>NC_133810.1:24105726-24429892 GCF_043250625.1 Sebastes fasciatus | reverse complement strand
ACTAGCTTCCTGTGCAGTTATAAATTCAGCTCCTCGGTAGCTTTACAGCTGTTCATAACTTCAGCTCTTCCTGTCATTAACAATCATGTGGGTTCAAATCAGAAGACGCCCAGCTCTTGTTGCATACCTAGAGGGCTGAACTTGAGACAACAGGTCTGTCTGGACTACCTCCCCTGCTTACTGTGATTATTTTCAATTTACACCCCATGTAAACGCTGTACAAAGTGTACACTAGTGATTCCCAAAGTGGGGTACACAAAACAATTAGTATAAAATACAATGTTGCATATCTACAGATGGGGACCATTTGCACAAATAGAAACCGATATGATTGTGACACACAGCAATAAGTTCATTATTTTGGAGTTGAAGCACTTACTGAAAGTCAGCTTTAGGCTGGTGAGTTTAAAGGGGAACTATGGCTATTTTCAAAATGCATACATGTTCCTATGGTCTAAGAATATTAATAAACATGAAGAACTCTATTAAAAAAACTAAAACCAGAGTGCTAAAACTCAAATTTGTGATGTCATAGGGTATAAAGTGTGGAGCTGCTCCATAGACAATGAATGGGGAGAGATGTACTAGATGACACTGAGAGCACCCAGGGGAACGTTCTGAGTATATGGGAACATTTTCTGTCACAACACTACAATAGAATAAGGGGCCGTATACATGCCGCGTCTAACACGCGTGGAAAAATGCCAGCTGTGCCGCTTTTTTCTTTTCTTTCCAATGTGCTTGGGAGGTCGCGCACCTGTCGCGCCTGCCGTTACTAAGCAACCAAAACCTGCACGCTGCGATAACGATGATGATGAAGTTGCGGTAATTTAGCGGGAAGCCTCGCTGACTAAACGGAACACAAGCAAAACAAAGATAAATGGATTTCCAGCACCATAGCTTTACACTCGATTTCTCTCTGTCAGTTTGGCGGACCTTTCAACTAGATGTTGTTTCTTCCTCAGACGGAAAGGGTGAAGCAAATAAAATAGTCCGTGGGACAGATGGTAAAGCTCTGGGTAGCCCTGCACTAAAATGATTAACTCCTCCATATATTTACCGTAGACTGATATTTACAGAAGAAAGAAAAGATATCTGCTGGCTGAGATTGGTCGTTCCTCATCACGACATGCAGTGCGCTCCAAAAGTTGAACTATTTTTAACTTGGGGGCGCATTGCTCTCGCGTTTGAGCGTGCCTGCCGCATGACTACATTGACAACAATGGATTTGAGCGCACAAAAGACACAGCATTTGTACCCTAAAGCTCAAAAAAGAAAACAAACAGTCTGTGGGTCTCCCATTCATTGTCTATGGAGCAGCTCCAGACTCTATACCCTATGACATCACAAGTTTGAGACTTACTTCTCTGGTTTCTGGTTATGAGAGAGTAGCTCTTGTTCACAAATATTGATTGAACGTTACTAGGCCATGGAAATAACATATTGGAATTCTTAATGTGGGTGGTGATCCCCTTTAAATGTCTGGATTCATCAGGAATATGCCAGTCTTGCCACTGTTCGTTTTCTGAAAGCTTAGTTACTTGAAAATCTCGGCTATAAATGCTGTCAAGTTGAGTCCAAATGCAATTTGAATAAATTCCCCCTCTTTATAAAAAGTTATATAAGTGGTATTAACATTCAATAACATTGCAAATGTCCCCGCTGTGGGACTAATAAAGATTATCTCATCTTATCTTAACATGACTTAAATTGGAAAGTGTTTCTGTTTATCACTATGAAACAGGTTAAATAGTTGCAATGGCATCTAAGACTACAAATGGCAGTAAGCATGCTTAATCAGTGTTGAAAATTCCCCCTCTATAAAGGGGTTCTTGGCCTCCAAAAAGTTTGAGAACCCCTGGTGTACTGACATCAGATGGCCTGATAAAAACACAACCTGTTACTTCACTTTTTTGTACATCTGCTTCTGTAGGGCTCAAATGAAAAGCATGTTGATATGCAACTGAAGGAAGGAAAAAGTCCTTAGGTAACCCTGATTGTAAAATACCAACCACAGTGTTTCACAATACGGTAGGTGGGTGAGGTCAGGACAACATGTACTTGAAAAAAAGATAGTAGTCAAACTCAACTAACACATTATAAAATAAATCGTTAATGGTCAACAACTCTGTGTCAGTCCGTTTAGAAGAAAATGAAAACTTCCGTAAAGTTGTGATGTCACAACTATACAGTCACGGGTAGAAGTGCAGCTAAACTCTGTGTAGGTGACACACCCAGTATGAGGAAAAATAATGTGTTTTTGATTTGCTCACAAATCAGAGCAGACTGGGCTTTTTCAGAAGGGGATCTTATCATAGAGACAGGCACTAAATCGGAGCATTTCATACAGAGGGTGAATACAGGTATATTCAGACAGACAGTGTGAGAAAAATAATGTGTTTTTTGAACATTAAAGTATGTAAACATGTTCTAGTGGAAACCCAAACTACATGTATGAATCTGAAAATGAGCATGTAATGTGCCCTTTAATATAAGTAAGTCTTCAGGTGTTGCTTTCCCTTTAGCAGCCCATGCAGGGAGTGTGCACAGACTTAGTAAATACACGTAGTCTTAAAACTCATCCTTACCTGAACCATGGTCATGACATGGCAGGGGTTCACGTTAAGGGTCAACAACTCTGTGTCAGTTTGTTTAGAAGAAAAATGAAAACTTTTTACGTAAAGTTGTAATGTCACAACTCTACAGTCACGGTTAGAAGTGCAGCTAAACTCTGTGTAGGTGACACACCCAGTAAGTCCCCGGCTGCATTAAGGCTGTGAAGACGGTCGACAGTGCAGATGCGAAAGATCGGAAAAGCTCACCGATCAGAGCAGACTGGGCTTTTCTTCTTTTTTTTTTAGAGAGAGACAGGCGCTAAAACGGAGCGTTTCAGACAGAGGGTGAATACAGGTATATTCACACAGACAGTATAAGGAAAAATAATGTGTTTTTTGAACATTAAAGCATGTAAACATGTTCTAGTAGAAACCCAAACTACAAGTATGAACCTGAAAATGAGCATGACATGTGCCCTTTAATATAAGTAAGTCTGTAAACATGTTCTAGTAGAAACCCAAACTACAAGTATGAACCTGAAAATGAGCATGACATTTGCCCTTTAATACAAGTAAGTCTTCAGGTGTTGCTTTCACTTCAGCAAACTCATCCAGGGAGTGTGCACAGACTTAGTAAATAACTCGTAGTCTTAAAACTCATCCTTACCTGAACCATGGTCATGACATGGCAGGGGTTCAGCAAATATATCACAGTCTTGGTGGCGAATTTGAACCCAACCTCCACTCCAAAAGTCATACAAAGGGCAACAAGCAACAGGTTCTTGCCCAGACTGTCCTCCTTTACTGTCCGTGTGCAGCAGTCTTTCCCCACCACCCTGAGCTCTTTGGAGAGGTTGATCTTCTTCAGAGCCACGCATATCTCCACCAGAGAGATGAGGACGATGACCAGACTCTCACTGACCCGCTGCTGGGGCGCGAGGAAGGCGGCGCACTCGGGCCCCCCGTTGCCCTCAAACTTTGGGTCCACGCCGCCGTAGACCCAGTCCAGCAGGCTGTAGATGTTATACCTGGACATATTCCTCTTCTCGTGTTGGAAAAGAGACGAACACGATGGAATAAAAGACGTCACACCGACTTCTTGGCGAAACATGAACTGCAAGATTTCCCTTTTCGTCTCGCGGTTGAGAGGTAGACATGTATCCAACCCGCCGTGGTGTGTGTGTGTGTGTGTTTGAAGCTAGCTGAGATCACCACAACTAACTAGCTCATCCACTGACAGAGGAGGAAGTTGTGCTAGCAGCAGGAGGCAGCGTTGGTCCACACTAACTGACGTTAACCGACGCTGCTGTCTGCTGGCTTAGTGGCAAGACTCCCTCTTCTGTCACGTCCCTCACACACTTAGTTACGAGCTAATTCGGCATCATAAGAAACACGCATTCATGCTGGCTATGTGCTCTCAGTCATATCAGGCATAGAGACAGCGGTTTGCTGGAGGTTCAATTAGCGTGTTAGCAACAGACACCGGATAGGTTGCTAGCTAGCTCTGCTACCAAGACTACCTTGCTGAACTGTGAGGAAGGTTTAATTACCCCGAGTTTAGCCTCTCAGGCTGAGCTACAAATCTCAGCGTTAAGATAAGACATTCCTTTATTAGTAAATGTGCAGTGTACAGCAGCAAATGGGATAGTGCAAAAAAAACACAAAAAAAACAAGATGCATCAGCTAACACAGTAAAAACAAAAAAGCTAAACAAAGTGTAACAAGATTTAAAAATAAAAATAAAAATGTATAAAAATAGGAGCAGTATATACAGTATTGGCAATAAACAGACTATTAACAAAAATTGCACAAGTGGAAAAATGATATTGCACAGTGAGAATGAATGAATGAATGAATGAAATTCCACCTGAAAATATCAGGTTACTGTCAGTTTTTGTTGGTGTCTAAGTTAGAGTCCAGTTCCCCTGTTTGCTGATTTGCATCATAATTTGCATGCCACACAAGTTTACATTCAGGGCTTTTTCTGTCACAAAGGGTTTAAATGCACAATGCTGCAGCCATGTGCACACATTAAATTCGAGTTAGTTAACTGTAGTTACTGTAAGCTATGCATCCCAGTTTGTACATTTGAGTACAATAACACTGGCGATATTTACAGCTTTATACTTTTATCGTATGTTGAAATGCACCTATATGATAGTTTCTTTTACTTTCAGGGATCACCCTAATCTAACACCACATTGTACTCTGCCTGATAGACAAATATGAGGGATTAAAGATATCCGCGAGCAGAGGAGGGCACCCAAAACACGTGACGTTTCAGATGGTGCGTTCATGAAAATCCGGGAACTCGGTATTCTTGTTGCATCTGAGAAATACATTACTGGTGAATGCAGACATGGTGATGTTTCTATTCTAAACCAGCCAACCGAGAATGACTTTGAAAATATTATATACATGAAATGATATGACTTAAAAGAATACCCTCCTTTTTTCTATTTCTGAAAGATACCAATTTTTTAAAACATATTTGACTATGATTGATAACTTAAAACTCAAAAATTCTAAATTGGCTAAAACTTAATTTGTTTAGACGTTTCAAATGTATTCTAATTGTTTAACAGACCCCGATTGTTTTTTATTTGTTTGATATATATATATATATATATATACATATAGGTTTTTCATCTTTTTTTCATCTTTTCCTTTCCTTACATTTTATTTGTTGTATAATTTATTTTATATTTATATTGTAAAATATATTGCAGAATTGTAATGAAATATCTGAACATGTATATGAATCTGCTGTATTGAACTTTTGAAATAAAATATTATACAAAAATAATTAAAAAAAGAGAGAATGACTTTGATTTCACCACAAAAGGGTAACAATTATTTTTGTTATTTCCTTCTCCACAGGGAAACAATTATTTCCATGCAATAAGCATAAAAAAAACTTTCCATCCTGTGTTTATAAAGTGAACGAATGTGAGCCAGTTACACTTATTTCAGAGCAATATTTATCACCTGTTGCTGCCACTAGCTACACAGTAAGGGCACAATTAAATCTCCATGCATATTCAGGACACATACTGTACAGTAACTAAAACAAAATAAATAAAATATATGTACATCTCTGGGAGTAACAGCAGTGTGTGTTCTTCCATTCGCTTCCATCTGGCTTCTGTTAGTCAAAGTTTCAAAGATTCATGGAGATAAGACTGTGATAGCGACTTCTAATTATTTATTTTCGACTTGTTCCATTTAATTATGTTAAGTATGTAGTGATGGTACGGATGGTAAGAAGCCCATAGCTTACTCTTTGCAGGTAGCTAAATAACAGAATCAAATTACTCTCAGTTTTTAAACCGTTTTAAAGGGGACATATAAAAAACTCACATTTTCTGTGCTTGTGCTCATACATTTGGGAATCTGGAGTGCCTACCAACCAACAAACTGTGAAATAAGACAACCCAGTCAGTTTTTTGTCTAGATCAGAAAACATGTGATTCAACAAGCCATTCAGATTTGGCTCCCCTTCCTATGTCAAATGCAGACTCATTAGAATATACCGCCTACAGCTTGAGAACGACCTTTGCAAAGGTTCACCATATTAAATATTAATATTTTCAGAAATTCTCGCAAGCCTATCAGAGCAAACTTTTTGGGGGCTTAAAGAGACAGGCACTAAAACTGAGCGTTTCAGACAGAGGATGAATACAGGTATATTGAGACAGACGGTATAACAAAAATAAGGATTTTTTCTGTTTTCTGAATTTTGAACCTGGAAATAAGCATGATATCTTTGATATTTATCTTGAAAACTAACGACAGGATTGACGTGACATTTTCTTTGCACGTTTATTCTCCCACGAGCAGGAAACATTTTCATTTTAGTAACCCTTTTGCCTTTCGTCAAGCGCTCAGGCCACATTTGACATTTTTAAATGCAAGTATCCACTGAAACACTTTTTCATTGTTCCAAATGAAAAAATAAATATTTTGTAGAGCTACAACCACGCATACTTTGGCCATTTTTCCATTTTATTGTAATAGCAAATGTTAAAGAGGACCTGTTATGCGTATTTTCAGGTTGATACTTATATTTGGGGCTTCTACTAGAACATGTTTACATGCTTTAATGTACAAAAAAAAATGCTCTACTTTACTCTTACCGGCTGTGCTGCAGCACCTCTTTTCATCGTTTGTCTGAAACTCTCTGTTTGAGCTCCTGCCCTGCCCTCCCAAAAAGCCCAGTCTGCTCTGATTGGTCAGCTGGCCCACTCTGTTGTGATTGGTCAACCAAACCAAACTCTTTGGACTCCTCTCCAGCTCCGCTCTAACTAGCTTTGTCTGAGGGTGTGCCAAACTAGCCGCTAGGCAGCTGTTATGCAAATGTGTTACTTGGTGACATCACCATGTTACGGAAGAAAAGGCAGGACTTCAAACAAGGCGTTCAGGAGCAGTGTTTCTGTGGGGGAGAGTAACTCGCTTTGGTGTGGACTTTGGGCTTTGTAACTTTGCAGACCTTTTACATACACAAAAAACTATATAACACACTGAAGGAAAGGGAAAAAGCACAAATGCATAATAGCTCCTCTTTAAATGGGAAAGTTATGGATAACTGGTGAGATTATTTGGTAACTTTATTTTTTTTTAGTTATGTATGATATATATATAATAGTATAGTTAATGATTAGCCCTGATTTTGTTTTTTAGAGGAAAAAATATCCCACTGTCACTTCATGGCAAGGTGTAACTCCAAATGTGGAGTGTTCCTTTATGAGCAGTAGTTAATAAAAGGATGGTAACTGTGGATCATTACTGTTGGAAGAAAGCAGCCATCACCATAGCTATCACTTCATTATGTAGTCTTTTCAACTGTTGTTACAAATCCACGACACAAAACAAATAACTGAAAGTTATTACATCACATGTACCCTCCTAATAGGGACAAACATGATCAAGGGCCACAGTAATAGAGAAGTTGTAAAATTTGGATTACGATGGGACCTAAATATTTCCTTTGAAATCACTTCATTAAGGAACAGCAAAGTCTGATTGAAGTGAATTACAAAATGCATCCTTGCCAAAATGAAAGTCCAGAGAGAACTAATTTGTACGCTGGTGTCCTCCATGCCCATTTGGCATTGTGTTTCCATCGTAGCGGGGGGTAGTGACGTACTCTCCGCACTAATTGGTTTGGGATTCGCTTCAATATGGCAAATACTTTTCACAAACAAGCCGGGGGAGATGGAGTGGAATGAATGAGGGTGCTGGGAATGAACTGACATGGAGAAAAGAGGAGAAGTGAAAAAGCTTTGGGATGCATCTAATGTCTCCCACAGTGCCTGCTTTGGTTGGCCGATGCTCGCTTTTTTAAATAACCACACGCTGACATAATTCCATTAGTGTAAGGGCGTGTGTGCAGCACTCAGAGTGGTGACGGCAGGGCCTGTTTGAAAGCATGTCCAGCATATGACTCTGTGTTGAAACGTTGTAAATGTGGCCAAACACTGCTTTACTATGCACACTTACGGAATACGTGGCATTCTGGTTTGCTTGTAGCGGTGGTACAGTGGTTGAAACTGAGCCTAAGTGTGTAATGAGTTTCTGGTCTTGATATTATTGCATAAATAAAGATGAGTTTTATATCAAAAGATAATTTCTTAATGATATCATTTACTGATAAATGCACAGAGGGCTCCCGAGGAGGAAAGCAGGTGAGTTAAAAAATAATATATACATAAATTAATAACATGCATGTGTGGGAAAGCAATCGTGAAAGTATCCAGTAGACTTCAATACAATCAGTCATATTCCTGTGAGGGAAAAGATCCCATTAGTCCATGACTAATTATAGGTATCTTATCTTTTCAAGATTCACGTGACTCATATTAGCATTGGATTCTATTTAAGACACAGATGGACAAGTGTGACTTGATCCGACCAATCAAAAATGATCACTTTAGTTGCTTTTCTTAAGGCTCATATTTGTAGAAAAGGGATATTAAAGCCGTGATGAATTAACAAAATTAACTGATAGATACCACCATTAACTTCCCTAGTTGATCACTTACATTAAGGCAATTCTTTTTTGTGTTCCATCTTTCTGAAATTTTATGTTTAAATATGCAAATGATGCATTATCTTATGAAATCCACGCTAATTTGCATACATTTCCAGAACAGTAATCTGATCATTGGTTAAAATCAGGTTCAAAATGCTTGTTTCATTTTGTTGACATCTTAGAGTCAAAGGTTTTTACAGAAGGGATTTTGGATATCTCTTTTTATCACTCCATATATCAGAAAATACTACCAAGAGCCATAAAAAATCCATTTTCGCCATGTTTTTATGAACAAATTGTTCTATAAATCAGGCTATGAATGATATATGAACATCCCCTTCGGTAAAAACCTTCAGAATATAGATAGGAATGAAACTGGAAAGTTTGGTAGATGTTAGCGATACTGAAGTGAGAATTTCAAGCTCAGCGTCTGAGAAAAAAACATTTTGAATTTATTGTAAAATTCCATACATTTTAAAGACACTACAGGTGAGCACGGTAAAAAACATAACTAATAGATATCACCATGCAACTTCCCCAGTTGAGTACTTACATTCAGACAGTTATTTCTTGCATTACAAGTTTTCTGAATTTTTATGTTTAAAATATGGAAATGAGGCATTATCTAATGCTAACTTTTGTTGAATTTAGGAGAAACACAAATAGACAAAGTAGTAAGATAAACACCTCAATGTGTATTTTGGATGATTCCTACCACTAGTCTGAAAGAAGACATGTTATGGAAGCAAAATAGCCCAAAATCTTAAAATTGACTAGTGCATGAAAAACAATGTTTTGTCCTGGGGTGTCTCCCAGGACAGGAAGGAAGGAAACGGTCTTATTAGCACACTCTTTCCCATGACTTTCTGCACAGAAAAAATAAAACGGACCCCATTTCAACATTCTTAAAAGGGTAATACACTATGTTCTCTCAGTCCCATAAGGGAAAATACTGACTCAGTTTATAATCCAACAGGGGCTATAAAATCCAGGCCTCGCTTCAGGATGTGGAGCGGAGCAGACGGAAGGCTAAAGATCAACTGGCTATCCCAGCACTTGATCCTGAGGGATAAAGAGCGAGTCGGTCTCCTGGCTCGAGATGCTGAACTCCTCAGGAAATTAACTGTCAGAAAGGAGCAACTTAGTAAAATCTAGACCCTTTAGGTCCGGCGGAAAAAAGGGCCAATTAGTCGTAGTTTGGGGAGACTGAGAAAGAGCAGCTGAACAGCGAGGAAAATCCGCAGCACAGCCTCTCAGTTACACAAGATATTTCTCAAGCTTCTTAATGTACTGTGTGTTTGCTCATATAGGTTCAAGGCTGCATTATTTGTCAGGGGAAACAGAGAAAGCAGAAGATCACTGTCTATGGAGAAATAAGAACGCAATATTTTTCAACAACAGTTCTTCCGCCTAAAAGCTGACATTTTCAACCTTAGCCTGTTTTCTCGGGATCAGCCAAGTAGGCTGTTATCGGGCCATTAAATAGGCACCATAGATATGGGTCAATAGGGGCCTACTACACCCAATATTAGGTTTTTATCATCTATTCACGTGGTAAATCACGAAAGAAGGTATAAAAGAACACAACAGCGATCTCTAGTGACCGTAGTAATTATGACAGGGGCAGAAGCGGAAGTGAGGCGCTGTCGTACAGCATATGGGGCGGAGATATGGGGTACAAAACACAGGGTTTTCACACAGCAGGCCGGCATTCGCATCCCATGTGAAACCAACAATGTGTAGTTGTCTTTTTGTTCACAAATGTTAAGTTTGGTTTTGTTGCCTAAACCTAAAGACATTGTAGTTTTGTTTGCCCAAACCTGAAGAAGCTGTAGTTTTGTTACCTAAACCTAAAGAAGTTGTAGTTTTGTCGCCTAAACCTGAAGAAGTTGTAGTTTTGTTGCTTAAACCTAAAGAAGTTGTAGGTTTGTTGCCTAAACATAACTACGTTTTTTTTTGTTGCCTAAACCTAAAGAAACCTTTCTGTTTGTGTTCAAAATGTACCTTCTCATTCAGTTTTTACAACATGTTAGAACGTGTTGCTTTTAAGTTTCGCTTTCACTTTTACAACGTAGTAGGCCCCTAATGCCCCACATCTATGGTGCTTATAGCGACTGATAAGGCCTATTTAATGGCCTGATAATAGTCTAATCTGGTGTAGGGATACATCATTTTGATATGAGTTTACTGTACCCAAATGTCAGACACACTTGATGGGATTATGCAAATGTAATACTTGTCATACTTTACAGCCTCATGTAAATATTTTCATTATTTTTGTACTTTGGTGCTTTGTTAGATTTATTTTGCAATGTTGACCACAGGATCTTCAAGCTCTATGTGTCATTAATCCACATGTCTTAGACAAATTGTCCTTGAAAAAAAGGGTCAGTTTTTGAGCTGCATGCTGTTTTTTATTTTTTATTTGAGCCAACCCAAAAAGCATTAGGATTCAAAGCTGGTTTTGACTCTCCAGCTCTCCACACTGCACACATGATGAGCCAAGTGTTGTTGCAACTGATTCAACTCCTTGTACAAATATATAATGGATTATGTTTGAAGCAAAGAGAGATGCACAAAATCCTGTATCACACTTGTCAGTGCTGTCTGTAATGTCTGCACTTTGCTGTTCTGTACACTGTAAGCTTGTGCCTGGATGAGACCGAACATCAAATAAACAATCTTTAAAGAATGATTTTTTTCATTTTGAATTAGAATCGTGCTGAAATACATGTTTTAACCTCTTTCAAAAAGATAATGCTTTTCTCAGTATTGTTAGCGTCACCAGGGGGCGGTGTTACCATTTTCCTCTCTGTGTGGATTTCAGCATTTTCCCACATGAGGCTTTTTAGATATTTGAAGAAGCACCACCACATTGTAAATCTGAACCTTTTTAAATACAGTCCAATTACAGACCTTATGCTTCTAGCTCTTTAGCGGCTTAATGTGCTCTTATATTAAGGATGGCAAACAGCATTTTCAATATCATTTTCACATTGCAAATACAAGAAGAGTTAGGAGCCAAATCAACACAGTGCAGCTGCCGGACCACATTTGGAACTCACATTATACATGAATCAATGCAAGTCATTATAGTTCGACATAAATGTTTATGCTGATTTAGTTTGTTTTGCCTCCATTTACATTATGGTTTTTATGGCTTTGATTGGGTTTCTTTGATTCTGAGGTGCTAAGTTATATAGTTCTGTTGATTAAATATTGATTCAATCATTTCACTGTGTGGACTGCAGGAAGATTAGAACTGCTACAGAAGATGCTATAAACACAAACAAATAAATATATGTTTGAAGTAGGGCTGTCAAAGTTAACCCGATAATAATGCGTGAAAGCAAATTCATTTTAACGGCACTAATTTCTTTAATGCATTAACGCAACTAACGGTTGTAATGGCTCAGCTCAGGAAAAACTGGCGTGGCCATTTTCACAGGGGTCCCTTGACCTCTGACCTTATGATATGTGAATGAAAATGGGTTCTATGGTCTCCCCTTTACAGACATTCCCACTTTATGATAATCCCATGCAGTTTGGGGCAAGTCATAGTCAAGTCAGCACACTGACACACTGACAGCTGTTGTTGCCTGTTGGGCTGCAGTTTGCCATGTTATGATTTGAGCATATTTGTCATTGTTTTGTGTTGTTAATAGATTTCCAATAATGAATATATACATACATGTGCATAAAGCAAGCTATTTGTCCACTCCCATGTTGATAAGAGTATTAAATACTTGACAAATCTCCCTTTAAGGTACATTTTGAACAGCTAAAAAATGTGCGATTGATTTGCGATTAATCGTGATTATGGACAATCTATGGACAATCATGCGATTAATTGCAATTAAATATTCTAATCAATTGTCAGCCCTAGTTTGGATGAGTCAGATTTGTATTTATATTTTCATCATTCACATTATGCATACATTAAAACAACCAATTCCTAAGTGTATATGATTAACGATAAATACCAGGCAGCAGACTATTTTGCTAACACAGGCAAAAAAAACCCGAACAGAGCTATTTTTAAAAAGCAGATGTGGACAGCTGAGGCCCGAGGAGATGGCATCTAAATGGACAACAAATAAAGTATTTTGTGGGTCTAGAAGGTTTATGTTTGTCAGAACGGTGCGAAAATCAATGGCCTCCTGAGGGGGCGGCTGTGCTCTGATAGGCCCACTCCTCTCCTCGCTGCAGAGCAGGAATCAGTCAAGGATATTAATCTAAACATCAGTCATGCATGGGGAACACCCCACAAGGAGAATAAGCCCGCTCATCCATGCATCTCCTGGGGGAGGTATGGAGAGGGAGGGGGGCTTTGAGGAAGGGAGTTGAATGTGTAAGTGTGTCAGGGTATCATCTCAGGAGATGTGATGTGGGCTGACTTTAGGCACACAGACGATAAAACCTAAACCGAAAGAGGTTGGCACCATCAAAATTCGTGCATAGCTCACTGACCCACATTATAATCTGTACAACAATGCAGAAAACGCTACAATAACCAGCAAAGAACAATCTCCAGTGTGGGAAAAGAAGAATTTCTCGGAGTTATATGTTAATGTAATTCATCTTAGTGCAATCTAATCCTCCAGCCATTCCAATAAGCCGCACAAGTAGCAGGAAATATTAAAATTCAAGGCCAGTCCATTTTCTTATTACCCACAATATGCTGTATTTCATTTTCTCTCATCGCCTTGATAAAATTGTCGCCTCTCCGTTGCGACTGCTCTAACTGGGTTATCTTCCCAAGGACGAGTACAGATGTTGAGTAGTTCCTCCGTGAGGGCCCCACACACTGACTGCAGGGCATCTGAGCTTTCCACTCCACAGCTAGTTTAATGTACCACGACTGTCAACAGCTACCAAAACACGGCAACACAGTTGATCTTGACTTGCTAATCGATGGCATAACATAAGCCGGAAATCATGGGTGGAATTTACAATTAATCTCCCGGAGATACAGTCGTGCTGAGTGGAGGCAGATGTTATAAACAATTCTATATTAAGCTATACTGCTTCGACTGGATCTGTTATAACTCAGTGATACTAAAGCCAGTACATTTGTTGAGAAAATGTTAAATAACAGCAGAGGTTTCAGCAGAGTCAAGTCACGTCTCCCCAGTCTTGTTATGTCTGTCCTGTATTTGAGAATTGTAGAACTCACTGTACACTGGTACAGATATCTGTAGCTGTGACATTAAAGCAACAATAATGTGATATTCCACTGATGTCCAAGTAATGGTTTGTCTTTCTCCGGGTCTGTAAAGTGAAGCCAATGCGAAAGTGCCTTAAACTTGCATTTTTTCTAATGGACAGCAGGGGGCGACTCCTCTGGTTGCAAAAAGAAGTCTGATTGTATAGAAGTCTATGGGAAAATGACCCTCACTTGATTTATTACCTCAGTAAACATTGTAAACATGAGTTTATGGTCTCAATCGCTAGTTTCAAGTCTTCTTCAATACAGCGTGATGTTCATTTAGTAAATTATGGTCCCATTTAGAGTCAAACAGAACATAAAGCAGGGGATGCTTTAGGGCGTGGCTACCTTGTGATTGAGAGATCGCCACCACGGCGTTGTCCAGTCTGGTACTTGTTTGTGTTTTCGTCTTTGAACTTTAACCCTTTCACAATGTGTTTTCAGTTCATGAAAGTGAATTATAACCTTGGTCGCCTTAAAATGTCGTATTCAGCGTTTGGTTGGACTTAGCTCCACCCTCTCGTGTCACTGGTTGCAAAAAACCAAGATGGCGACGGCCAACATGCCAAACTCAAGGCTTCAAAACGGCAGTCCACAAACCAATTGGTGACATCACGGTGACTACGTCCACTTCTTATATACAGTCTAGGGTTCAAGCACCCATATGTGTATCCAGCCATGTCTCCTCCTCATTGAAGGCAACCAAGTATGCAAATAAACTTTTCTTCATGTCAAGTTTTCATCGGGTCATAACATATTTGTTTCCTAACCCGTTTGTTAGTCACTCTGAAGCCGCGGGGTCTTTGCTTGTCCCAGCAGCAGGGTGCAGCGCCAGAACTGAAACGGCAGATGAATAGCCTCGTCGTAATGTTTGGTCCAGGCAGTCTGCTCCAGTATGCTTGAGAAATCATTAAAGATTATGAGGCATTATCCTCCTGGGCAGATAAAATGACAAACCATCAAACACACTCATTTGAGAGAAAACAATTAGAGCAATTACAAGTTTCTTTTAATCATGATTATTTTGGCAGTTTTCCTTCAAGCCAAGTATACAATGAAAAGAGACATGGCAATGACATGTGACAAAAAATCCCAGCTCAGATTCAAATCCTGGACATCATAGATAAACAGTAGCTCTGAGCCATCAGGACATCCCATGATCAGTTCAAAACATATCCCATGTCATGTTTGTGGTTTGTACAAAGCAAATAAATTGTTCTCAATAAAAAAGAAATTACTATATTCAGTGGTTAGGTTAAATTCTTATAACCCTGAACCAAAATGTTGAAGCCATTAAAGGTGCAATCAGTAGATTTTGAATCTTAGTCTCTCGTAAGATCTAGTGGCAGCTGTAGGAAACTACACTACAGCAAATGCGTATCCTCCTCTACAAAGCTTTTTTCTGTTTGTTTTAGCAACTTTTATATTGGGATTTGACTTACAAACTTTTGATTACAAAATGTTTCGAACTTGCAACTTTTTCAAATTTTGAAGTCTTGTACTTAATTACCATAGACTATATATAAAAAGATGGATGGCATGACAGCTCCCCAAAAATGAAGCCAAAACATTTTGATCACCCCCTGGTGGCTGGCTGCAGTATAGGTCATAAATCCCGCCCCCTCCATGTTAGTCGATGGGACATGGGCCAAATTAAAAATACAAAGTACATGTCAAACAAATTCACAGACTCTGGCTCCAAATAACATAAAAATCTCAAGATAGCAGCTCCCATATCTGGGATAATTTGGCTTCACCTCTGTACAGTGGGAGGAAGTGGAGACGCCTCGTCCATCTTTATAGTCTATGCTAATTACTCATTGTGCGTCTTTTAACCCACTAGGGGGCACAGCACACTAATAGTTTATGCTGGTGTTGAGTGAACCTATAAGGCAATTTGATTGATTTGATTAATATTTATTCCTTTTCCAGAATACATTTTTGTAGAATGAGAGTACTCGAAAATGTGAAATGAAGCATTATTTTCCACTAGTAAACAAACAAGCAACGTAATTAACAACAAAGCCACAAAAGCCTGTCCCGACAAACCCTCCAGGCAAAGTGTCTGTCTGCAGAGTTCCAGTACCTGAACTAATCGCTGAAAAGCAGCATACACCTGGGGCCAACGGTATCTTGTTCAGTGAAAACCGCTGAGCGGAGCCGAGGTTCAGTGAACAAGGTGTCATCAAGGTAGAGGGGCCCTAGGGGGGGAAAAAATCAAAGAAAACAAAAGCTTGATAGTCTAGTTGTGCCTCACACATTAGTGGGTATGTTGACAGCACTTCCATGGAAAAGGACATAATGAATCACACAAGTCTTAACAATGACTTTAGAGGAGCAGTGCGTAGCATTTAGGGGGCTCTATTGGCAGAAATAGAATATACTATTAATAAGTATGTTTTCTTTATCACCTGAAAATTAGGATTGTTGTGTTTTTGTTACCTTAAAATGAGCCGTTTATATCTACATCCGGAGCGGGTCCTCTTCACAGAGTCCGCCATTGCTTTTGGATCTACAGTAGCCCAGAACGGACAAACCAAACACTGGCTCTAGGTACGGCCATTTGCGTTTTCACGTTTTCGCATCAGCCATCGCAATTCTTCTAAACGCTTGGCACACGAGAGAAGCTCAATAATGTCTCAGTTGGTTGCGATCTGCAACCTCACCACTAGACGGCATCAGATCCTACACACTGCACCTTTAACTGTTATACTGACCTGTAATATTACTGTATTGTAGTTAGCGCATTGCACATGGTACATAGTAGGTTAATATACAGGATCATTTTCTGTTGCAAGTCTTAGATAATTAATCTATTGCTATTATTTCTATATTAATGGTAAATTACTTTTAGTACCAATAATTACCTCATAATTACATAGTAAACAATAAGTTGTTTCAGATGTGTTACTTATGTTTTATACAGACTGGGGGAGCACTACAATGAAACTATAATCTACACATACAGACACATGGTTCCTCTCTAGATAACTAAAAGGTTATTTCACTTGTCTAAATGACAAGTGGCTGAAAGAATAATGTCAAGTCGTGCCGTGCATTATGCTCACACTGTACAGAAGATGGCGGGGCAGTGCATTTGTTCGCTACGTGGCTACGATTAAAGATAATAATGTGGTTGTCAGAGACATCAGCGAGAGGAAAGGTCAGGCTTTTAGAAATTGAAAAATGTTGAAGGATAGATTGGAAATGATTGACTCATTAAATGTCAGTCCACGTGAACACAATACCTGTGGTGTCTAAGATTCAAACCCTCCATTTCTAAAGCATCTCAAAACTGCCTGACTACTTTGAAAATTTTTAATCCGTAAAAAAAGAGAGAAAAAATCCTCACAGAGAGATTAGTGCTTTCATAAATTAGTTTAAAAGTTTCCATTTTATACGTACCATATGTTTTCGAGACATCATGTAATGGCTTGGACTGTTATGCCTCTGGGCAGAGAGATAGTTGTGGATGTAAATTAAGATTTGCCTTGCATTATTACTCCAACAGTTGTGGTATATGGAGGACGGAACATGAGTGACAGCCCGCACATTTGCATAATGGGGCAGAAATGCACAAAGAAAGGTAAAAAGAAATGTGTAAAGTAATGTATAAAGAAAATGATTCTGAAATAAATAAGTTTGGGGAAATAAATAAGGGGTGAAATGCAAAGGGAAAATCATGCATAAATAAATATTAAATAAATACATAAATAAACACATACATAAATATAAGATAAATAATAAACAAATGCTGAAATAATTAAATAAATAAAAGCAAAATAAATTAATAAATTAAAAAATAAATTCAAACATAAATAAATAAATTTAAAAATGAATAAAAAATAAATGAATAAATTTAAAAATAAATGCAAACATAAATAAATAAATTTAAAAATTAATAAAAATAAATACATAAATAAATAAGGGGAAAATTAAACAGAAGAGTAAATAAATAAGGGAATTAATACAAAGATAAATAAATATCAAGCAAATTAAAACAGAAATTTCAATTAATGTCACATTTTATCAATTAATTAATGGCTACATTTATTTTTAATATTATTTTTGCTACATTTAATGATATATTTATTTATTGAGTCATTCATGTATTTATTCATTCATTCATTTAAAATGAATAGTAAAATACACAACTTTTGTAGCTATTCTTCCAAGATAAAGAGATAATTAATTTGTTCTAATAAAATAATGGGATTAAAAAATGATTGCGATCACGGTAAAAAGGAAAGTATTTCCCTCTAAAAGATAATACAAAAGTAGGCCTATTGTAAAAAATATAAAAGTAAAGTATGAGGTGTAAATAATAATGATGGTTGTTTTCCATTAGTCATGGCTTGGGGCACTTTAATTAATTAGCAACACCTTTGCTTTTTGCACCTGTGATATGTGGCAGGTACATTATGATGCTGTTTTTATACACTAAATAGTGGTGAGTTATGAGTATTCATAGGCTATTTGACCCCAACATGACTCAAATGTGAGAAGTAGAGGCCCTTTTCACAGCAGCCCTCTTGTCATTGCAGGGTAAACACAGGTGTAATTAATAACAATAATTTATATGGCCCTGATCCATTTACTGTAGGTGGACCAGGGTCCTGGTATTGTGCATGCTGGCTCACTGGAATGGCTCTGACACTAAATAGAACGGGACCATAATTAATTTGATCAATTACACCTGTGTCTACCCTGGAAAATGGACTTTGCTTTTGTGCTCACTAAGAAGAGTCTCTAGTAGAGGGTAATATTATAAACCTTTTGGCTTTTTGGGAAGTAAATGTGACTGTTGTCGTGAGCAGAGTTAATTCCCACAATTATCTCCTCATAATATTAACTTTATAGCAAACTCAAGGCTGTTGTGACACACGAGGTAGGCCGTCACATTCCCATTTTCTCCAGAGACATCAGAGTCAGCTCAGCATTAGATAAATATTGCAGCTCAAAGTAATGGTTCATAATTACGCCCAAAGTGCTGAGCTTTTTTTTCTACAGTTTATGCTGCCGATACACTCAGCTGCACTTATTTCCAACTTAGACTCATTTCCGCATAATTAGGGTCATCTGCTGCTTAACAGTACTGCATAGCATTATATAAGTAGAGATTGTCTGCTCCAAGCCATGCATTTTTTTGCGAGTTTAATATGTTTGAAGTATTTGCTGCACAGATGGTATTTGCCTGTTGCTGCATATCAGCTGGATTGCTGGTTAAAGTGGAAGTGAATCAGTCAACCAAGTTAAGCTGGTTTAAATGGATTTCCCCTCTAATGAACAATTATATAACAAACATGACAAATGTCAGCATTTAAAAAAAAACCTAAAAAAACAACAACTTTGTTTTGTCTTTCGTGGCAAGAGCGCCGCCATGCTGCAGTACTCTAGCCTGTGACATCATGAGGTCGGTTGGCTCGGCTGAGTTAAACACATACAACGGTAGAGACCGTGAAAGATGGAGACTGAGGAGACACAGGACAGAAGAAAACAAAAGAGGGGACACTATAGCATTGTCCCTGGAGAGTTTTACAATGTTAAAACCAAGGACAAAACAGTCCATTTCATAAACCCTGTCTTTGAACGGTCTGAATGAGACAGCAGAGGAGGAGAGACAGGTGATCAGAGACGGGGGAGAGGACGGGAGAGGAAGAGACAGTCAGCTGCAGCTGGACTCTGCCTGTCGGTGGACTCTTTCAGCGCTACTAGCCAGCACTGCAGTACTGTTCTGCATTTCAGCAGCAGTTTATGAAATGGACTGTTTTGTCCTTGGTTTTAACATTGTACAACTCATCTTTACATCCAGGAACAATACTATAGTGTCCCCTCTTTTGTTTTCTTCTGTCCTGTGTCTCCTCATGGTACGTGTCCATAGGGGCGTTTTTTATCGCGAGGGGACGCGACGCTTCACCAACATTGGACGCTTGGAGGGCTATCACTAGACACAAGGCTGTCCCCACCTGATTGGACGAACACTTTCTCTCCGTTGGCAGCTGCTCCCAGCTTTCAAACCGGAAACAATATGAAGGCTCGTTTGGAAACTTTCTTCTCTTATTTCACGAAAATAGTTCACCGAAATGTGTTTCTGAAAACATTTAAGGCGATAAATAAGGCAAGCAGTTGCTGAATCTGTCTTTATTTTGGAACGACGACGTTTATTTTAAAAGATTCTCGGGAGTTTCGAGAGGCGGCGAGTCGCGTCAGACACCCGTGATTTGCATAAAGTAGACGAGCCCTCAACTTTATGCAAATAAGGAGCGGGCATTGTGACGCTACGTTTCTCGAATCGCACCGCCACGTGGAAAGCACGGAGCCTGTTGACATGTACCATCAGTCTCCATCTTTCACGGTCTCTACCGTTGTATCTGTGTAACTCAGCCAAGCCAACCGACCTCGTGACGTCACAGGCTATAGTACTGCAACAAGGCGGCGCTCTTGCCACGAAAGATGAAACAAAACTTATTTTTTCTTTTAAATGCTGACATTTGTCATGTTTGTTATATAATTGTTCATTAGAGTGGAAATCCATTTGGTAAACCAGCTTAACTTCATTGACTGATTCACTTCCACTTTGCCATCTCAGTTCATTGTTGGACGATGGCCACATGGTGGCTGGTGTCCTCACTTAGCGGATTCTACTTAATCACGCGTCAGGTTGTCTAATGTGATTGTGGTGGGTGGAGTTTATTATTGTCACTCCAATATTTCTACAGAGTGACACTAAGTGCTGAACTTGGTGCCTGCTTGCTTGCAGGAAATGACAAGGCCAGGTTCTCGCACACAAAATATCAACCTTGTACGGTCTGTGTATAAATCTGTTTCCATCCTGAATCGTCTGACTGAAACGTTAAGATGTGTCTCTACACCTTTGAACTACATCAAGTGCCCCCCAGCTGGCTGCAGCGTAATGATGTCACCCCCCTGCGCAGAACTGCATGTCTGTGAGATTGAAGACTCCCCCGAGTGGCTTTCGGCAGACCAGACAATTACTGGGGATGTCTTTGGGGCTGCAGCATTCTCTGTAATGTCTTTCATTAACTTAAATCTGTCGTGTATTTCACCAAACACTCAGTCACACTAACCGACACGTGAAAGCACTTTATCTTTATTCACTGTAGAGAACAGCAATTCCTGGACAAAAAAAAAAAAATGGAAACAGTTTGTCAGTATAGCCCCGCACATAAACCTCAGTACTAGAAAGGTGGACACTTTTAAAACGACGGCTAACAGAGGTCTGGAAACAAAAGGGGAAGCATCTTTTATGTCTTGACAGGATTGCCCCGCATCCTCCTCCATAAGTCAGTGGAGATCAGATAACTTCCTCCTTCCTTCCTTCTCATCCTGGTCTTCACATCAATGGGAGGGTCATTGATGAATTCCTTCTTCACAATACTGACTTCATGTCACGGAGAGAAGCAATAGCCCTATTTGCATGCTTAGCGTCGGCATCCATTGGCTTATTATAATAGCAGAGGTCATCAGTTTGTACTATTTGCACAAATTATACACTTTACATTATACTTTTGTCATGCATGTATGACTAACATAACTCTTAACTTGGCATTTTTGCATACTGTGATGTCAGTATGCTGCTTAATATGTGTCATTGTGGGCATTACTGTGTATCTGTGATATTTGTGATTGATTTTGTTTCTTTCACATACGCAGACTCTTATTTTGATAACACTTTTTTGTCACACTACCTCTCATAATATCCTCCGCTCCTATGTGTATGTTTCTAGTATCGCCTTTCCTGTTATGAATACATCTAAATTACCATCTGCTACCGGCCGAACAATAATTCAGTGATTCGTATTGAAGATTTCTCACTCTATCCTTGCATGTTATGCAAATAGAGCCATTATCCCCGTAGCATATGGCTTTCGCCTTCATTAAAAAAAATGAATGTGTGCAGGATGTCTTTAGCCTTTTATTGTTTATCAAATTCTCAAGTGTGTTTACTGTTTCTTTGTTTAAGATCAGGGAGACAAGCACAACAGTGGTGCAGCTCACAAAAACACAAAGCACTATACGGTCCTTGAGCTGGTACGAACAACAGCCACTAAACGTATAATGAATTGTTTCATTTATCATAGCAAGCATAAGAAAGCAAACAACCTTATATGTCCATGTGGGGGGGCTTTAGAGAGCTCATTTTCCCCGGCGTGCTGAGAAAAATGAGGTGCTTCTTTGGCTTCAAACATAATAGCGTTCCTGTGTTTCAGTTACTTGAAGGCACCTACAGGGCAGTGAGGACTGGACCGGAGCCAGACGGCAACAGTAACCTTCAAAGTCTGTAGACGGCAGCCTTGTTTATTGGAAACACTCAGTAATGTGTACACTGACAACCCTCCGCTTTGTTCATTGCGCCGTACAGACTTAAGTAGATTTCTTTTTTTTATGATTCTTTGATCTCTGTAAATCTCAGGTTTAGATAGTGATATTGCTGATATTATTCATACTATAAAAAAAACAAAGCTTGTTGGGATTTTTTGGCAGGTTTCTCACAGAGAAGGGCTTTGAGGATTTGCAGTTCTTACTTTTGTAGTGCTCAATAATTAATGAAGTCAAATGGGAGAATGGTTGCAGCACCTTCTGGCCTATAAGTTCACCAGTGCAGCCTTGGAACACGTTCACATGTTATAGGCTCTGCCAGAGCAAAATATTACTCTCCAACTAACTACAGTACAACTACAACTAACTTCCAGCTTTATACTGTGTTCCTACCAGCAGTTTTCAACTCAATTTGTTAAATACTGACCCTTAAAATACCTTTGGGATAAACATTTTAGTGGCCGTAAATTACTAGTCGACAGGAGTCAAATGTTAAGTAACTGTAATACAGAGGCACATTAGTTATACTGTATGCATGGTGAGCTTCTGAAATGCGTACATCTTGAGCTATCTGTTGTGCCATGTTTTTTTTGTGTAATGTACCATAGTCTTAGATATTATGAGTTGCATATGTTGCCAAACTTCACAGAAATATAGAGACATTTTAATTGGCTGTTGTTTGATGTGAATGTGTGCAACATGTTTTGTTCACTGTAGGATGTCCTCACAATTTATGAGCGCTGGAAGTAACAAAGATTAATTTATAAAAATGAAGGTGGTGAAAATGCATGTGAATTGAAAAATGGAGTGATAAATTATCAAGTGATTTGATTCATTTATATCTGATTTGACTAAAACAGTTGTGATGTTATGAATACAGAGCCATTAAATGATAAATGGCAGTTTTGTGTTTTGAAGGATGACTGTAAGATGGGGGAAATGATGAAACATGATTCTGTTTTCATCACATCACGACTGTTTAAGTAAAATTAGCTTCAAATGAATCAAATCACTTGATGATTTATCACTCCATTTTCATCACCTCCATTTTTATCAATTCATTTTTGTTACTTCCACCCTTCGTAACAATGTACTGCTTGATTTTTATCCCTAACAAATCACAGTCCTAAACATCAAAAACAAAACGACTCTGCATGCTCAGCCACAAAGAATCAGACAAAAATAGGTTTTCAAATGAGCCTCCAGAGGAACATCGGATGAGTCCACCGTGTTGAAAATCTGCACCCTTGAGGCTCGAACGTGACCAAGAAGGGTCTCATAACTCCAAGACAAAATACAACGTCCTTTTTAATTTCCCATTTCCATTTGCTACATCTCATACAGTTAAGAACAGGAACGAGAGAGGGCGACATACAGAGTCCAGTCACTGAGCATATAGAGAGCAACTTCCCAACAAAAACAACAAAGTCCACTATGTTCCCGGAGCTGTCTTTGTGGAGGAAGTCTTTGATCGCTCAATGCTTGGGACATGCAGTGAAATTGCTGGAGAGAGAACACAGTGTGTACAACTCTGCTTGCAGACAGCTGCTAATTCACAGTTAGGTTTGAAAAAGTGCACACAAGGTACGGATCTCGTAAGTAGCTCGATGAATATTATCTCTACTATAATACCATAACACGTAGTGTTACAGAGCTCAATGTAAGACAGCGGTACCTATCGGATGTAAAAAATAAATGACGTGACGTTATCAATATATTCACAAAAAACTATTGGAATTGATTTCACAATATCTACAAATTCACAACTTGGTAACACTATTCTTTAGCAATTAGAATTGTTGCCATTTAGTTTATAATAATTTGTTCAGTTAATCTATTTGTCTACGGCTTTCTACCCATCAAGAGATTTGCATCAATGTATGTCGTATAAAACATAATATTTAATGCTGTACTGAATAGCATAAATAGATTCATATAGTAATATACTCTTAATATACTGTATCTTATTATAGGATGACATGTTTCTGCTGAAGTTAACTCTGGCCCTGTGAGGAAAGGATTCACCACATGAATAACAAAATCAGAACCAAACCTAAATGGCAACAATACAGTAGAGTCCTGTTTATCAAAACCCCTCAGGTACCAACCTGAAATACCACAAACTCTTTAATCTAATATGCTAGATGTGCATGCATGCTCTTCAAAATACAGTTTTATTATTCTCCTATTCTTTTAAAGTTGATCAATCATCTCTTATTTTTGCACTATATTGCATGTTTTGTTTGCTGTGGTCGTTCAGTTATCAGTCTGAGCAGTTTGGATGGCAGAGATTCTACTGTAGTTCAGTAGTTCTGTGACTCTGGAAGTGTTTTTCCGCCCCGATTTTTTGATGGTTCTAAAGATTTCCAGACATTGCTGTAGTGTGAGTTATGTTAAATACATATTGTTATTTATGTTTTATAAATATTAAACATGTTCAATATTTACGATCGTATATCCTGTTATGTGTGGGGAACCCCGAGGACAGCCGATGACGCAGTCACGTAGGAAAGAGCGTTAGCCAATTTAGAACCAAGCTGACTGAAGCGGAACAACAACCATCGCCGTAGTCATGGCGGCCGCGGCTTATGCATGAGCTAATGCGAAACACAAAGCATAAAGTAGTAGTAAGATGGACCTCAGAAATGGAGGAACAGCTTGTTGATTTGTGGCAACAACGCAAGTGTTTATTTAACTTCATCCATTCATCCATCATGTGCAAAAACTAACATCGCTAATTCTTCCTGTCGTCCGCCATGTTTGTTCACACTAAAGTCGCGTTTGAACGCAAAAGATATTTTGCGAGATTTCCATTTTTTTTTTAGTCTGGATTCTTGTTGTTCATGAATGGAATCTGTTAGTGTGTGGTGTGCTGGTCAAATCGGTGCTCCCCACACTATAGTAACAAAACTGTTAAATTTCACGTAACATGTCGTTATGTGTGGTGTCTCTCACAATTTCAACATCTATTAAGATTTGAAAAATCTTTTAGTGTGGGCCAGCCTTTAGACAAATCAGTAAATGTGTCAAAGCGGTTGTCTGATGCAGAGACGTCAGTATTTATATACAGTGTAATGATTTAAGTTTAGATTACATTCAAAAGTAACATCACAAATGAAATAGACCAAACTCTGAACAAGCCTCCTGGTAAACCATTTTTGATAACTTCTCAGTGATGAAAAAGGGAATATACAGCAATAAAAAATTCACTTCTATCAATATTTAGTCATGATTTTTATGATGGACAATTGTTATCCTGTAATGAAATCTACATTATACATATTTATATTGTTGAGTTACCCACATAAATCCTTCCACAGTGTGGATGGAATTAAATTGGATTCCTTTACTAACAGTCTTAACATGAAATAGCCATGTGAATGTCTTTCTGGTCCACACATCACACGAGATACTGATCATGTCATCTCGCTACAGCTGCGTGGGCCTATTGGTGATATTTATGACAGTGATTGTTGTCACTCAGAGGAGGCAAGTTATCTCACAAAGGCAGATCAAATATTCAGCGGCTGCTGCTTATCATAACGACTTCCTCACAGTACCTCGATCACATTTCTCGGAGAATCATACATAAACATTAACGCTCTGTGTCATCAGATCCTGAATTAGCAGCAGCCAGGCGGCTTTAAACACCCTCAGCTGATGTTTATCCGTTCGTATGAGACATGAATCCATTTGTTTTCAGACAAAATGATAAAAATTCAAGTCTGGAACAGAGACCTGGTGCCTCACAGCAGTCCTCGCGGTAACAGGAAATAACATTTGATTCAAAAAGCTATACTGTGTCGGCAGCACGATGTCTGACTGTTGTTAAGTATTAAAATATGCTATAAAACAGGGACGCGTTCACCTGGTTTGTCATTATGAATTTGATGGGACTCATTTGGGCTATAAAAATTAATGAGCTCCTCACAAATCTCATCCAGAGTTTACAGTGTCGTGATTTATCACGTCACGTCTAGTTTGAATATGCAAATGGTCTACCAGGAGATATTCATACTGTTCCACTTGTGTTGCAAGTGTGTAGATGGTGAGCAATATGTCCTCTATGATCTGCATGCATGTGGGATGAAGACTTGTGTGTTTTGATTGGATGTTATGGTTCAAAGATCCTCTACAATGTCAAATAATTTAAAATGACTGCAAGAGTGGAGATGGTGGGACTGATACCACCCACCACAACATTCAATCCTAATGAAATGGATAAGAAATATCTGATCTATTGTTCAGTTTTTGAAGAATAATGAACGGCAAAACAGAATTATTATCCTTCATTTTGTTATATCTAAGCTGAACCTGCAATTGCTGGTTTGAAATGTGGCCTGAATGCGTTTCCCAAGGTGGAACTAAATCAAAAATTGCAGTTTGTGTGGTCATGCATCGGACTTCCCCTTTTTCCTCACTTTGTAGCCAGCTTGGTGTGTGTGCGTGTGTCTTAGTACACTGAATTAAACTTACAATCTGCGCGCTACCAAAATGAGGGTAAAAAAACACTTTCAGAACTCTGTGCCAGCTGTAAATTATTAGCATCACATCAGTATGCACAAATAATTGGAGTTTAAGTGTGTTTATGCAGATGTTGCTGAGGTTACGAGTAGGTAATTGATGACTAACTGGGATGGACTACAGAAACACTGATACTAAGCCCTATTTCAGTGTGACAAACACCATTATTGGAGGTTGCAGACATACACGTGTACAGATTGTCATGCATTAACCTATGACTGATACATTGCACATGGTTTGTGTTATTAACACACCTTTTTAGAAGAGGCCACAACACAGTTCACTCATTCTCTTACCACTGAAGATTACAGTTTAAATCCACCGGACGTAGTGGCAGTCATAGAGTCTATAGTTAAGACAATGCAAAAATATCCAGAGTGCATCCGGCAGGAAAGCAACAGAAATTGCTTTAGAATTATATAACATCTGTATAAACACGTACCAAATTCAACACAAAACCAAAATACAGATGTCACCTAACAAAACAGAAAAAACAAAAGTTGGAGACAGTTGCCACAGCTGGAGACAAATCGGATTTACAACTTTGAAACCATCACTTGTTGAATAACAATCAATTTGACCATTTATTTCTCTCAACAATTACATTTAGGTTATTAATTTATTGTGTTATTTAATTGGGCGGACCAACTTCACAGCATTTCGCAGCACAACAGTCTCCAGTGATGATAGCGTCTCCGAAATTTGTTTAGAAATACTGCATGACTGTGACATATTGGCCTTTTGTTGTCTACTTCAAAACACAAAAAACAGTACAGCATATGTAGACAATCAAATCAACACCAATATACTTTACACAATCAAGTATAAAAGGGCAAAAAAGTACAACATGAATCAAAATCTTGCTTATGAAAAGGCAGAAATGCAGAAAAATCATAACGGAGCCAAAAAAAACACAGATGCAGAGAAAAACAAAGAAATAAAGGGCACCGGGGTGCCTGCCCACAATATACTTAAAGAAAGAAAGAAAGAGAGTGTCTGGTATGATTTAATGTATAAAACATCTAATGTTATTTGCATTTCCATGGAAAACATATAATAAAAACTACGCTTTAGAATTCAGTCTGAGGTAATGGTGGTAGTTTGTTACTGTATGACTGCTCGGCTCATGGAGACGCCGCACCGCGAGCCAAAACATGAATGCACATGATAATTGTTGTGGACTACGCTGGATCCTTTAATCTCTTTGCTTTATCTTTTCACAGGCAGAGGTCTGTTAACCTTCCACACTAATGGGCAATTATACACTGGGCGCCCATGCCCATGGGCCATAGGTGGGTGGGTGCATGGAGCCTGTGGACACCAGTATATGTTTGCATGTAATGTACACACAGACCATAGTGCATATGTGTGCTGTAAATGTGAGCGTGTCAAAGCCGTTATTTTCTTTATGATGTGTGTATTCACCAAGGCACATAGCTTCTCTGTCGTTGAGCATACTCAGCCAGTTAAAACAATAAGAGCCACTGGACTAAAAAAAATGTACGGTGCAGCCTCACGGGACGCGATAGCAATTCCAGATGAAACTGCATCGAGGTCTGTTGAGATTCAGCACTGAAGCTGAAGGCCAGACACTGACGATTATTAATGATGTTCCTATGGAAATATACAGGCTTGCATCCCCCGGCGGACAGAGCACGGTAAAGCAACCGGCTTCTCTGGCGCTCTCTGATGCATCGCCGTGTGTCTGCGTGCGCGCATGCATGTCGTTATCTTGATGGATGTGTCAAAACCTTATCGTTGGTAATGAGCTACGATGAAAAACTTCAAACGCATGCTTGCTCTAACTTATTATAAGCAAAGCGCAAACATGTCAAAAACATAGTGGAAAACACAATTTGACTAGTCTACAAAACGGCAAGCAATCAGGATACAGTAAAAGGGACACTTGGTTACTCACAACAGGGGACAGGGCCAGAGCTAAGTGGGGACTGAGGGAGAAAAGAAATGGCTACACAAACACAGTCTGAGGTGAGAATGTGCTCCCTCCAAGGTCCACTACTACATGTGAATCTACTGTGTGTTTAAAATTTGCCTTCCATCTATACAGACGTGCAACATATCAAACTCTTAAGAAAAAACAGACACACGAAACACGCTCGCACACACACGCACACGATAAGATGTAATGGACTTGGCCTCTTGCAAACCTGTCTACCTCCAGATCAAGCCTAGCATTTGGTCAAATTTCAGTTTAAGTTGTTTCCCTCTATGATAGCGGGCTTTCTGTTGACATATGTGGCCCAGTAGCCTAAGTTGAAGATGAAGAACAGAACTGGGAAAATGATGCGCGATATCTTGTCCACTTTGCTGACACGGTTGTAGGATTTCTTGGCCTCCGTGTAAGGGTCATCCATTCTATGGTTGTAGGAGTGTTTGGCCGACGCTGCGGGGGCGCTCTTGGAAATGGTCGTTAAACCTTGGTCTTTCGCCACGTTGATGGCGTAGGTGGTTCCAACAATGTTGAAGGTGTTGTTTGTCTTTTTGGACAAGGTCGCCGATTCTCTTCTCTGAAAAGGAAGAAGGCAGTAAAGGTAAAGGTTGTCAGGGGCGAAGCACCAGACTCAACAATACTTCCATTTGAACTCATAAAGAGGAAATAGAAGCAACACCACGAGACACGAGACACACACAAGAACAAAACAAAAGCCTAACCATATCGTTAATCCTGGCCATGTTAGCCTGAAACGGTTCCTGAAAAGAAAAGTAGAAAAGAAAAAAAGTTTACCAATTATATTAAAATTACCCAACTTACAAACTCTATTCATCAGTATCTAGCTGGAAGTACTTTTGAACATTTTTTACAGTATTAATAATGTCAACTAAAATCTGCATCATACAAATGTGGATTGCAGAAAAAAAAAGTCACGATCAAATTCATGACGAAATGATCAGGCTGGTCTGGAACAATAATGGAGTGCTGCAGGAATGAGTCCTAAAACCCAGAAATGAGTTAGCACTTCCGGTTCCCTCGCCTCAAAGTCAATGGGTTTTTGAATGGGTTTTGGTAACACTTTATAATAACCATCATTTATAAATGGTAAATTGATTAGAATTTGGTTAATAGTTATTTTACTGTTAACAAACTATGAAATGAGAATTGATAATGTTTACTAATTATTAGTAATGCTCTAAATTATGTTATTTTAACAGTTTATTGTTGCACACATAACATTTTGTATACTGTATTATAAGTATTTTTCTTAATTTTTACAAAATGATTTGTAAACCTTTAACAAATTGTTTGTAAAACATCTATAAAATTAAATAGAGCAGATATTTGTAACACATTGTTAATGGTTAATAATTGGTTTGTGAACCGTCTGTAAACATTATTTAATAAAGTTGTAACTGATGTTTATAATACCTTGTTAAATAGTTAATAAATACTTAAAAAATGTAAAAACGTAAAACATCTATTATCATTATTTAGATCAATTTTTTCAATGGTTGATTGGTTTCTGGTCCATCTATGTAATGTTCATAGTTTTACAAACGATTTCTTAAAAGTTTACAAATCGTTTGGTAATCATTAACAAATACTTTATAACAATTTATATATTATGTGTTGTGTGCAACAATAAGTTGTCATTAAATAGTTTACTATTGCAATCAGAATTGAATTGTTATTGTCTCTTATCAGCTACGATATAATATATAATTTATAAATTAATTATTTCATATTACACAAACTAATGATAAAATAACATAAATTATGGCATTACTAATAATTAGTAAACATTATTAATAATCATTTAATTGTTTGTTAACAGTAAACTAAATATTAACCATTTTATAAATGATGGTTATTATAAAGTGTTACCTGGGTTTTTAGTTAGATGCCTGAAATAAGGTCTGTGGTTAACACAAGATTAAGAGGTTTTGACGTTTTGTTCTACGATATAAAATACATCAATAAATACCCCACTTGTGAATTTTGAAGCTTTAACGTGACTTAAAAAAGGCGGTTGCCAACAAGTGGCTAAATGAGACTACAAAACGGCATCACGCCGAATGCTAGTCATGCGACCGTGGTGTAGTTCATTTATCGTTTAACGTTAGCTTTTGCATTCACGCTTCAAAAATCATTTTGTGTTCATTTGCGAAGATTATCAGTATCATAAACGTTTGTTTGCCACAGAGCTTATTTTCTGCAATAATCCAAAACCAAATGTAATAAAATCCCATTGGCTTTTTGTCGAGGGAACCGATGCGATGCTAACTTCCTGGTTGGCCTACAAAAATCCGTCATCCCTGCACCACTCTATATGTTGCATCACTGCAGAACCAGGCTGGACTGGCATCTGATACTGCTGAACAGTTAGCACTAGCAGCACAGAGCAAGATTGGAAACAAAGCAAAATAACAGTGCCTGAAAACTTATCTCACAAACTGTATCAATGAGAGCAGCCAGGCCTCTTCAGGCAAAACAGCCTGTGATAAAAACAAACACGACAAAGGCTGTGTGTGATAAAGCTGGCTGGAGTTAAATGCCTCCTTTCTACTACTAGAGAGAAATCATTAGGCTGTCTTTCATATTGAAATCTCACAGGGAGACAGAAATTCATTTGTTAAATTGGTACACTCCGATTGCTAAACTCGCATCACCGGAGGATCCTGTCGGCCTAAAAGAGCACAGTGCGGTGCACGAGGTAAATGTGAGAGAACAAGTAGGGCACCGAGATTGATCACCGGCCACAGTTTTTAGTTTCCTGTGTGGCGTGCAGTGTGTGAGCCTGTACTGGGGTAATTTTCTTCACACCATTCATCCCCACTGTGGCCACTTTAAGATCTGCAGCAAAACTAAAGCACTGTGTTGTCATGTGACAGAGTGTTTCACTTTTAACGCTCCCCGTTTTCACTTTTGCTCTGAGCCCAGCTTTAATTTTTGCTCTACTTTTTCAGCTTCATTTAATTTCCCTTCCTTTGACTCCATCTCTTAAATTAGCATAACTAATGTCCCCTCTTTTCCACCCCCCTCCTCCAAAATGCGTCACGGTGCATCTCTCCGCACACACAGCTCATCACCAACTGTTTTGTTTGGTCTTTTATGCTAAATATTCACGTACCCTCACAACTGGATGTTTGTTCAGTGTCTGAACTAGAGACCACTGTGTCACTATGATGCACAGGGAGAGCACTTTTTAATGTCACATGTGACAAGCTGTGGAATAATATTAGCAGTAGACATCACAATGATGCTATCAAGTCATAGTTAAGCTCCAGACTATGGTTGTATTCAAAACCGCCTGTATACTACTGAGGAATGCAGTATACAGTACATACTGCAGACTGCATTCCTCAGTAGTATGCAGTATGAAACAGTTAAATTGATTTATTTTGCACTATACTAGACCAGGCTTTAGCCTTTAAATAAGCTCTTAAAGTACTGCACAATAAAAACAAACTCGTACTACTATCGCAATATTATCAAAAACTACAATTTTTTTTTTTAAGACCAATTTATCATGGTGAAATAAGACAAACAGGATCATCAACAAGGAGAGATGGTAAATATTAAATAAAATGTACTAGTGGACTGATATCCCTACACATATTATAGCATATTATACCCATCGCCACCGCCTGCTGCTCCGTAGCCGGTCTGTGAACGCCACTGGCCGGCTCTCGAGCGTGCTATACGCCCGCGGGTGATTGTGGAGCTTTTCAAATCCGAAAAGGCAGATAAACACAGATTCTCATTAGTTTTATATCGGATGTTTGTGTTGTGATATTTAAATAAATCATCCATCAACAGGGAAATAAAAGTGTCTTGTTTACGAGACTCCAGCCAGCTCATAGCGGTCTGTGAGCGTGACTGCCCTGGCTGGCGAGGTAGCGCCCCCGGCAGGCGCTGGCTATAGCTGTCACGGCAGTTTGTGGCGCTTCTAAACTCCGAAAACATTGGAGCAAATGTTCGATTCGCCATGTAATATCGTAAAACTGACGATATTTTAAATCAATACAGTTGATTTCTCAACTCAAAAATGAATTTAGTTATGAAATAGCTCCGAAAAATGTAAAAGAACAAGCCGTTTTTTGCCTATGTTGCTGTAACCGAAGCGCTTTGCATAGTGGGATAGAGTAGGCGAGGTAGACTGGTCCGATGCATACTGGTATTTTTTTTCCAAATTAGTACGACATCCGTGTATTTTTAGCATACTGTAGATTTTGCTTTTGTTTGCATACTGCATACTACATGCTACATTTTGGCCAAAACAGTACCTATAGTATAGTTTCGATGCGGTTTCGAATACAGCCTATGTGTCCAAGGTGATGGAGGCAGCAGGATTGAGGAGGAAACACGCTCAATGTGATCAGCGTTTCCTCCTCAAGTGAGCAGCAGAACAGGAGGATCCTTCAAGCTCTTCTGCCAAAAGCTTGCAGACGGTTGATTGCATTAAGCAGAGGAATGGCGAGCCGCTGCCTGAAGGGGTCTATCTCAAGTCAATTAGTACCGGGAGAGAAAATCGCACTGATGACCCCTGGGTAGCCAGATGCTTTTCCCCCAGGATATCGATTCCTCCACATCCAACCCCACCACGAGCCTCCTCTATCACAGCGACGGCTTACATCAGCAGGCTATATAGCGTGTTCTATGACCTTAATCATAGCCCCCTAAACTCTTCAGTCCTTGGCATTAAGGATCTTCTTCGCCCGGTAACCTGACAAACGAGCCAAGCAAAGTAATTTTCTGTCGCTATTTAGCCGAGCCGTCCTCCGCAGTAATTTATATGGTCTAATTATTGGGTAAACCACATGTGGCATCGGGCTGTGTGCTCCGTGTGTGTTATGAACCTAATGTGACACAGCACATAATTTACCTCCGGCCAAAGATTCTTGCGCACTATTCAAAGTCATTTGGCTAGCTGCGGGCACAAATACCCCCCCCCGAATACAATGCATCTATTGACCTTGTCTTTGTAACTTCTGCAAATTGTTGCATCAGAATTTCTTTTATGAGTGTGTGTGTGATTGTCCTGGGGGTAATTGTGCCTCGCTGCGTCCTGCTGTTTGGAGCTCAGTGTGCCGGATAAATGAACCTTATGACTGTCTGTCCCTGTCTAAGATTGGAGATGAGGTGTTGGCACATTTAATAGCCTCAAGTGTGTGTGAGCATGTGGGTGTACGAGCGGGCAGATTGTGTTTGGGGAGCCACAATGTGCCTGTTTGTGCCCCGTGTGTGTGTGTGTGTGTGTTATTTTAGGGCGTTTTCACAAGCCATAGTCTGTTTGGCTAGTCTGAATCAGAGTTAAATTGATACTTTTAGTTTGTTTGCAATTTAGTCTGGTTCGGTTTCACAGTGCACAAATCAAAGCAGAACAAAATAATAAAAAAAAAAATTGCTGAGGAGCGGGTTCAAAGAAGCAAATTTATCATCTTCGTCTCGAGAGCTGCCAGAGGGAATCACGGACTTGCTGTCAAAGTTTTTTCACTTTGAAAAAACACTATTTTTGTGGACTTTATTTAGCATATTCTGTAACTTCTCTTCCGCCCAGATGTCAAGCAAGCATCGGATTTCTGCAGAAGTCCAGGTCAGACCTCTCCCACTCATGTTAACATGTCTATCTCAACAAATACTTGCAAAGGCAACCTGCGTTTTGGTTCGCTCCAGAGTACGATCACTGCGTTCACAACCGCATAAACGAACCACACCATAGTTTGGTTAAAGCGGATTAAATGTTGGCTCGTGAAAGCGTCCTTAGTGGCACTACAAACGTTTTCTAAATCTGGTTGGTATAGTTGTAGAGGTGGCCTGAGCTTGATCTCATTACTGCAGGTTGTGTTACAGGTCACTAAACATGATGTAGGTCAGATCTACTGTAACCACCTCATCTTGCTATATTACAAGGTTATTCCTGGTCACAGCAGTCAGAGGAAGCTTGCCAAGAAGCAGATAAGTTAGGGATGCTGGTCATTGTTGTGAAATAAACCCCGACATGGCGATGCAGGACCCCGACGCAAAGCCAGAAACCAGAGAAGCAAGTCTCAAACTTGTGATGTCATAGGGTACAAAGTCTGGAGTTGCTCCATACATGATGAATTGGAGACTGATTTTATGGACCCACAGAATGTTTGTTTTCTTTTTTTTTATACACAAATGAGCTTTTTATTCTATTGTAGTGTTCTCAGTTGTGAAACAGAAACTGTTCCCATATACTCAGAACGTTCCCGTGGGTGCTCTCAGTGTCATCTACAACATCTCTGCCAATTCATTGTCTGGAGCAGTTCCACACTTTATACCACATGACACATTTTTTTTGGGGCTTCAAAGCTTCTGTGAGAAATATTGAAGGTATTCAAAGCTTCGCAGAGCAGCGCGTCGTGGCAGGCTGACATGTTCTTCTGTCTGTCGATCTCTATTTCCCCCTGTTACAGCGCCGCTGCCTCACTACTGTACACGCACATCTCTACACACTACAAACAGCGATATCAGTCTGAGAATAACTACTAAAAATTAATAATGTTGTGCAATTAGTCCTAATTTGATGGGCTATTTTGGGATTCATACATTATTATTACATACTTATATATTAATTTATAAAAAATCAATTAAAAAACAAAGCATTCGAATAGTGATGTGGAATACCATGGCAACGGTTGACGCTTCGAAGCATAAGGGTCAGCCCTACTATGACATCACAAATTTGAGTTTTAGCACTCTAGTTTTTGGATTTGGCAGAGAGTTGTTCATGTTTGCTAATATTTTTTGGACTGTCTTAGACCATAGGAATAACATGTATGAATTTTGAAAAGGGGCGTATAGTTCCCCTTTAAGAAATCAATAATTTGACATAAAAATGGTCCTCCAGAGAAATAACGGACCATAGAACGCCGTGATTGACCAATCAAAATCAGGTATTCAACAAAGCTGTGTAATAATCGTGCATAACGACACCTCCAGCTCAAAACAAAATGCTGTGGAAAACGTATCAAAAAAGATAATAACAAAAAGCCTCCATGAAAGGCAGCTCAGGTTTGTTTTTTACCACCTGAGCACTCTGAATCTTCGTTCATAACTTGGCTTCATAACCGTAGCTGTTTCCTGTTGTTCAGAAAAGTGAGTAGCAGTGTGATGCTGAAATGTGACTGCTAGGAATGATGATGACAGGCTGCGTCTCCACCATTGTCTAACAATACAATTGTGTTGAATATGTCTGAATATGTAGTCGTTTGTGCTGCAGGTGTGAGGAATACATGTGCAACGTGATCTCTCCTTGTGGTTCCAGCAGTGAAGCCCAATGCACAATGGAGCCAGTGTGCTCCTGCATCTGCTAATGAAACCAGCACATAATATCTAACACAGTAGCGTCCAATCATGTGTCGTAGAGTGCCGACAATATGCAGGCTTTTCATTCCAACCAAACTCCCCACCGGCTAATTTCTGTAATAAGCACACCTTCAGCTGGCAAGAGGAGAGCTAATTAGGTAGAACCCTTGTCAAACAGAAGGTTAGGCGACAAAAAAGGGAAGAAAATGGCATAGAAACTCCATAACCAGCCAAGTTTATTAGCGCACATTGACTCGACTACAGCTCACCGTTTCAGTCCAAAAAAAGAAGGAGCCTGAGGGCGATGAAGTCATCGTTTGGTTCCAGTAAGGGTGGTGGTTGCAACCCTGCCTCTGACGATGGGGACGGTATTTTCAAAAAGACTTACTGAGCTAGAACTTCTCTCCTGAAAAAACCCTCTATAGGTTCTCCTCCTATAGGTTCCTTTTTTTTATTATAAATATGTCAAAAAGGGGGGGGAAAAGCATGCAGAGTCTGATCCCTTTGCTTTCCAGTAGCTCGTCCTAACGGTGGGGAGTGTGATGGGAGTGCCATGTCTCCCTCTGTGACCCCATTCTTTTTTATCTATCATGACAACTGCATGCTCAGCACAGCCTCCGAGAACGCAGCCCAGGCTGTTGCCATTAAGACGAGGCATCAAAAGGCAAAAAAAAGAAAAAAGAAAAAGAAAAAAGAAACCTCTCCACTCTGCTGCAATGTAACGCAGCAAATTATCCTCGCTGACTGAAAAGTACCAAGGCAGCAATATGCATTTCTGTCAGTCACTCAGAGGACCAAATGTCAAACTATAAAAAAACAAACTAAAAAAGGGCTGTACTGATTGTGTCAAACAGTTTGTACATTAGTAGCAGAAAATAGATTTGTGGCCCTGTCTGACGCAGCAGAGCAAATAGTCCCTATATGTTGTGTCTGTGGTGGTTAGAAATATTCCAGCATATTATGTGCTAGCAACAATTTTTACCTATAGCCACTATTTACCGTACTGTCTGTACTGTTTTTTTTGTTTTGTATTAATACTGCTTTTGTGCTGCCATCGTGACCAAGTTCCTCCTAAAATGTATTTTTTAAAGGAACAGTGTGTAGCCTTTAGGGAGATCTTTTGGCAGAAATATAATATTAATAAGTATGTTTTCTTTAATAGGCACTTGAAAATAAGCATTATTGTGTTTTTATTACATTAGAATGAGCCGTTTACGCCGAATGAAGTGTGGCTCGCAGCAATAATTACATCTTTCTGCGGCCCGGGAGGCGTATTCATGTGTTTCAGGTGGGTAGAAATTCTTTGTAACATAAGTCAACATGTCACAGGAGTCACAGGATCTGTTTACTGATTGGCTACGGGTATTCTCTGGCCGCACTTTGCCGCTAAAAGTTAAACCTTTCCCAACTTTTAGTTTGGCCGCAGAATCAAACCACAGCTTGCTGAGCTCGGGAGCTGCAGCCATTACCATAGACAGTGCATGGCTGCCGCTCTGGTGTGAATTCAGTGTTATATCTACATACGGAGCGGGTCCTGTTCATGGAGCCGGCCGCCATATTTCTACAGTAGCCCAGAACGGACAATACTGGCTCAAGATAGGGCCATTCGTGTTTTCACGTCTTTGCGTCGGCCACTATAGTTCTCATACACGCTTGGCACCTGGGATAAGTTTCAGTTGGTTGCAATCTGCCACCTCACCGCTAGATGCTACAAGATCCTACACACTGCACCTTTAAGCTTAATCACACTTTTTATATCATTTTTAAAAAGTGAGAGAAATTAATTTAATATAAAACAAAGTAATGAAGTTATAAATTTCCTTGCACTTCAGTGTCTAACATAATATATGGTGTTGTTTGCCTGCTCTGTTGCTGTTCGTAATCAGTGTGACTTTGTAAACCCCACTGGTTCTACAAATTACATAGAAAATAAAATGTTATGCTATTCTTTGACACCGTCTCAACGCCATGCAACGATCTGTTAAGGTAACTGACATCAAAAAACATCTGGGCAAACCATTCAGTACTATGATTTAGGACATGTAAATATAGACTATTTTGACAGGAGGAAAACACATTTTATAGTCTACTTCTCAGCACTGTCAATCAAACCACAGGAGGCTACCTGATTCTGTCAATCATGCGATCCATACTAAAATACGAAACTAATCTTCTTTTATTACTGGAACGAATGAGCCTCTTTGAAGCTATAGAGTATTTCATACATTCAGCGCGGGACCGAGTGCTTTCATTTCGCTCATTGCCTCTCAGTGCACCGTTCTGATACTGTCTCATGCCTCTAATATATTTAATTTAATGTGATCACTTCTAAAACATCATAGAAATCATGTTAAATGTAAGCACTGAGGTTTTCATGAGGGACTTGTCGGCGCGTTTTATTTATGTGACTTCATCATAGCTTCAGAGAACTGCATCTTATTTGGACTCCTAAAAAACCAAACGCCCATTTTCCAAATGTTATTCCCACAGTATGGTCTAAGACAGTCCAAAAAATATTAGTAAACTAGAGTGATAAAACTCAAACTTGTGATGTTATAGGGTATAAAGTGTGGAACCGCTCCATAGACAATGAATCGGGAAAGATGTTCTAGATCAGGGGTTCTCAACCAGTGTGCCGCGGCACACAGGTTCTCAACATTGGTTGAGAACCAATATCCCTCTCTGTCAACACGGAAGGTGTGCCTCAGAAATGTTTTGACAATCACAAGTGTGCCTTCAGTTGCAAAAGGTTGAGAACCCCTGTTCTAGATGACACTGAGAGCACCCAGGGGGGTACATTTTACAACTGAGAACACTACAGTAGGGCTGGGTATCATTGGGTATCATAATACAGGGGTGACGATTCAATATATTGCAATATATTGCGATACTGTAAGCAAGGCGATTTCTTTTTTTTTCTTCAAATGTAATTTTAGGAAAACTGTCATAGTATAAAGACACACCACCATATGTAGAAAATCTGAGTAAAAAAAAGTCACTATGTGAAATGGCTACTATGGGGACTAACATCATTACACAAGAATACAATTGGACTCATTGGATCCACAAGAGTCTCAACTTTCCAGTGATATGTAATTTATGCAATTCCAAGACTATTTAGGGACCCCAGAATGCAGAAATATTCAAATATACCATTTTAGAATAGGTGATAATAACACATTTGTACTGCATGTAAAAACTGTTCACTAATATTGATTGAACTTTCCTAGACCATGGAAATAACATATTGGAACTCTTAATTTTGGTGGTGTTCCCCTTTTAGATTTAGTAAAGCACAGAAAACTCACCGTCTCTCACCATCCTCATAAACAACACACAAACAGCCCAGGCTATTGACAAATTAAAAATCTGCAAGCTGTAATTTATTAGATTTCATGAATAATCATGTCAGCCTTCGGTGATTCATTTTAGACGATGCACACTCACTTTTTAATCGGTGTGTCTACAACATGCAGACTAGATGTGAGGGGGGCCATCTTTTGTGGAGGAAAATGACTTTAGGATGAGACATATGCTGCCATCATAAATCAGGGCCAGTGTCTCTGGGAGTTTACCTCTGTTTCTGCTGTTCCGCCCCACTGTCCCTGTTCCATTTGGCTGTTAATGAATAAATAAAAGCTCTCTTTATAGTCTTTATAGAGCACTCCAGGCTGCTTTAAGGAGGCAACTTTCTATCACTGTTTCCAAAGTGCAATTTGGAAAAATGAAGACTTACTGAGCAAGTCGGAGCATTTTTAACAAATGATTAACAAATCAAAAAGACGGGGAACAATTCATTTGCAGAAAAAAAACAAAAACGCACTAAAGTGTGGCCGTGTCATATCCATTCATTAAAAAAAAAAATAATAATAATTTAAAAATATAAAGAAGAATTACTCACCCTTATTTCCATGCCCTCTTTTTTCCCATCCCATGCCCAGCTGCGCTTGGTGAAGTAGTTGACTGTGGCAAACTCAATCAAGGCAGAGAAGACAAAGGCATAGCACACGGCCATGAACCAGTCCATGGCAGTGGCATAGGCCACCTTAGGAAGGGAGTTTCTAGCACTGATGCTCAGGGTGGTCATGGTTAGGACAGTGGTGACCCCTGAGGATAGAATTCAAACATCAGTAAATGGATCCTTTTTTTTTTTGCCTAAACACTTATAAAAAAGTTCAGTTTTTTTTACAACCTGGGTCAAGTTTTGCATAGGTTTCCCCATCATGGCTATCTTTTTAGAGGTTTTGCAAACCAGGAAGCCGTGTCCATGTAAGAGAAACTTAAGACAGGTTTGAATTGTCCAATTTCCAAGAATTTCTGCACCACAGAGCTTCAACTTTACATAATCTATTGTGTGAAATCAGAAAGTACATGCCACTATCAAAATTCAATGGTGCATGAACATTGTAAGTACACTGGGTCAGTCTTGCATGTTCAAACTAGAAGGAACTAGCTTCTGTAGTTTTGTTCAAACCAGTCTAACGCATGTGTCTTCTGGCATCAATAGACGCCCTTATAAAGCTGAGTGGCAAGGTCGAAAGTATCCGCAAAACCAATGAATATAATTCCCTTCATAACCATGTCAATAAGACCCAAGTTGGAAAAATGCAAAATTTCCCAGACATGCTATTGTATAAATAAATTGAAAGGCATCTCAAGTGCATATGCAAACATTGGCTACGAACAACATATGTGAAAGTGAAAACAGACTCCATACACATTTAATTTCACATCCTGGCCTTTACATTCAGTGCTGCGGGGGGATGAAATGTGGGTCGCACAACGGTCGCCCATCCGACCACATAAAAGCAATCACTTCATCTGTTCCAACCTATCTCATCTGATGGGGAAATAGATACACACTGGGCTCTAGAAATGAATATTGTGTTGCAGAACAGGGAGGTCAACCAATTTCAGTGAGTCACGGTTGACAAATTGGAATATGCGACAAAAAGATTGATGGGTAACTACTGTTCACTTTCTTTAAGGGCAGAGATCGATTGATTTGCTGGTACTGCATTTTGCATAACTTGACTATATTGCAACATTTTTAAAGTAGTTTTTATGACGACAGTGACTGTGTTTACATGCACAAAATATTCAGTTTTTTTGCCCTTATTCTGTAAAAGACAATATTCCTACTAAGCTGCTTACATGGCTAATAAAAATGAATATTTCACTGATATTCCTGTTAACATGCAGCCGTGTGAACACAGCCTGTCATTCCTTCAACCACCTTTTTGAAAAGGGCTGCATTGCGATATTTGCGCATATCCAAAAACCTGTTGATATCCAAGACTTTCATGATGTTTAAAAGTGTAAAAAGTCTTTCTCCTTCTGACCAGAAATGTGCGCTTTTCTTATGGGCATGCATCTCTGCAAACTGTCAGCTAGTTGGTTTGTGCACAACGCACAGAACTGTCCGCAAACCGGTAAGAGGCCGTGTGTCGCAAACTACCGTTAAAAACCCCCATTGAGACGCATATTCCAAATGCGCTGTAGAAAAGAATGCTACTAAAACCTGAATAATATCAGCATATCCCACATGTCTTAATTGGAAAATGCTCCATTTGGAATATGGGATGGACCAATCCGACTTTTTCAGTACCGATGGCGATACCTGGGCTTTGGGTATCGACCAATACGAGTACCGATCCGATACCAGTGTTTAATTAATAACCTGTATGTCTCACTGTGTGGAAGTGACTGGGATCAGTCTTTTATGTGTAAGGCAACATCAGGCTGGACTTATGCTTTCCTAACTTTGTAAAACGAAATGTCACAAAAAAATACATAGATATTAATGTACTGAATTGTATTAAAATAATAAATCCAGCAACTTGGTAAATAATTAGTCAAAATTTAAGCAGGAATTAAAATTCCAGTATGTAATGTGTATAGTATATACATATAGAATTGAAGTGAATAGATTGGCCCCATTGTCACAGATACCCGATCCAGCTATTTGAGTCAGTATCGGCCCGATATCCAATCCGGTATCAGTATCGGTGCATCCCTATTCAGAATAAGGCCTAATTCAGAATATCCAAATGAAATATGTGATTTAATGAGCTGTTTCAAATTTGTAATATTGTCATATTCAGATTAAAAGTGGAATATTAATGTGCATGTAAACATAATCAATGTTACAAAAAGGTTTCTGATAAATTTCTGTTCGATATTTTGATAATTTTGAGGTAATTGTAATATCAACGAGAGCATCCTTAAGTGAAAAACAGGTATAAATATGGCATTGAATCTCATGCCTGCAAAACCAGAGAACAGGATTTATAATGAGTCTAGTTGCTGATTACTGTTACAACACACAACAAGCTAAGAACAGATCCTTATTTGAGCTGATCAATGCGCCTCTGCGAACAAGAAAAACAGATGTGAACACCGCTGGGAACTGTGTCCTTCACGGATAATGTTTCAATCATTCCACTGAGAAAATGATGATTACAGCTTCTCTAAAACTATAATAACTTGTGCGACCTGAAATGATTTTCAAGGTTCAAGGTAAACTGTTCTTATAGGTGTGTGTGTGTGTGTGAGTGTGGAGAACTAAGGGACCTACGGTTATTCAGACGAATGCATGGGAGCAGGTTGCTGTAATAGGCTTTCATTTCCTCCCTAACATGATGAAAACGGCCCCCTGCTTTGCATGCTACTCAACATCTATTGTACAATGTGTGCTACTTCATGCTCATGTGTGCTTCATTTCCAAATCAAAATGCTAATTATTCATCAAACACAGGTTAAGGGGCACTTCCATAGATTATGCAGCACAACAACAACAATTGAAAGAAGAAGGGGAAGGGCAAATTACATCTCATTTCTGAGTATGGGGTGATCTAAGCAGACACAATGTTCTCAACATGAATGGACAAATATAATCAATTATGAATCACAGTACAAAGGGAGGATAACACGTGTCACATATGCAGCTTATGTCTCTTTAAATAATGTCTAATATTAGCATATTATTTGCAAAATATAAAGATACTCATGAAAGGTTGGATTTTGATTAAATGTTTTGGTGGCCTCTTTATTAACAGTGACACTAGCCATGTTTCCATTCAATTGTCAAGGGAATTTTAAGCAAACTTTTGAAATTTCGCAAAAAAAGAAATGCGAATAAGGCATGTTTCCATCAACTGGTTTGGAGCCACAGCGTGGTTTGGCCAGAAGTTGGCGATATAGGCTACACATGACTGTAATCCGCCAGTAAACAGAGTAGAAGAAGTAGAGGTTGTGAACTGGCTTGGCTATCCAACCCATCTACGAGAGAAAAATAGAGAGAGGTCTTCTGGAATTTGTTTCAATTAGGCAAGTTTTAATTGTTCTTTCATGTCCGCTAGTATTGGCCATGTTTCGGACAAGCATTCACACGTTATGGGAATATCTGAGAAGACGCCGACAGCGGAAACAGCTGATCGGTCATGTGAGTTAAATGTTCGCTACGTCAGAATTTATTTGGCAAAGACGTTTCCATATCTCATTTAGCACAATAAAGGCAAAAATCACCTCAAGTGAGCATTACAACTTTTTTTTTTGCAATTGAAATTTTATTAAACTTTGCCGTTTCCATACAGCTTTCAAAATGCGGATAAAAATATGTGAATGGAAACACGGCTACTGTTTTCTAAATGGTGAGGATCTGATCTTCTGTCATTTCCTTGAAACCTAACTATGTATTTGACCCTTATTAAGAGTCCATGGTAACTTTGGTGGGATTACCTCTGTGTTTTAAAACTGATTAGGGGTGTAAGAAAATGTCGAAAATATCGAGTATTGCGATATTATGCTTTGTGATACTGTATCGTTTCTCAAAAAAACTGTATCGATTTAACTCAGTCAATACTTTATTTCATCGGCAAAGAGATGTGCCCTCTCAGTGTGCCCTCTCAAAGATGTTGGATGTTATAGGGATTGTGATAAATTTTAAATGCAGATTTTTAAAAATCTCAATATATCACCTTGCTTACAGTATCGCAATATATCGCGATATATTGAATCGTAACCCCTGTATCACGATACGTATCGTATCGTGATACAGGGGATACGCAGCCCTAAAACTGATGTGTCTTCTTCTTTCTAAATAACCTAGAGCTCAGTGAGTTATAATGCTTCAGACTTCTGGGGTTTATCGTTGACAAAGCAGCATAACATCCTCTTCAAGTGATGCAACACATCGTCTATCACCTGCCACACTTGATGCTTTCCACCTTTGCTGCGACTTCTCTTTGATTAATTGGTGTTTGCAGTTACAGAGGTAGGAGAAAGTCAATACTGTGATAAAAGCTTTGGAAAAACTAAATTACTAATTCATGCCCATGTGCACCTAAATGCACCAAGCAATGTTTTGTACACCGTTATGTTAATTAGAACTTTTCAAGGAGAACCTTTTTTAAGCCCTCCACTTGTTTTTGCAGTTTGCTGAATCATCTCACGTCGTGAAACAAATGCAGCCTCTCCACATTTTGTTTTGTCTCGACTCATAATTTAAAAGCTCCACCAAATGTTCTTCAATCTATCATTTAGTGCGTGTCTTTTGAGTTGTAGCATAAACACAAGATGGCACTCACCAAATACAGTGCGAGCAGGAACCGATTCTCTGTTTAGCCAGAAGGAGACCTGAGACAGTATGACAGTCATGATGCACGGGAGGTAGGTTTGAATCACAAAATAGCCAATTTTCCTTTTCAAATGGAAATATGTTGTCATCACTACATATTCTCCTAAAGGAGGGGAGAGAAACACAGAAAGAGATGGAGAGAGACACACAGGGTCATAATTATTAATACAGCTATGCCCAGTTGGGAGCAACATAAGCTGAAATATTCAAAGTGAGATTTATTAAAGTTACAGTAACATTTGCATCATCAGAGTAGCTCATAGGGTTGTCTTCAGTCCCTTAAATGAGCCATTAAACAACATGAAATAGAAAGTGTTGCTTCAAAGACGCCATGTGCTTCCCAAAGAGGTTGTGATGTGAACTTTGTATGAAAAAAGTCACATAACTGACCTCAATTTCACCATCAGTTTAAACTAGGATCCAAATATACGAGCATAATAGGTGTCATTTGAAAGAAAAAAAAATGAAAGGACAGATGACATCACTGATTTGAATGTGTTTGGTGCAGATTTGATGATACAATTGTCTTTTCTGTGAAAGGAGTTAGAGGTCATGGCGAAGCAGCACCTACGCTATTCACATAAACTTAGGACAATTGCGTATCAGAGAGAAAACCTTGAGTTGAAGTACAAATGGTAATAAAAAAGGTAGGGGAGGTCTGCAAAATAAGGTTGTATAAATTAAAATACTGTTGCCCCAACTTGATCTCATGGGAAAGCATATAAATAGCATTTATATTACAAGGACATTTTTTCATTTGTACGCCATGCAACAAAACTGCGGTAACGTTCACACTTAGATTTAGGAAAAATGTCTCAGTTTGGCTTAAAATAAGTACATGAGCTAAGTAAAATATCAGCCTGCTTTCATTTCCAAGGGCGTCTGATACCCACGCTTTGTCACGGCCATCAGCATTTGATACCACCGCCCAAAGGACCATTTAGCGCCAGCATGCGAGCAATACTACAATGTAAACCTGTCCACGGCAACAGTGGATCCAACAAACACAGGACTTGCATCCAGGTGACCGCTGTACGTGCGTTACCTTTTACTTTCACTTTACAATCAGTTGATCGTTTGAGTCCCGTGTTCACAACGTCAAGTCACATTTGCACTGTACAAACGGAATTTTAAGCCCAACCATGTTGTTTTTTCCTAAACCTAACGAAGTGGTTTTGTTGCCTAATCCTAAGCAAGTGTTTTTGTTTATTTCACAACATTAAGCACATATTTACTGCAATCCAAAACTGACGCTGAGGGGTCATTAAGCACGTGTTTACTGCGACCCAAAAAGCGATGTCGAGGGGTCTGACAAAGCATCTAGTAAGTATGTGACAAAGTTGGATGATAACTGTTGTGTTGAAAATATGTACGGGAATAACGTAACTTAAGTACGGAAAACACGTCACAAACGTCACTAACGTATCTTACAAAACAGAAAAACGGTTTTGAACACCGGTCAGGTTGAAAGTCCTGTGTTTGTTGGACCCCATCCACCTCCCCTCCCATCTACTAGAAGCAGTCTTTTGGGGCCGTACACATGCCGCGTCTAAAATGCGTGGAAAACGCCAGCTGTGCCGCTTTTTTTCTTTCCAATGTGCTTGCTCTTGTTGCCGCCTGCCGTTACAAAGCAACTAAAACCTGTGTGCTGCGATGACGATGGTGATGAAGTTGCGGTAATTTAGCAGGAAGCCTCCCTGACTAAACTAAACGCAATCAAAACAAAGACAAATGCATTTCCAGCACCGTGAATCCCTCACCGTGGCTTTACTGCTCGATTTCTCTGTCCCTCATCACTGAGATTCTTTGATTATTATGCTGCCTTTTTAAAGGAATACTCCACCAAAAATCTGAAACGTTTGTTGCTTGATTATTTGTGGAGATCTGCTGTCCACGGAGGAGCAGTGTAAAACGCTCTCAGAGCTGTCTTTCAAGCTTATGTCGAGCGTTTGATTCTCAAAATATAGATTTTCAGTGGAGTATTACTTTAAATACATGACATGTGTATATTTTCCTACAGCTCTCTTTGCGGTAGATGTGAAGAACATCTGCCTGTTTCATTCTAACCCTTGATATTGAACATTTCCTACAGCTCAGATTTTGTCACTGACTGCAGCAAATGTTCCCCTCAGCACCAGCTCTCATTGCCATGTCTGTAATCTGTGTTGCAAAGATATGAGAGAAACATCCTTTCATTCCCTGAGGTGTCTTTTCTGAGCAGACTCTAACCAGAGCTGAACTGGCTCAAATCCTCCCATTCCCTCGGCTCACTGTAGTCCATTAGGTTTAAAGTTTAAAGAAATTAGATTTTTTTTCACATCCACGAGCTGAACCAGTTTATGAAAGGAATCACGTTGACTCAACCTTGAATTCTTGTGCTTGTAGCCAGACTTTTAAGTTGTTCCTCTGCAATTCGCTTGACTTAAGGTTAAACCACCAAACAGCACTACAATAAAGATCGGCTCAAGGAAAGTGTCCTCTGTAGAGTTACACAAGTGCTGTGATTTCAACAAGCTTTCAACCCACTTTTTGCTCCCTAGGAAAGCGGGCTGAGTGCCATCCATCAAAGCGGTTCCATGATGGGTTTAGTCTCCAAACACAAGATCTCTGGGACACGATAGTGCACCTCTTGAGAGCTGCACGAGCGAACCGCTTCAGCGCAGAGGTTAAATCTCTCAAAATGGAAAGCCAGTGTGGCTCAGTTGTAAGCAATGCACTCTTTCAGTAATTACCAACTGCCCCGCTGAAGCAACCTTTTATCTATAGCTTTGCAGTTATCAGTGCTTCAGCACTTTATCCAGTCTTCTTGCACTGTTGCCTAAAGCTGGATCTTGGTGTTGAAAATGTCGGGGCTGCCCCCTCTTAGTCGATTAGTCACTTATCGGTCATTTTGTTCTTAGTTGACTGAGATTTCTTTACTCGATTAGCCATTTTTTTATGCTGAATGACTTATTTCCAAGAAACTTATGAGCACATCTCTGGTAAACACCAGCTTTAAAGTGGTGATTTTGTGTGATTCTTAGTGGAGAAACTCAATTTTATAGATCTGTTATAGATCTATTAGTCTACATATGAGTGTTGGTCAACCTAAGTTATTTGACTCTATCAAAATTATGTTTTACAATTTCTTATACAGTGGAAACCGCTTGTAATGATCACGTCTATTCGGGTCAACTTACTATAAGCGGATGATTAATATAACCAAAATTTTGTGGTTGTGTATCATTTCTCATGCAGTTTACCTTCTAATTGACATTTGTATATTTATTACATGAAGTTATAAAACTGCTAAGACAGCTTTGCTATTTATGGGCTTGCTTCCAATTTTTTTTTCATTCAGAGAAATTCCTTTACCCGTCCAGCTGGAAACGGACAGTCCACGAGGCAAAGTATCAAGGAAGTAAAGTAAAAATCAAAACAAAAATTCAACTAACGTTAGTCAAATGTAGTTTTAAATTGTTTTTCCATATTTTGTCATGTATGAAAAGACCCATGAAAATGAACAACAATGTGAGCGGACTACTTGATTACTATAAGCGAATTATTTAAACAGCGTTTGTATAGGAATGATTCTATCATAAAGCTTTTTGATCCATATAAGCGGTAGACCACTATCACCGTGATCAATATAAGCGGTTTCCACTGTAATACCTCCTAATAAACGTTATAGAAACACATCACTTTGTCTCAGGTGGTTGAACTCTTTTATATATTACCAGATAACCGCTGTGAATTGCCTCTTTGTTACGAGCGTATGTCAGTACCCAGCCCTTACCTTGTTATCTAATCCCTTTATGTGAGTGGTACCATAGCTTTAAGTCCACCAATGGGGGAAATGAAGAAAGTGATTGTGTGAGACAGATAAAAGGTTTCCATAACAGTTTTAACGATGAGAATTTAAGACCAAATTAATCTATAATCAAAAGCATGGGCTGGCAGATTTTCCTCTTAATTTCGTGCTTATTGAAGTTGACTCCGGGCTATAACCCAACATGGAACGGAAATAAGACTTTCACCTCTGGCACACCTCCTCATATTATCTTTATGTAAATATGCTGAATAATAGTTTCCCCGAAAACCGATAAGTCATCATTTTTCTCGATGGACCCAAATAATGCAAGCTGAATCCGAAATGACAGAAAGTGGAGCTGAGGATGGCATATAGTGTACCTGTGCTTGAACGGATGGTTTCTTTGCCAATAACATGTCCCAGTAAGTCATACTGGTTCAGCCTGGAGCCGTCCTCTGCAACAGCAACAGACCTCTCGTCTCCCTGGGTCCACAGGTAGATCACCTCGTTGTTGGTGTAAGCATCTGGGCAACAGAGAGAATAGTCATTGGCACAAAATAGCTGCAAAACTAATGACAGTCTCATCAGCCTCAGCGGTGCTGTGTATTAAGTGCTACTAATTAGCAAATAGCATGTTAACACGCTACACTAAGGCCCTGTCTACACACATACAGATATCTTTTAAAAATGAACATTTTCCCTTCCGTTTAAAAAAAATAAAAATCTGTCAACACGACCTTGAACGCAAAAATGACTCCAAACGCTCGCCGTCATATTTACATGTCACCACAAGAAAGATTACAAGTTAAGGGCCAAGGAACTTAGTTACCACCCTTCTCACTCCTTTTCCTTTGGCTTCACTACAGTCAGTTGGATAACAGCTATTGTTGGTGGGGGGCTGGGACACCTGGTCGAACTGCCTGACTGTCATCACTCTGCTGTCATCAACTGTCTCTTCGCAAAATGACAAAAGGGAGGTCATTCAGGTTGATGTCGATAGCCCCTCTGAGTGCTCCTCACCTTCAATCACCCAAAAGCACATTCAATCACTGTTCGGCCTCGACATGTTTAATGCGTTTGCTGCTTTGGCCTCCTGTGACTGGAACATTTTTCAAATGTAAAGTAGTAATTAATCCGAGCAGTGCTAACAAAACGCAAAAAAGCCGATAGTGCGCCATCATTGTTGTTGTTGTTGTTGTTGCTGGCGCATGCTCATTACACAAAGCAACAATCGGCATGCATGAAATGAGGAGAGGACGTCATCGTTTCCCGAACAGTCGGTTTTACATCTCGACACGGATGCAAAGTCACCAGGGTTTTAAAAATCTGCACCTTAGTAGGCGTTTTAAAAAATATCCGATTTTGTGAACCACAACTCCGAAATACTTTAGAAATATCTGTATATGTGTAGACAGGGCCTCAGATGGTGAGCATGGTAAACATTACCTGCTAAATATCAGTAGTATAGCCTCACAGAGCCGGTAGCTAGAGACTCTTGAATTGATCAAGGGAATTTATCAAGGGAACTCTCCCTTCAAGTGGTTGACTACTTTTGCTGTGTTGCTAAAAGAAACACTTCCTGTGAAAGTTATCCCACAGTATCATATTCCTAGTGGTGAGTGCAGTTTGAGTCCTCTGAAGTTTTTCCAGGACAGGAAAGGCACCTATCGCCTGCAGACAACAAGCACCACTTTTTTTTTTTTTTTCTGCAGTGCGATTCTCTATCCTATTATTAAAGTCTTTTTTGTTGTGACCATCTGGACTTACAACTTCCGAACTTCAGAGGACAGGCGTGTGCATCCATCGGGAAATCCTCCAGGTGCATGGGGCACTCGGCATGAATGGTCAACCTGAGGGGGGGGGGGGGGGGGCAGAGGGAGAGACAGGGAGAGACAATACTCCGGTCAGGATGCAGTCTGGTTACAAACACATCGTGACACGAGTCACCAGAAACAAAACAGAACATTTTCATGGACCAAAATTCATTGTCAGACATGATATGAATGTCCCCTGAAATTTTTTTGAGGCTCCTGAAGAAGAAAATCAGTGACAGAGTAACTGCTTTAATATCAGAGTGCTCCAGGCATTTTAAAGCCTCAGTGTTGGATGGATAAGATAAGATTTAGGTTAGATTTAAGCCTTTATTGATCACCAATAGCATGTGTTGCAGCAGCACAAGGCCAGAAATAAGCACAGATAAGTAAAAAATAAATATAATAATAAGACACAACTGTATACACAATAAAAATGATTATTCTGGATTAGTAGAATAATATATAATATGTAGGGCTGTCAAAGTTAACACAATAATAACGCGTTAAAGCTAATTTGTTTTAATGCCACTAATTTCTTTAATGCAAATTGGGATTTTTAGGTAGTAGCGGGCTCAGTTTTAAAGCCAGTGAAGATACTGATCTCATATGAAACTAAAAAACCTAAAGAACCCATCGATACCAACCATGTCATACTAGATTGTCGTGAAGGAGGCTAAATCAAGCTCCAAATTTACGCTAAATTTTGGCGCGAAAAATCTGGCATGGCCATTTTCAAAGGGGTCCCTTGACCTCTGACCTCAGGATATGTGAATGAAAATGGGTTCTATGGGTACCCATGAGTCTCCCCTTTACAGACATGCCCACTTTATGATAATCACATGCAGTTTGGGGCAAGTCATAGTCAAGTCAGCACACTCACTGACACACTGACAGCATTTGAGTTTGCCATGTTATGATTTAAGCATATTTTTTATGCTAAATGCAGTACCTGTGAGGGTTTCTGGACAATATTTGTCATTGTTTTGTGTTGTTAACTGATTTAAAATAATAAATATATACATACATTTGCATAAAGCAAGCATATTTGCCCACTCCCATGTTGATAAGAATATAAATACATTACAAACCTCCCTTTTAAGGTACATTTTGAACAGATACAAATTGTGCAATTAATTTGCGATTAATCACTATTACCAATAGACAATCATGTGATTAATCACCATTAAATGTTTTAATCAATTGACAGCCCTAATAATATGATATACTTAGTGTTTGTCTGTATAATTAAAGAAATATAATATAGTACATAATGTAATGAAACAGGATAACATATTGACATAATATAGTATAATATAGTATGAGATATAAAATACAATATAAGATGGTATGTAGTAATATAGTATACCATCATATACAGTATAGTATATTACATCAATAAAGCATATAATACAAAATAAAATATGATAAATAATGAATATAGTATAATATATAATTTAATATAATGAATATTATATGCATTTGTGTGTTTGAAGGACGAGCAGACATTGCACTCTGTCCTCCCTCCCCTAGCCACCGGTTGTAATGAGAGCTCAGCTGACCGACAACAAAGAGAAAATCTCCAGAGAGCACCAGAGTCTATTTCATTTGGTCAGATGGCCAAGCCACACAATGCACTCTGGAAGTAAATAGAGAAATGGTGCATATTATCTCGCTCATACATGTTTAATCAACGTTGGGATTGCATTTGCTGAGTTCAAACAAAGCAGCATCCCATAAAGCCATCCTACAGTGGACTCGTAAATGTCCCACAAACTGGGTTTTTCTAACTCAATTACAACATTTATAGACAATGCATCATTTCAAAACTGGGTTATTTGAGCAACCGGGATAGGAGCAGAATATCAGATCAAGTAAATGTAGTTAGTATATGTGTAATTCTCATTTGTAAACAGTCATACTGAATATAGCTGATCACTTCTACAGTTCCATGCTTGTATGTATTAGTATTGTATGACTTTGATTTGACATTTGACATGTAACTTGTAAACTTCTGTATTCTGTGAAGAGTATGATGAAAGAAGTCATTTAGTCTCACCAGAGTAAACCGTTTGTTATTGCAGCCCTATAGTATTAAAACTACTAACATCATGGACCACTATACTACAGACAAACTCACTGTTTCTAATGAGCTACTTGCAACAGCCTTGTGATCCCTTTTTTACACCCTCTTAGCTGCTCTATATGATGCTGCCTCATTACTGATAAGTGGCTCAGTAACTACGCAAATTAACGCAATACAACATAAATCAAACTTGAGCGACGCACCGCTGTATATCATACAGCACTTAGACCAGCAACTAATTGATGAAATTCATCTCGCTCCTCGGCTGTACTGACATTCTGACAGAAAAAAAAACCAAAATAAAGAAATAAATAAATGATAGAGATAACACAATTTGAATTACTTTGATCAAAGACAACAAAGCAGGCTGTCTTCGTGCAATGACAAAACTTGATATGAAGTATAAAGGAAACAAGACTAAGTCTGAATACTGAATTAGATGCTCACAGCAGCAGCAGCATACTAACATGCTCACAATGGAAATGTTTAGCAGGTATAATGTTTACCAGGTTGACTTATCTTAATACAAATATTATTATTTTATTGTTATTTTATTTTTAAATGAAGTAAGACATGAATGACAATCCATCCAATAGTTGTAAAGATAGTAAGTACAGACAGTATATTTAGGTTTCTATATAATATATGTAATTTCTAAATCCAACAATATATAAAGGTTCTCTATACGATATTCAGAGCATTAATATAGCATCAGACAACTATTTGAATTGTAAAGATATAGTGGAGTAATGTCTACCTGAGCAGAGAATGAAGTCTGAGCAAATATATGTACACAGTTATTATTGGAAATCAATTACAGTGAAAAATATTGTCCAGAAACTCTCACAGGTACTGCATTTAGCATTCAAAATATGCTCAAATCATCAGCTCAACAGCTGTCAGTGTGTCAGTGTGCTGACTTGACTATGACTTACTCCAAACTGCTCGTGATTATCATAAAGTGGGCATGTCTGTGAAGGGGAGACTCGTTGGTACCCAGAGAACCGATTTCAGTCACATATCTGGAGGTCAGAGGTCAAGGGACCCCTTTGAAAATGGCCATGCCAGTTTTTCTTCACCTAAATGTAGCGTCAGTTTGGAGCGTTATTTAACCTCCTTCTCGACAAGCCAGTATGACATGGTTGGTACCAATGTACAGTCTCAGTCTCATATGATACCAGTATCTTCACTATAGCTTTCAAACTGAGCCCGCTACAACCTAAAAATTGCAAGTTGCGTTAATGCATTAAAGAAATTAGTGGCGTTAAAACTAATTTGCATTAACGCATCGTTATCGCGTTAACTTTGACAGCACTAGTACATTTTAAACTTTTCATAAATTCATGTTCTCTATCAGGGGAACAGAATTTCTTTAGCATCCAGAGATAAAGCTTGAGGTGAACTGAGAGTGGGTGATAAATGCTCTCACACAAAAACAAGACTGCAGCAGCACTGGCAGACAATACCAGCTCCCTCAATGCAAAAATAATGACGCAATCCTTCACAGCATTTGTCAGTTCAGACGCTGTAGACGTGCTGATTAAATAGATTTAAGCAGTTCTTTCGTGAGGAGTGTATATCAACACAAGGTACTATGGAGAAGCACTTCAGACTGAACTTCCTATAAAAATAGATGGATTTATATTCTAAAGCCTAATACCTGTGAAGGATGCTCAGGCAAGTTATCAGTTTCTCCTTTGGAGTGTTACCCAGTACCTCTAGAAATACAGCCAAATTTTTACTTAAAGCCCCTTCAAATAATAAGCCAATGCTCCATTATGAAGGTAAGGTAGTCCAAGAATTCATTATTATTAAGAAAGCATTGCACATTAGCTTTTCTAGTTATAATTTGCTTAATTTGCTTTTAATACCCCAATAAACCACAGGATCTGAATAAACCCCATTGCAAATGCAACACAAAAGATAGCAAATCCAGAAATGAAGTTTTGATTGGTGTAGCTTCAAACTGGATATGTGATGGCCAATGAGCTGGTTCCAAAAAGGCTTTTTGCTTTTGTCTGACAGAGGTTAATGTTCATACTTTGCTTCATTTTACCACCAATTTACTTGGTTATGTAAATGCAACAGTCCTTGTAATACTCCATTAGTGCTCGTATGTCTTTCATAGCCTTGGCAGAACTGCCACTACATCACAAATCTACTCACGCGGGACCACAAAATAAAATTCTTCCACCGTTTCATTTTCACCCTTGAAAATCAATACCGACCTTGTGGACGAGCTGATTGACAGATTTGATGATTAGATGGGTTGAAACCAATAGAATATTTTTGCTCCAGTAGTGTAGATAACGGTACTCACTGACTGTGAGCGTCTTGGTAGCTTATGCTACTGACACACGCACAATGGCTCTCTTTGATCAAGTGATTATCCATTGACGTGTCTGTGTGAAACATCTGTGGCCATGACTGGCTGGAAGTCAGTTTTCTAATACTCGGAAAGATGAAATGATCAGAAATGATCCGGATATCTGCTGCAAAAAGCTCCCCACAACTTTATTTTTAATCCCTGGACTTTACATCCAACACCACCTGACATAGTGTGGTTTTAAGTGACATGTGTTAACCTCTATTGGATGAATTGCCATTAAAGGAGCATTCTTGTTTCCGTTTGTAGTTTGTTTCACGTTTGAGTGGGCTTTGGTTGCATGCAGGTAAACAGTCCGTGTAGAGAGCAAAAAAAACAGAACGCATTGGCCTAACTGCAATCTCGGAAACCCATCGGCTATCGTCTGATAAAGATTTTGTTTTTATTAGCTTGGCTAATTGTTGCCCCCAGAGGCTAAATCGCTGTCAGACCGATAGCTGATGGGTTGCGAGATTGCACTCAGGATGACTTTTAATAACTTTGGTGATCTCCTGACTTTTCATCTCGCACCATAACAGGTAAACAATTTAATTTGTTTGGCATTCCCATTAGAGGGTGAAATTACAAATCACTTTGCTCATTTTATTTATTTCCGTTCAAAGATTCTTATGACTAGGTATTTCCTTCGCTTTTTCCGTCCATTATCTGTAACTGTTTATCCTATTCAGGGTTAGGGTCGCAGCGGGGGGGAGCTGGAGCCAATCCCAGCTGACATTTGGCGAAAGGCGGGGTACACCCTGGACAGGTCGCCAGACTATCACAGGGCTTCATTTGCTTTTTTCTAAGCTAATTGATCACATCAATGTTCAACCTATTGCCTTTCATTACACAGTTAAACCGCATTTGTTGCTTGTTCAAGCTGTTATGCTCATTTCAGTAGAAAACAAGCACTGTTTATAAGCTTAAGGGCTCACCAGACAACTATTTGCAACAGAGCTATTACATCATGATCATTTCTGTGGCGTTTGAGGTCTTTCACTAAACTTTGAACTGGGCAGTAATGTGACGATGCTGATTCAGTATAGTCAGTTCAGTTTGATTCTGTGTCTTTTGAAATCCGTGACAAAGATTTGTTTGTACTGAACACTTAACTGCAGCCAGCCTCAGCTGTACTTGTTAAAACTATGTTTAGTGCTCAGTAGCGAATGTCAGTATGCCAACACGCTTAACTAAAGTGGTGAACATGACTTAACATTATACCTGCTAAACATCGGCATATTGACATTATCACTATAGGTGCAAGTTAGTGTCCTAACATTAAAGCATTATTGTGCACAAGTACACCCCTACGGAGTCTACATGGCTGTAGACTCTTGGTCTTGTTAAAGTAAAATTGTCAAAAGTAGCAGTAATTGTCAAAAGTGGCTCACCTCATGGTGTAGAGAAGCGTGCCGTTGTCGACTAGTCGTAGCAGTTTGTTAGGAGTCGTCATGTTGTGGGCCACCGATTTCTTTCCGTTGTGGAAAAAGGTATCGGGGGTCCAGATCTTACTGGCCAGGAGGTTGTTGAGGGGTAAAACTTGCATGGGCCCATCAAACTTCAGCCTCTCGTCCCTCCAGCTCTGACGGAAGAAGACATCGATGGTGTACTCCTGATGGGAACAAGAGCGCAAAAGATAACAGTTTTACAGAGATGGGACATGACACCGGTTACATAGAGGTTATTATCCATTTGGTTGTAATATTTAACCCCTTTAACATTAATAGATCCTTTTTATGATACGCATTTTGACTTGTCAAAGCAGGTGGAATTGATATGGTTAATAATGGCTGTATTCCATTTAGGTGAGCCACCTCCAGGGCTCTGGTACTGTGGGACATTTAATGTACATCTTTTCTGTCATTGTGGTCAATATTATCCTCTGTCAACAGAATACATGCGCTGACAGTTTTTCTGTTGAAGCTGTTGATTGTTTACAGACAGTAAAGCATGGTAAACACAAATATGTTAGACCAGGGATTGTTAAACAAATTGTGCTTTCTAAAGTTATGTAATTCATCATGTAATTACTACTCGGTTAACAATGTAGTGTTTAACTTTTAGGACTGAGACACAAATGAGCCTCAGCAAGAAACCCTTCTAATACATCCGTTTCATGTTTTATTAATATGTCTTTGTGTGTTGTCACCAACACACGCAAAAATAAATAATATGAATGCAGGAAGTAGCCTCTCAAAAGGAATTTATTTCACATTATTCATTCAATAGGCCTTGGTGTCCTAGCAACAGACTTCCCCCATCAGCTGCGTACAGTGGCTGTGCAGACTGAACGCAGCTGTCTTAACAGAGTGAGCTGGAAATAAGCTGTCTGTATCTCACGCAACAGTGCACATTACTGGTGATCGATAAAAGCACGCCGTGTGTGTTTCTCTCTCTCTCTCGCTCGCTTTGCGCTTTTGCTCGCACGGTGAAAGGGTTTGCGTAACTCCACTGCTCGCCAGTGAGCTGTAACTGGCTTCTCCCTGAGTGAAAAACTGATAGTCATTTCTCAGTGGCTTTAACAACAGGAAGCCATCATCCACAGCAGGAGAGGTGTACAGCATCCACTCAACACATCAACAGGGCTCCTCTAAACAGCGCAGGGTGGACGTCTCTTAATTGATGTGATTGACCTCCTGGCGGCCGGCATACAGTACCGTAAACAAGCACGCTGCATCCGTCCTCACGGCAGTGCTCTTAATAAAGCCCAAAGAGAGATCCACAGACAGATAAAAGCAAGTGTGACAAACACACATTTCCCTCAACCATTATCTTAATAAAATAATAAAGAAAATGCTAGAATATTATAGTCAAGTAAAAGTAGTTAAAGAAATTTTACTCAAATAAATAATTTACTTGTGTTATGTGATGATATAATATATGATACAACTATTAAATTAGATTTCAGGCTACCAAATAAAATGCATCAACATGTCAACGTATCGATTGGCGTGACAAGATTCGATAATTTATTGCCACATCAATCGCAGTTGATTAGGAATTTGTTTTGGTGAGCTCAACAACAGAACATATTATCAAATAACACACAAAACAAAACATACTGCCACAATAACAATACAGTAACCATACAATAAATACAAAAGTGGAACCAGATGCCCTTAAAGTGACAAGTTAAAGTGCTTGTTTATACAGCCAGTGAAGCATTTAGGATGCGGATTGCTTCAACATCATAACAACATCACGCCTTATAGAATTAAAGGTACGGTCTGTAGAATTTGGCGGCATCTAGTGGTGTGGTTGCAGATTGCAACCAAGTGAGTAGTACTCCGCTCACTCACTCGCCTCGCTCAGAGGCCGTCCTTATCATAATAACTCTACTTTAGGGGCAACGGAAGTCAGGCAGCGTCCGGTGGTACCCCGGTTTTGTAAAGTGCGGCTCACGTTACTGCAGTTTCAAAGAATTATGGTGGCCTTCAGGTAACGTAAAAAACATGAAAGGCTCTCTCTAGAGTCAGTATTTGGGTTGTCCATTCTGGGCTTCTGCAGAAACATCGCGAAGCAACATGGCGGCTCCGTGAAGAGGACCCGCTCCCAATGTAGAAATGAAGGGCTCATTCTAAGCTAATGAAAACACTATTCTTAATTTCAAGTGATTTATACACTAATGAAAACATAGTTGAATGAATATTATATTCCATTTCTGCTAATAGATCCCCCAAAATGACATTTAACCAGAAAGGACAAAACTCAATCAATTTAAATTAAACAAAAACGGCCGTCAATAAATTGATGAAAAGAGCTAAGGACACTGCGGTGGGTGCAACAAGCATTTTTAGGCTACGAACTTTAAATAACCTGCCAATTTAACAGCAGAATAGCATCACAAAGGCAGACAACAAAACAAAGATGTGAAGACATTATAAACTCAACAGCAGCTACAGCCTACATACATGCATATTAAACACACACCACACTACGTTGCAAGGTAACGCATGTTTTCATCGAGAGAGGGAGTAACATCTTTTAGTCTTAACCATAACCCATAATGACATCATCCTCCTCAACTGCAGCCGAACCAGCAGTCTTCTTGTCTGCTGCAGCTGCCGCTTTGATGTCTTTCTTTAGCTCCATTCTCTCCCGGTTTATCATGACTTTTCAAAAGGACTTTTGAAGAGAAACTCTTAAGTACAAGTAAAATTAATGATTTAAAAAAACAAACATTTACTCTCTTACTAAGTTTAAAAAGTAATTCATCTACTTTGACACTAATTATTTCCCATTGAGATTAGACTTGAATTAGATGCCCAGTGCAGACAACAAAGGACTCCCCAGGTCACAAGAAAGACTGATGAACACACACTCCGGCACTAGGACGCACACTATATGGTGATTTATTGTTCCTTGTCCTGTGTGTCTTCAACCCAAACTTTCTGGCAACACTACAAGAAAGTTTTCTTCTAACCTGGCACAGAAAGACCTTGGACCATTTAAATCCCCATTACCTCAGTTATACTATGCACTTCTTCTCACATTTTCTTTATGAGATCCGACAACATTGCCAAATCTCATCCCAATCAGTGTAAAGCGATGAATAAACAGACGGTATAGTGTACTTGGCCCAGCTGGGCGAGGTCGTCATTTGTTTGTTTCCTTTGGACAGAAATCTCCTGTAAACACAGGGAATTAATTTGAAGATTGAAAGACAGGAATGAGGAAAAGCATAGTCGATCCCCGCACAAGGCCAAATGGCACAATCAGTTCAAATGCCAGCTGGTGTTCCTCCAGGGACTGAGTGATTGATTTCTCCTTGACAGAGGAGACAGAGCGGAGCCTCTATCCAACACTAGTTTTCAAAATGTCTTTTTATATAGCAGCGAGGATCATGAATGGATTTACTGTAGCAAACAACTGCAATTTCAATGGCATTTTAAAACACATTTATGGCACCTGTTACAAATAGATTCATGAATAAAGAATCACTCTTCACATAGATCCCATTTTTATGCCCGTGTATATATTTTTTGGCATCCTGCCTTTATTAGAAAGCATAGATGAGACTCAGCATGCCACAACCATCCCTGGATGGATTAGAAGTGCTGCTGCAATCAATATGTTTAGATTAATAATGGATCAAATGCCTACGTGTATTGTGAAAGGGGTCACTCGTGGTGACAAACCCATAGAGAATTATGACCTGACCCTGCAGTTCTCCCTCAGTTCTGCAGAGTCTGACAATATCACATCTTTCAAATCCCTCCTGAAAACCCACCTGTTTAAACTGGCCTACTCTCTCTAGAACTCATCATCACCCATCCTTTGTGTTTGTACAAATATGTCTCTGTCATGTCCTGTTGTTTTTATATTGTTTTTTATCTGTCTATGTTTTAACAGATTTTTGTAAGGTGTCCTTGGGTGTCCAGAAAGGCGGCACTAAATAAAATGTATTATTATTATTATTATTATTATTATTATTCAGCGTCTTTCAGCTTCACTGTTCTGGTTCCCTCTCACCTCACCACTCTTATCAGCGTCGTTTCCAGACGCAGCATGCAGATGTTTTCAGCTACAAAGCTCTGATAAACCTGCTTCCTGCCCATGCAGAACCAAATGGCAGACAGACAAACTTAGCGACTAGCTGGTTAACGTAGTTTTCAGCAACTAAAGAGACAACATTTTCCTTTTTTTAAAAAGGAGAGTGAATGTTGGACTTAAATTTATCAGGTGAACATTAACGTGACTCCAAAAATGTTGCTCTGTGTCTGCTCGATGCAGCCTGGGTTCCTAAATATGACGTTCCTATACCACGAAACTGCATTGACAATTAGAAACGTATTTTTCTCCTGGATTATCACAGGACTTTGACCCAGGAAACAGCTGTCTAGGGCTGGGTATTAAAAATGAAATATTATGATGCCAGTACCAATACCAGTACCCTTAAAGTGATACTGATACCAATAGAGTACTTTGCTTGATACCCATCATGTGAATGGAGGCTATGTGTGTGTGTCCCACTGGCTAGCTAATCGCCGCTGCACTGCACAGTGCTCATACAGTGCTCATACAGTGCTCATACAGCGCTCATACAGCACTCATACAGCGCCCAAGCAGCGCCCATACAGCACCCATACAGTGCCCATACAGCGCCCATACAGCGCTCATACAACTCCCATACAGCGCTCATTCAGCTCCCATACAGCGCCCATACAGCGCCCATACAGTGCTCATACAGCGCCCATACAGCGCCCATACAGCGCTCATACAGTGCCCATACAGCGCCCATACAGCTCCCATACAGCGCCCATACAGCACCCATACAAAAAGGATCGTTTGCAGGTATCGTTTGACTGGAGAAGTTTCGATACTATTTAGTGTTGGGTTGTTTCGGTTGATACCTTTAAAGGTATTGAGTACTGATACCCAACCCTACCGCCGTCTAATTTAATTTACGTAACATACTTAACTTACGCACGTAACTTAAGTTACGTAACACACGTACTTATTTGAACCTAAACCATGATCTTATACTAAACCAAGTAGTTTTCTTTCAATTCAAACTGCAACCGTAATTGAGAATGTATGCATGTTTATTTGTATGATTCATAGTGACGTAGAAACCACTGTCATAGACCTATATGCCATAACTCATTGAGTCTCTAATGTTCTAAAGTCAAGGTCAATTACTGAACACTCTTAGTATATACTTTAGAATTGACAAGGCAGCGCTGAAGAGAACGCACAAACGGATAAAAATAGAGATCATGAAACAAGAGAAAGAACAAGCCTGTCACACACACGCAGACAAAAATGTCTCCTTTGCTCATATGCGCGTGTTAAGAGAAGCGGTGGAGAGAACGAGCCAGTCGCAGGGAATGAAAGGAAATGAGGAAAATGATAGGACGGCTGATAAGGTGGCAGTTAAGGTAGGATGTACAGTAGACGGGGCTAAATGAGTCTAGACGTTGAAAAAACGACAGTGTCTGGTTCTCTGTCATAATGGCAGGAAGGTTGTGTCTAATATCTGATAGAATATTAATGCAGCCTTTTATCTTCAATTAATGAGTTCATTAAATTCGGAACATTTAGATATTAGATCACATTTTCATAATGTCATCACGTCTTTAGTTTTAATTTGGTTTTACTCAACAGATCTGGACATTTTAGTCTTAATCTCGTGGTTTTACAGCCCATGTGCACACTTTTTATTTGCTTTTCATTCAATAATGTGGTTAAAAAAATGACATATCTGCCATTATAAAAGCTACATTTTTCCTTTTCAAAATATATTACAAAAACACAATGTCTTATCCTGAAGACACAGTGACCAGAACAAGTTGCTGAGTCCCGGAAATTGAAACTTGAGATTATTTCTGGATGGTAACTTATTGTCCGATGTTCCTACTTGATGTACACGTTGTCTTTATCTTTATCAGCTGACTGGTTTGACACGTTTGATTTAGTGTCTCTGTGTAGATTGTTCCAGAGAGCCGTTTCCCCAATTTATTGTCCAGAAATGTTACGTGCGATATATGTCACAATGTCTTGTTTTTGACAGTACACAGCAGACAGGAGATAACACTCTGATTAGCAGGTGTGGTGACGATACAGACGGCTTCCTGGAGGCATGCGTATCCACGCGTCTCGGCTCTTCTGAACTTCACACTCTGGGCATTGTAATGATTAGTCAAAGACTTGATTAATGTCTAGTCTAATTACCAGTTCTTCTTGCACTCGGGTTGTCAATTATTCTCTCTTGCTTCGCTTCTCGTGTGCTGTTCACCTTTGCCTGCTGGGAGTGTAACCTGTGTGAGACTTGCAATGAGCTGTGAATCCCATACCAACTCCAATTATCCTCCGTGTTCATCAGCTTCTGCAGCTCTGAGGCATAAACACGTTTTAGCACTTTCGTCGTACCACACTTCAGACAACTAGCATTTTGTTCCGCAAATATGATCGGCCTAGAATCAGAAAGTGGTAAACAAATGAAAGATATGTTGCAGTCGACGTGTTTCATTTAAGCCAGTAGAAACATGATGTATTTTTAAAATCAGAGACACATTATTAAATGATGGTTATTTCGAGCTGTTCTCGGTGAAATGAACATAAATGGCTCACAGGAAGAAGGAAATGAGAGTGAAAAGAACCTTTTGGTCAAAATGTAGAAGAATTACTGTATATTTATAGCCTGCTACAATAGTTTTGTCCCATATGCTTTAAACTATAGGGCTGTTAATGGATTAAAATATATAATCGCGATTGATCGCATGATTAATCGCACGTTTTTTTATCTGTTCAAAATGTACCTTTAAAGGGAGATTTGTCAAGGATTGATTTAACGTATGTAAATATGTATTATTGGAAATCAATTAACAACATAAGGTCATGACAAATATTGTCCAGAAACCCTCACAGGTATTGCATTTAGCATAAAAAATATGCTCAAATGATAACATGGAAAACTGCAGCCCAACAGGCAACAACAGCTGTCAGTGTGTCAGTGTGCTGACTTGACTATGAATTGCCTCAAACTGCATGTGATTATCATAAAGTGGGCATTTCTGTAAAGGGGAGACTCGTGGGTACCCATAGAACCGCTTTTTCTTTGCTGAAACGTCATAAAATCTGACTTACGCTCAATACTGTGCTTGAACACATCATGTGCAGACACAGGCTGCTGCTCCTCTGCTGACCTGCTGCTCACGCTGCGCCTCCTGTGTAGACACGATGTTAGCAGGCTGCAAAGACACTTTGGTTCGGGAAACATTGTGGTTTTAGTAAAATATTGAAAAGGTAAACATGTCCAATCCTGTGTCGCTGTTGACTTTTTCAATATTTAACAAAGACAGTGTAAGCTTTAAGAAAAAAAAGAGAAATATGGTGCTGCAGATAGCGGGGGAAATACTAACAATATGGTCATTGTTCTGCCGCATAATTCTGTTTTAATTACAGTATACCACAGCGCAGTCAACACTGTTTAGCCACAACATGTAAATCATTACTCCAATAATGTTAATCGAAGCCCACTGTAGTTTATAACACCTCTTTTGACAGCAACCATGTGGGAAATTGGATTTTGGACCAAACTCCCAAGATAGCCGATCAAATGTTTGACATACCATCGATTGTTTGAGCAATTAATCAGGCGTCAAGGCCGCCCTCAAAGTGCATGTCAAACCATCACTGATCGGGATCGAGTCTAAAATGAGTCTGGGTCAATTCTTGGTTAAAATTGGGCTTAATCCGCACAGTGCCTGCTTCGAATTGCCTAAATGTAACCAAAAAACATAAAAGTTTCTTTAGTTGCCATGACTGATTATTATAGGGAAAACAAATGAAATACAAATGCAGATATTCATTCAGAGATTCATTAATATGTTTCCTCATCATGTTGGAAAAGCTGCAGTGTAGTAGTATATGAACTAAGGCTGCCTCCTCTTGGTCGATTAGTCGGCATATCGGTCGTTTTGGTCTTAGTCCACTAAGATTTCTTTAGTCGATTAGTATATTTTGTATGCTTTTTTCATTTTCAAGATCCACTGTAGAAGAGAATGAATTATAAAAAATATACTGAATAGTACAGTGTTTATGTATCCGAATGATGAAATCATTACAGATTTCTATACGATTTGTATGATATAGTCTACACGTGTCCCATCAGCCTAATAACATGTGTTTCACGAGGCTGCCAACAGTGAAGAATGCCCCATCCTCCAGCCACTATTTGCTTCAAACGTTTTTGTCGTCACGGATAGGATTGCAGTTGGGTAATCTTCTCGAAGCTCAGGAAACAAACACGTCGAAACTAGGGCAGATACAATAGGTTGCTCTTAATCCAAAAAAGAAAAAAAAAAAAATTCACTACCTGCCATTTGTCTGTAATATGATTGCAGGGTTATGAAGTGCTCTTCAAGTGTTCTATTTCTTATGGCTGCCATTTTCACAAACTGAAGACTGCTTTCAAGTTGTTCCCGCCCTGCACATGAATCATATTGTGATGCTATAGGCAACATGATGACAAAAAAATGAAGCCCTATTTTACGATTATATTTTTTTTCCAGAAATGTGCTGAGAATCTATCAGACAAATTTAAAAATCTTGTAAAAAAAAAAGAGGCTTAACTGGGCTTCGAACAAGGTCAATATGATTGATGCAGAATCCAGGAGTTCACCTTCAAACTTTAGTAACACAAACCTCCATCTGTTCTCTTCAAAAGACCTTGAGCTGCTCAGGCATTTTGGAATTTCCTGAATTTTTAAGCACACGGCTTGATGTGTGCTGAAAGTCTCGGATAGTTAAAGTAATGTTTACTCCCAGAGATTGCGAAACCATGGTGAGATCTGGCCATCACTGCCATCTTTGTCAAAGCAGGCTTCAGCGCGGTACCTGTGACAGCCTCAATCGCTTCCCATTTCATCAGAGCAGACCTGTCAAATCCCACCGCGAAGCGGGTAAATGTGCCGTGACACTGCATACATGCGAATGAGATAGACCTTCTGAGAGGAGAGGGGGGGGGATACAGAGAAAAAGACAGAAGAAAAATGAGCAAGAGTAAGTGAGGAAAGGGGAGGCTTGAGGTAGAGAAACACATCCACCTACTTACCAGAGATCAGCATCAAGATCGTAACATCCTGGGTCTTGGTTTGACACACTGCAGAAATCTGCCGCGGTCAGACACGACTCCGAACAACGTGCCTTGTTATCGGCCTAACACTCGAGTTTCGCTCCGATTATGCAGTTAGCTTCCCTCCTGTTGCGATAGTGGGACACTAAAGGCAGATGTGGCGTATTGGGGTCCAAGTGAAGGCTGAACGAGTGGCCCTCGGGCTGAGCGAGAAGCAGACATTTCTGGGACAGTTGATGTAACAGAGATTGGTAATTGGACCACTGGATGTACAGTACGAGAGGCCTAGGGTATATAGAGTGCACTCTGTCTAGGAACATCTCAGTTTTATAAGTGTCTCCAAACATTTATGCTTCACGTTTTTTGCCATGCCAGCGACGTGACCTTAGAGACGGCAACGGCAGTCGGTCAGTCCATCACTCTGGTCCAGACTGAAAGATCAACAATGGGTGGATGGATTGTCATGAAATCCAGAGGATGAATCCTAATAACTTCGGCGATCCCCTGACTCCTCATTTAGCACCACTAGCAGGTCAGAATTTCCAGAGAAATATCTGTACATCTACAAGATGGATTCATGGCCCCCAGACCATGTATCCTACTGACTGTTGTGATCCTCTGACTTTTCCTCTAGCATCACCAGCAGGTTGACATTTGTGGTTTTTAGTGAATTATCTCAATAATTATTTGATGGATTGTCATGAAATTTGGACATTCTTGTTCCCCTCAGGAGGAATGATTGTGGTCATAAACCAAAGTCAAGATTTTCTAATTCCAGCTTCTTAAATATGGATATTTTCTAATAACTTTCCTCCTCTATATATGACAGTAAACTGAATATCTTTGAGTTGTGGACATAACAAGACATTTGATGACGTTATCTTGGGCTTTAGGAAACACCGATCAACTTTTTTTTTTTTTTTTTTACCATTTTCTGACATTTTTCTGACCAAACAACTAATGCCAAGCACAACCTAATGCTATATCAGTGTGCTTGTGCTTCCTCTAGCCTCCCCCTCCCACAAAGCAATAAGCTGATCTCCATCCTCCATAATCCTTAAATGTTGTTCCATTCCATCTAAAACACTAGCCTTAAAAAACACATGAAGCAATGTGATTTAACAGCTTCAAGGGAACTAATTAATGACAACAAATTGGCATGGATAACCTGTTTTTCACATTCATTTCCATATTGAAATGAAGCTTATGAGTGCGTATACTCCTACTGCATTGAATCAAAAGCAATGGCAGCATTTATGGAGTGGTATATTGTGAGGAACCACATTCAATTTAAAGCTTCTTAAAGAGTTAACAAGGTTTATTAAATGACTCATTAAAGCAATCTGGAGGGAAACAAATGACAAAACAATGACGCGGTAACAACACGATAACAAGAAGTAGACCTAGTTAAAAGAGCATACGGCATACATCTTATTCTCCTCACTTTATTTTAATGACTAGCTAGCTGCCCTAAATTAATCTGTTAAACTCTGGCGAATTGTCTCCGATACAGAACTTTTTCCTTTGGTGAACACATCAAGGAAATATCTTAAAAAGCTTGCTTCCCACCTCTGAAATACCTCCAGGATTAGTCATTTCCTCTCCTTTAAACTGACCTAGAAAACCGGTCCGTGCTTTTGTTTCCCAGCACCGTTTACTGCAGTGCTCAATACTCCGGGGCTGGCCTGCTCCGCACTCAAATAACACATCCGAATCATTCTGAACTCTGTAGCCTGGGAACTCATGAACCAGAAAAACACGATCGCACGACCCTGACCTACTGTAGATTTGCCTTCATTGGCTCTGAATACTAGAACTGTGTTTTCAAATCCCAGATACACTTTTTTTTTTTTAAGATCATGAAAGCAACTCGCCCCTCAGTACACCACACATTTACCTGATCTGTAAACCTGGCGCAGCTCTCCGCTTGCTAATGCAACAGCCCTTGTTATTCTCCAAACTCAAAGGGAAAAACTGAGCCACCCTGCCTTTTGGAAATGGGCACACATTTCAGCAATTCAGACCCCTCATTATTAAAGTCCAGAGTCAAGACCTACTTATTTAGTGCAGCCAACTATCCACATTTGCTCACTGTACTGTATAATCGTCGGCCTTGTCCTCTGATTCCCTCCCCTGCTTAGAGAACCTCAGAGCTCCTAGAGCTGATCTGTGACCAACGTTTTATTCCCGTGGATATCATGCAATCCCATTCAGTGGCTCTGCAACAAATTCCACCAATGTGAAGGTAGAATTTAATAGATACAGTAGAAGGAAGTCATTGTTCTGTAAGCACAGACATACATTTTCTCACATGAAAATGAACAGAAATGCTCAAAATGCAAGCTTATTCACAGAATAATAGGGGGTGGGAATCACCAGAGGCCCCACGATACGATACTATCACGATACTTAAGTCACGATCTTATTGTAACATTTTGCGATATGAGTATTACAATAAGATATATTGCGATTTATGACCTTTTTCAACTGCAAATTATGCAGTTTGTCAGCATCTGTTTTATCTAATAAGATACAGTTTTCAATCTGTTCATCTCAGAGTTTTCATTCACATATCTTGAGGTCGGAGGTCAAGAGGCGTGAAATAGTCACGAAATTCAATCTATTTAATTTGTGTACATAGACAATTTTCTTTCATGACCCTCAACACGACTTTCAACAACGTATTTTACTACGAATGTCCAGCAACACGTGACGCACGTCAATTTCCGCTTGAATCTTTTTAAAAAAATTTAACTACTCAGGTTTAGGAATAGATCGACTTGGTTAGGCTTAGGCAACAAACTACTCGGTTAGGTTTAGGAAAAGATTGTGGTTTGAGTTTAAATAACTCCAGAAGTGGCGCAATTTAAGTACAGAAGTTACGTGACAAATAAATCAACTCCGACTTGTGGTTTCACACGGGACACAAACACCGGTCTCCTGGGCGAAAGTCTGGTGTTTTTTGACACACCCATCCACCCCGACCTCCTCCTTACGCGGCGTTCGGTGCTCTTTATACTTCACAATTACACACATTATGTGGATTACATATGAAATGATTTTGTGCTGACTCCTTATGTTTTGTAGTTTCATATAATACCAGTATCACTTCACTCAAGCTTTAAGACTGAGCCCGCTACAACCTTTGAAAGACAGAATAGCGGCAGTCGAATTGTTAAGATGTTAATAGCTTATATAATAAAAGATTGACTCTTGATGTCCATGTATTGATACAATATTGACACGCAAAATATTGTCTTACTATGCTGTATCAATTCCCCCCCCCCCACCGCCGCCCACCCCGACATACAGAATAACATCTAGTATCTGGCTAGACCTTTCTGATGTGCCCACAACAATGTAAACATAAAGAATAGGAAAAAAAAGAGATTTTGCTTTATACACCACATATCACAGATGTAAAAGATAAAAAAAACATATGTAACCTATATGGCAATACATATATTTACAGGCTTGCAACGTGTTTTACAAGATGATAGTCTATGAAGTCGTCTGTTCTGTAGCGTGATGCTTCCTCCAGGCTAAAGCCTGATCATTTTTCTGAGACTAGACTGTGGAAAATGTTGAAAGGAAATGCTTGAAGCCTTTATGCAGCGTTCATGTGCAGATAGAGACAGAATCTGCAGCATAGCCTGGGGCCAGAGAGTCTTGCCTGTGTAATGATCAGTGAAATCCCGACATCATATAAAACTGACTAAGCAATGCAGAAATTTATGAAACCCGATATGTTGATGCTTTGTTTCTGGGAACTGTGAAAACCTTGGCAGCTGCAAGTACATTGATAATAAGACAAAGGCGAGGGTGAGTGTGTATGGACAACAGGTATTTTGCCTTTGACAGCAGACAGAAAAGACCTGCGGTGACCTCACGAACAAAACATTACCACAAGTGGGTTGCCATGTCCTGTGCAGCCTTCCAATGTGTGCCACTGACTGTACTCTGGGCTGTTGATTCATGATGTTGCCAAGTGGAGCATGTGGAGAGAATAAAAAATTGGGTCTAGAATTGAGCCCTGAGAGACCCTAAAGGTGATATCTGGTGAAAAAGATAAAGCACCGTCTGTTTTAATAAGGTAAAAAGCTAACATTCTCTCACAAAGCAAGTTCAACATACTGTGGTCGGCGACCTGAATCTTCAAAATGGCTAATCTGAAACAATATCAATAAATATCTGCTATTAACTTCAAATAGCAAAAAGACCTCCTACATAGAAGCAAGAGTCCAAGACTGTCGTTTTGCATCTCATTGTAATTTTATTTTATTTTTATTTAAAAAGAATCCCCATTAGCTGATACCAATGGCTCCAACTAGTCTTCCTGGGGTCCGAAATCAAGGAAATTTAGGAAATCAAGGACATTTATCACATACATACTATATACAACATTATATTTGTGTTACGCTAATAACATTCCGATTTTCCAAACATACTGTATATAAATTTCACATTCATTCACATCGTCCACAACCATTTAGCCTCAAAGTCCAACATCAGGGAAAAAGAACGAAAAACCATACACGACCAACGCTGGACTATCGATCGGCTGCGCAAGTAATGGATTCTTAGATGGTATTTGAATGAGGATTTGTTAGAGGACTGACGGATTTAAAGAGGTCAGCTATTCCAGTGATTGATGGCACGATAAATGACTATCTTTTTTTAAGGCATTAGATTTTGAGGGGAGGTAAAATGATCACTGGCTGTTCTAGTGAAATGATGTCCCTGCATTTGGTAATTTGACTGCATAAAAACTTGGCTTTAGTAGAATAACTGCTGTTACTAAAGAATGTGACGGTGCTTAAGGCGGGTCTTTTCTTTACTTGTAACATGATAGTTTATGATGCATGCTGTCTGTGTTCGTTTTTATGGGGCAATGTAAGACTAGTCTGACAGCTCTGTTTTGGGCAATTTGTAATTTCCTCAGCACACTTTTTGATGCAGAAGACCATATAGGTGAGAAATAGTCCAGGTGGCTTAAGCTTAAAGATTTAACTACTTGTCCCAGAATGTGTGCAGGAACATACGGAAGGCATTTTCTTGCCATGGAGATGCCATTTCCCATTTTCCTGACAATTGTGTCAATGTGCTTTACCCATGACAATTGACTGTCTGTAGTTAGTCCCAGTAATTTGACCTTTTCCACCTGCTGTATCGGTTCACCATCCAAGTAGAGATTTAGTGTGGTCATAGATGACAGTTTATGACTAGATCCCAGAATAATTGATTTGTTTTTTGAGATATTTAGTACCAACTTATTTTGTTTTATCCAATCAAAGACCAAGTTTAAGTCTGAAGATAAAACTTGGTCTAGTTCTCCTCTAGTATTTGCTGCAAAATACAGTGTGGAATCATCGGCGTACAATTTGCATCTGTTTTTGCTTCTCTTTCTGGTAATTTTTGGGCCGTTTTATAGTTGTTTTGCAATTGAGGTCCCTCATTTCTTTTTAGTCATTTTTGTGTTTTTTTTTTGTAGTTATTTGTTAGACTGTCCAACAAGAAATGTTAACATGTCACTTCATGCAGAGGTTTGCTGGACCGTCAGTAATCCGTACAGCCAAGCACATGCAACACTGACCGATAAATCCAAGTATTTTTCTCCAGACAAACAAACTATATCAATGACTAAATATGAAAGCTTATAAAAGAAGAAACTTCTATTTTACAAAATTTGCCTCTGGGGGGAAAAGAGGTCAAAACAGTGTTGGGTGGTTACTGTAGTAAGAATATGTGTTAAGACAAGTAAGGCTGTCGCAATAACCGCAATATTGTAATACTGCGCTATATTGACAAGCCAATGCCAGTAGCGTGACAAGGCACTGAGCTTCTATTTTGGTGTTTCTTTTTCTAGTTGCAGAGGGAGTTGAAAAATGTTCAACTTTGGGTAAAAAGCTTTTTATCCAGCTGTCCAATGACAAAGGAAGTGGGACGGGACGAATACCACAAACGCCAACCGTCACATCCTACACGTGCAAGTGCTGAACAACAACAACAACAACAATAGAGGAAAAATTGATAGACATAGATCGGCGGGTCGGTCCTCTTTCTCCCAACATGCTTCAACCTTTCCTTCATCCAGAGTAAGTACTCTACCTGGTGCCGACATTTTTTACTTGTGCGGATATTCCGCATGACAGTAACCAAACGCAACCAAAGAATCTCATTGACTCTCATTGCCCTTCTGTATTCTGCATTTAACCATAAACAAGTATTTAAATCTGTCATATTTGTCATTTAAAAAGACACAATATACGTAATAATAGCCTAACAATAAAGCTTAATTATACAGCATTAAAATCAGGATGAATTATGTAATTTGCAAAAAAGAAAGAAGGCAATGATAACGTATACAGCGTTGTGGAGCCAATCATTATCACCACAGGGGAAATTCCTTCACCGCGACAGACCTAAAGACAAATTTCTGACAAAGTCTGCAAAGTTAATTAGTGCTAAATTTTTACCTCAGCATCCTATGACCTTAATCATTTGTTCCTGGTTCTTCTAATGTACGGTACAGATGAGCTTCATATATCAATCAACAGAAGTATGAACATGTCATATTTTCTATTCACAGTCGACCACATGTCACCCAGAGCTGCGCTGATTGAAAAATGTTTACAGGCTTCAAAATCAATCACTCGCAGGGATTTCAGCGTAGTTAATATGCAAAGGTAAATGTAATAAAGTGATTAAGTGTTGCTAAATAATGTAAGCTATACCTGCTTTGCGAGTGTGTGAATCGCTGGGAAATGGTACAAGCTCATTGATCAAAATAGTACAGCGTTTATATTGACAAAATGTTGAATATGGTCTCTGCTACAGTTATCACATAATCGGCTAAATATGTTATTTATTGTGCCCAGCACACATGGACATATTCTGGAGGAGTGAAACAAACAATGACATAACATTACCCAATGCAAACAAACAACTTCGTCTTCTGTCCCAAGTTCAATAAATACAATTTGCAACAAATTAGGTAATCCATCCAAAAGAACTGAAAACTGTAGCCCTTGAGTCATCATTTAATGAGCAATAACACATGAAATGGACTTAATATCACAAAACAAACAAAGCATTTTCCAGAGCAGATTATGGGTAGAGACTTGTCATAATCGCCCCCTGGTGTGGCCAAAAAAACTCAAAAGTTCTACAAACCCATTAATCTTGCTACGTCATGCGGGCTGTCGAGCCAGCTCAGTGCTGTGCCGGAGAAACAACCCGGTGCTCACGGCGGTCAATTAAAGCTGCATGATCAAATATGTCAAATGCCGCGTATAAGGTCCCAAGACAAAGCGTGAACCATCTCCAGCATCTGCTGTTTGAAGGAGGTCATCCGGTGCTCGCAATGGAGTTTCTCGAGAATAGTGACGTTTAAAAAATGGAGCATTTTGACTACAAACAACATTGGTTGTTGTAACACTGTCAAGATATTATTGTCATCTTTCCCTGCTGGTAAAAACTGCACTACAGTTGATATTTTCCCCTTTAAGCTATTTGACTGTTATAGCTGAGTGGTGAAATTAACAATGAAGGGCCTAATCGCAAATACCTGCAAGACAATCAGCTGCAAATCTCATTAGTAATGATTTTTTAAAGTGATTACACAGTCAAGCTAAAGTACTGCCCTTTTATTAGGCAATCTATATTGCCATCAGATTTTTTTAAATATTGTCCAGCTCAGTGGGTGATGGAAACAGCATTTTAGAGTCTGTACTTTTCTGACTGAGTTTTTCCAGAAGTGGCCCGAAGTGATGCATTCATGACCAGGCTGTTCTCATACACCATTCGTAGCTGTACCTACAAAAAGAAATGCACTGTAATTCGCCTATATCCCACAAAATCAATTCATATTTAATCCACGTAATCTTGAACCAGGAAGTATAAAGAGTGCCAAAGGAAGGAAGTTGGGGTGGATGGGTGGGTCAAAAAAAACAACAGATTTTTGCCCCAGGAAACTGGTGTTCGAATCTCGTGTGAAACCAGAAGTCAACGTTGATTTATTTGTCACGTAACTTCCATACTTTAGTAACGCCGCTTCCGTAGTCATTTTAACCCAAACGTTGATTTATTTGTCACGTGACTTCCGTACTTAAGCAACACCACTTCCGTAGTCATTTTAACCCAAACCACGATCTTTTCTTAAACCTAACTAAATAGTTTTGTTGCCTAAACCTATCTAAGTTGTTTACTGTGAAGACGGATGTTTAATTTGAAAAGATTGACAGGTGTTCCTGTACATTCGTCACGTGTTGCTGGACTCCCGCAGGAAAACACACAAAAAATGATGAATAACTTTTCGAACAGTTGTATGAAGATACGTTGGCATGACCGTAGAGGGGAATGTGCCAGTAGATTACGATGTATAAATTACCAACCATGTCAAAATTGTCTATAAGGAGGTTTGTAGTCGAGCAACATCAAGTGGACAGGTAGATCGGCTCATGCAGAAGGCGACTACCTTTGAGTACAACAGGAATATTGGTTTAAAATAGCTGTGGCAATAGAGTTGGTGAAAACATGAGAGGAAAATCAAGCAAGACTTTTCTTTGGTTGATTGGTTGGTTACCATACTATTTACTCATTTCCTGACTGAATTGAAGTGCTTTATTTTGAAAATAACTTGATCTTTTGCACCTGAGATTTTGTTGAAATTACAGTTTTTGTTCAGTTCTTTTCATAATTAGCTAGACCTTATAGACCTAATTATCTATCCCTGACATGTAAAAAACAATGTTAGCTAGAAACAGAAAAACAATAAGAGAAGTTTTGAAAGATAGGATGTTAAAATACCAGTTGTATCTATTGAAAATAACACTGTATTACACACAGAACACAGAACGTGAATATTACGCGGTGAAAAAGCAACCTTTTTTTCCCGTAATGACGTCAATTTTCTGAGCTTTCACACACGAATAAATGCATCAATCATGTTTTGCGGAACGGGTTGAGTTACGCCTATAATTATGACGGCAAACCTTGACAAAGGTAGCGCAGACCATATCCACTCCTTCCATTCTTCCCTTTCACAATAAAAACCCTAGACACATAATATTCGCAGGAAAGTATTTTGCATGTTCATGTCGTTTATTCGTCACGCTCCCGGTGGATAAAGGCTGTGAGTCAGACTACAAATGAAGAAGTGAGGGAAAACACTTCTATTATACACAGCAAAGATTGTTAATAACTCGTAAAACTTCTGCAGTCCCAACTGATATTAAATTCTATTACTCTGCAGAGGAGGTTTCACACGCTGCAGAATCTTAAAAATGACAAATGCTCTCCAACTACTTCTGTCACAGTAAAGCGAACACGGATAACCTACTGCTTTAGATGCGATGACTCATAGTGCTGATTGGAGTGAGGAGGAAAGAGAAGAGAAAACACACACTCACCATGTCTGTATCCGACACTGGCCCGAAACTCGTCACGTAGATGTTTGTCCTCACTTCTGTCACAGTCTCTGAGGAAACAAGACGACAAGGACCAGGAAGCATTACAGTGAAGTCTGTGTGCAGGAAGCTTTGCTGCGGCTCCGTCTTTGTTAAGCTGATTGTTTGTGTACATGACGGTGAAGTCTGCCTGTTGGCATTTAACTAAGCCGCTTCACACACAAATTCAGCTGTAATCAAAGGTTAGAGGAACACATCAAACTGAGGAAGAACTGCATGCTCAGTGGAGAATTTGTGCCCCCGTTGGATGGCTTAATATCTGTATTCTCGCAGTCTTTGTGCAGTATTTTGTCAAAACCATGTCAACTTTGTTGTGCCAGAGATTGTAGAACATAATGCTGGACCAATAGTATTAGAAAATGTACACTCAAGCATTGCTAGACAGCATTGGTAATAGTCCAAGTATTTGGCCCAGGAGGGTTTCTTCAACCTCAATTTAGGGGCAAAATGTTGCCGCGAGCAACTTCACAGATGCTTTTGAAAGTCTTTAGTTCAGTAAAACTGCTATTTGTTTGGCTCAGGCTAGTTTTGTCCACTACAGCATAAAATCTGCTTTGGGTCAGGCCCAAGTCTGTATCTTTGGAGCGAAGACATCCCTTTGGACCCAAAATAATTTGAGTTGGCCTGCCCCAAAAACATTTAACAGTCCCTAAGGGACTACTGGCTCAGGAATAATAATATGCAGCAGTCAGCGTTAAGGATGCGGCTCTGTGTGAGTTTTTTTATTCAAATAATGGGCACACTGTGCAGCTATTACACAATTCTATGCACACATTATAATCACATTAGGCATGATGTAGTCTATTGTAGTATGAATTTGGCATGACTGTTCCAAAGGTTTGTCTGCTCTAGAGAGCCAGTGTAGTTCTTTAATCATAATTGCACGTATCAGTCCACGTTACGTTACATTACAAGCTCCATTACTGCTTTTGTTCTGTCACAACAATGATTTATGAATTATTCCTCGTACTGTAACGATGATCCAAATTGATCATTATACAGTAAATTAGCCAGGACTTTTAAATGTGATATTAATTAAGAGCTGTGGAATAATTGTTTCCAAATACTTCACAAATGATGAGAATGTAGCATTAAGTAGGGCGTGATGTGAAAGTCGTGACAGATCAAAATTTGCCCTCTTCAGTGTGGGCTGAATCAGCTCCTCTGGGCCAAATGTGTGAAGCAGGCTTTTGGGCCATTGGCGAGACAAATAGCTGCTCCCAGTGGTGCAACAACTAGAGACTGATGAGGCTTTTCTCCAAAAGTGAATAGATCCTCGCCTCTAACTGCGTCCCAGATCTAACCGACCACCCACAGGTGAAGTCTCCAGTCCTCTGGCAAAGGGCCCCCTCGAGAGAGGAGATCCACTTCCACATTAATCATTCCTGCGACACAAATAGCTTGCGCAAATGCGTGATTATTACAACACCCAGTCAGCAGTTTGCATGGCGGGGGGAACAGAATGAGTCGCCCTGTTTCTGTTTACAACAATGCACCGGAGCATAGGGCAGAGCTAATAGATGCTGCTGAAAATGAAATGAAATGGTTTTTCTCCAGTTTCTATCTGGTCTGTTTGTCTGAGATGGTCCCACGTGAGTGTTTCTCACTAGGGCCGAGGGTGATGGGGGCACGGTGGGTGGCCAACAGGAGGAAGATTGGTAGCCTTGTTCATGTACATGCAGAAGCTGTTGACATTGACTGAGCGTTCTGGTCCTACTGAAGAGGGCCCCAGCTGGTGCGTCTGTTTGCAGGTAGATGGTTGGACTATCTGTCTATGTCTTAAACTGATCCTTGTAAGGTGTCCTTGGGTTTTCAGAAAGGCGCCACTAAATAAAATGTATTATTATTTATTATTATTATTGAGATCCAAAATCTAAACCATTAGCAGAGATCTTTCGACCTTCTTAGAGAAATCAAATCTGCAGATAAATAACCAACATCTTGTAATTTTGCAATATATTTTGTATATCAGATGAATGTAGATCCATCTGCAACACAAAATGACTGATTCCATGCTGTCCTGCTATTCTAGGTTAATAGAACATGAACCAGGAAATGCATTTCCTGCAGAAAATGCGAGTGAATGCTGAAAGCTAAAATTAATCGCAAAGCATTTGCTGAAAATTCAAAAGTATTAAACCGTTAAGGCATTGCACTGCACTGCTGGGAAAAACCTGGAAACTGAAATGTAAAACTGGACGAATTGACTGCTGAAACTGCATTTCAACTGCAAGAAGTGAACACATTTCTAGAAAAGCTGAAAGCTAAACTGTGATACTGTGAAAAGTTGGAAGTTGGAATTAATTTACTGAAAAGGCTGAAAGAAGAAATGCTTTGTACATAAAACATTGCACATTATATAAAAGGCATGAAAGAAAGGGAAAAAAGTTGAATACAAGCATACATGTCTTTAAAGAACATACCATTTTGACATTTGAATGGTTTCTTTAGCTGAAAGTATGCAAAAGTAGTAGTCAATCGAATCGATGTACGGAAGAAGTATAATTACTTTGTGACCTGTTTAAATCTTAGTCCCCAAATTAATTCTGTAGATAAAAGTGTGCAGTATGTTTGCCCTGCAAGGGTATGCTGAATCAGCATTCACACAACATTTACACAAGAACTATCCATAGTTTTGAGTATTGTTTGCATTGTAGACAGACGCAACAGTCTCTTAGTTTGATTGTATCTGCAGTAAGAGATACAAGAAGTGTTCTGCAAAACACAAGCATCTTAAAAACACAAGGCAACCCTGATATTCTTCAAAATATAGACATAAGATGATATTTTATCATATTTTTTGATGAAGAAAGACTATAAAGAAGAAATAAATCGTTTGAATGTTTTTTTTAACATGGCTGCTTAATGAAAAATCAAAGTCTACAATATAAGCTAGAGCTGGGCGATGTGTTTTTTTTTTTCTCATGTCTTTATATTGAGCAAATATATTTCACATATAATTCACTTGTGCATTCAAAGCTCATTTTCATGTTCTGCGATCCGTTCTAATGGCAGAGCACCGATGGTGACCACTTGGGATCGGATCTCAATGCTCTATAGGCAAATTAACACGTCAACACATTTATACATACATTTTATTAACATAAAAATATGAGGTTATTATCTTCCGGCGGTCCCCTGGGGACCTCCGTACCGCCAACACCGAGCTTCTGTGCCGGGGATGAGAGTGAGTGAGCGGGCGGGGGTCAGCTCTGTGCAGTTGCACGGGAACAAAGACACAGACGCAACACCAACAGTAGGATAAAAATGTACTTCCCATGCTTAGTCTGATAGTCTGTAGATATATTGCCTCTCTCTCTGCCCACTGAGCAGCGGCTGAGTGGCTCTCGTTCTTCGGAGGCCGACCATTTAATAAGCAAAATAAAATGACATACATCGCCCCAAAAAATTGCCCCAAAATGCAACCGATGATGTACTCAGCCAGTCGCCGATATATTGGTCCAATCGCCCAACCCTAATACAAGCCTTCATAAATATGTAATCATATAGTGCATGTAACTACATTAATTCATGTAAATACACTACAAAGTGCATATCTAAGCATATGTTTAGCTTGTAAAGCAATGACGCCCTACTGGCCTATGAATGAAGTGTAATATTTCAACCAATCAGAATTATTTTGGTTCCAGTGCTCGTGGCTCAGTGAGGATTCCCTAAATATTGAAAGACACAAGATGCAGGCCATGCTGGTCTTGTATGTGGTTACTCTTGTGTTCTTCCACTGATTTGTCTGGCCTGTAATAGTCTCTTGGGCCTGTTGGATGTTTCACTGCACCGCACAGGTGTGTACATTCAGCCGCTGCACTACATAAGGAAACCATCATGACTGTAAGTCCTCAGTGGTGCAGGCCTCTCCATCTCCTTGCCCTTGGAGATGCGTGAACGTCGACACAGAGGCAGAATCTGACATTAACGTCTCGTGCCTGGTTCCTTTCTCTGGTTGCTGTCATGGAGACCAGGTCATCCAGCCTGGTGGGTTCTGCAGCCTGATAGCCACGCTCGTGGCTTCAGCAGCAAGCAGCAGAGCAGAAATGACCATTCCAGCTGGCTGGCTGGCTGAGAAAATGGCAAAGCCTGCTTGAGCATGTGGACTTGCTGTTACCTTGGGGTGCGAATATTTGGATGAAATGGCATCAATTAGAGGGATTTCCACTGACATGTGCTTGTTTGCCATTTGGGCATGATTGAACAAGGACTCCCACCCAAGGGAGAGCAGATTTTCTGCACTAAGTGACCTGACTTCAGTGTGATCCCGGTTTGTGCGTGACTTTCTAAATCCATGAGGTCCATAAGCTAGCACTGGAAATAAGCTATTTAGCAAAAAACAGTACAGTATCTGATAGTTATTACAGCAACAAGCTAAATGGTAATAAGAACATAATAATAATGCGATTAATTGCAAATTAATCAAATTTTTTTGTCTGCTCAAAATGTACCTCGCCTTTGTCAAGTATTTAATACTCTTATCAACATGGGAGTGGGCAAATATGCTTGCTTTATGCAAATGTATGTACACATTTATTATTGGAAATCAATTAACAACACAGAACAATGACAGATATTGTCCAAAAACCTTCACAGTTACTACATTTAGCGTAAAAAATATGCTCAAATCATAACATGGCAAACTGCAGCCCAACAGGCAACAACAGCTGTCAGTGTGTCAGTGTACTGACTTGACTATGACTTGCCCCAAACTGCATGTGATTATGACAAAGTCTGTAAAGTCTGTCTCTAAAGGGGAGACTCGTGGGTACCCATAGAATCCATTTTTATTCACATATCTTGAGGTCAGAGGTCAAGGGACCCTTTTGAAAATGGCCATGCCAGTTTTTCCTCGGAGCGTTATTTAGCCTACTTCTCGACAAGCTAGTATGACATGGTTGGTACTAATGGATTCCTTAGGGTTTCTCGTTTCATATGATAGCAGTATCTTTATTCTAGCTTCAAAACTGAGCCCACTACAACCTCCGAAAGACCGATTGCGTTACTGTGTTAAAGAAATTATTGGCGTTAAAACAAATTTGTGTTAACGCAGCCTTAATTTATGTTGTTTACAGCAGCATGTATAGAAAGACCTGTGTGTGCATGAAGGCTTGTAGTGACTGATGCACATTTCCATGTATCCCAATTCTCCATATTCTTATTTTCGCGAGCTAAAACAGCGACACACAACGAGCAGTCTGTGATTTATGGAACATAATAGTGTTGCTTACCTCCCAGCCCCGGACGTAGCCTGTTGTCATATCCATCCAGCAGCCTGTCTAGGATTCGGGTGAAAATGGTGATATTGTCTCTACTATCATCGGGTAACGGCTCTCTGTGTCCAGTTACTGCCCTGCAGGAAGAAAACGGAGACAGGAAGGTGGAGTCAAAAGATGGAAATCATATAAAAGGTAATAAAAAGTTAATATAAAAACTGATATATTGTTCCATTGGAGACTGGCATTCATTGTCCAGTGGTGTGAAAGGAGTCTGCTGTTTGTTTGTGTCTGCCATCGCAATGTCGATCTGTATTCTAGAGGTTTTAATATTTTCACACTCCACCACACAAATGGATATATCAATGATTTATTAATCAAAACATTACATATAACAACTGTCAGTATACATGAATGATGTGAGAATGAATTATGACCATGATCTAAAGTCATATTAATTGGAAATTTAAACACATTTTGATAGTCAACATAATCCAATACTATAAATAAGACCTGTTTCTGTTCAGAAATAGCTCTAATTTCACCTGCCTGTTTTAATATTTCTCTCGCAGGCAAAATCGCATGCGAGTGGTCAGCCTCGGGCTTCAATCAATATTTGGATAGCAATGTCTGGTTGTGTTTGTTTTTGTTAGATTCGTCTTTACCGACTGGAACCTCCGTTATTTACACAAAAACCTGTAAATTTATGATAATGAATTCTTGCCCAAGAAGGAAATACTCGGCAGCGTTTTGTTAGAGGATTCATCATATGCTATCAGCCACTGGTTATTAATTTACATGGCCCACAATCCCCTGCAGAACAATATTGTGGTGAGATGAAAAGGCCACTGTACTGTAGGTGGAACACTGATGAGTTAATGAGTAGCGTCTTTTAATTAAACTTAAATCCCCTGAGGAGCTGACCTATAATATCCAAGTAATCCCCATCAACAAGCGGTCCGTGTCCTGATGCACTATCGCACACGCAGCATTGTGCTGCTCGGCGAAGACGGAGCTTTAAGGAATTTAGTGCTCGAAGAGTAACCCGAATTTTGCCTGAATGTTGCTTAAAGGGGAGACTGCACTCTCAACAGCAAATCTGTCTGTGCTAGGCCTCTTGGAAGGGCTTTCAGTAGCTTAATCTGTCCTATAATAACAACTCAACATAAGAGTCCATCTGAGCTACAACGCCATTAAAACACTAACTGGGCGAAGGTCACTATTTAAAATGTATGCAGCTGTAATTATTATCAGTTCGGGGATTCGAAATAACACTCGGGCATGCTTTGAACAGCAAACATCATTTTGCCCAATGCATTAGGGCAAATGACTTCAGCCTTGCTAAGTGGCTATTACATAGGCATATGTGGGCAATAAATAAATATCAATTAGGCATCACGGCTCCCTCATGTTGCAGCCATTACTTCCTTTACATTGTAATGCCCCCCATATTGTACAGTATAATAAACCAGGACGTAGATTTATGAAGCCCCAAAACAAGGGACAAGGGATGTTGCATTATAAGGTTTTGAATGCAGCATTAATATCACTCTAGTAACTATGCTGTCCCAGTAGTACTAGTAAACTAGTGGTAGTAGATAACATTCTGTTATTTGTGTGGCTACTCCATGGATGTATAAAGGGAACTGGATACAGCGTCTGAGGCGAGCGCCCGTTCATTCCTATGAGAGTTGCTCAGTGGCACATGAAGCCAAAATAGCTCGACTGCCGAGTGATAAAGAACCCGGATAATCCGGCGATCTTTCACATCCATTGGGCCCATAGAGCAGGCGCAGTAGCGTTTCCTTTAACTCCGCCTCCAAGCCCTCGCTCCAGCCTCATTCTGGGGCTCATTCACATGAATGGAGGAAGGAAAATAACTTTGGATTCAGCTATTAGTGCATTTTACAACTTTTAGGACCTAATGATTGATCGTGTTTCCTGTTAGTGCAAATAAAACATTTCCTGCTGCTGCTGCTTCACATTAAAAGCATTTAACTGGCGAAACACAGTGTGAATTTTATTGTGAAGCAGCAACAGGAAACACAAGATTGTCATTTTGTTTTGTAGACAAATCTTTAATGAACAGTCATTTTTTTTGACTGTGGATCGGTTTTAAATATTGCATGGAGTATAATTGAACAAGAAGGGAGCTTAATGAATGGTTAGAAAGAGCTGCACACCTTCAACCTGAAAGTAACCAACTTAACTGTGTCCAGCTGTTGTGGAAAACTAATTGCGCTGTAGGCAGCATGAAATCATATCGTATGTGCAACGATTTTGACTGACTTCCTTATTAAAAGATTTCTTGGTTGCACTGTAAACAGAAGTTGCTCTTCTGTGGTATTCTGACAAAGTAGCTGCGCAAGAAGTGTTTACTGTATGAAACCCAACTTCCTGTTACCACTGTACCCACAGGTGTCGCCAAATCAACCCGCACTGAACTCCTAAGAACTATAACTCTATGAAGAAAGTACTAATGATCAGCCACTGATGATGTCAGATATTTGAGGCTCAATATCTCCACTGAGACTAAGCCTTTTAACACTAAGCTCACGATTTGCACCTCATGGAGCGGGGCACAGTTTGATATATTCTAGCTGTCAAATGGGTACCTAAGTGTATAATTAAGCTCTGCTGAAAATATGTTAAAATATGACAGTGTAACAGTGTACTCATAAATATTTGAAAGATATATGCATTTCTGGCTCTTCATTCACAAACCTTATCAAAAAGTGACAGGCATGCATGTTTGAGGCAGCTCCGACACTGAAAATGCCAAATACCGAAAGGCTTCAGAAATGAGTTAAACTGCAATAGGTAATAATATCTCACTTAACAGGAATCATATATCAAACACAAAGCCTCTGTGGCCTCTCAAACAGCACCAGCGGAAACTCAAAACTGAATGAGAAACCTTTAGTCCCTGTGAAACCATTCTCACAATGTCTGCTTCACACTAAAATATCCACTTCAGGAAAACAAAGCACTTGTGTGGTGTGTAGCATCTGTGTGCTTTTCTGAAGCACACACTCGCTCTCTGTGACACACGTACGTGCACACACTTTGACACACACAACACACACACACATGCTAACGTATTCCAGTATGCGCCAGCTGTTCAAATTCCCTGATGAGGACAAAGAAATGGGACATTTCCTCTGAATTTGACATATATTTTTTTAAATACACAGGTTTCATAATCTGCCAGCCGCTCGTTTTACGTCCTAATAGGAAAAGAAAGGACAGAACAGTCATTATAATCCTGAACTATTCATACATACTGTAAAGAGAAACCTTTAAAGAGAACAAACTCTGCGTCAGCGATTGACATTGTTGAATGTTTGTCTGAATGTTGCATGAAGGAGAACAAGTTTCATAATGAGCACAAAAGGTAAAGGACACTGTAGGTGTAAACACCGGAGATGTAAATACAGATGTTTACAATGTTGTATATCTACTCTCATTTCAATGTGATGATACATTTGACATTCCGCATTCATCAAATATTTATATTAGTCATGGTTTTAGCACATAAATAATGTTAATTTTTAATAACTGCCATGCTGTCTGATTGCATTATTCTGTGTGGTCGCTGTGAAATTGAAGTTTGACAGTAAAAAGTGAATTATGAGTATTTGATCATGAGGTGACTCATGATACGTCTTCACCGATGCTGTGTGACACGAGCCTGGAAAACTGTGTTCGTAAAAGGCACCATGAAAACGTCTGACTGACTTTTCTTGTTTGGTAGAAATTATTTACTACAAAATTGCACATGTGGTTGTAAAAAAGTGTAGGAAGTTGACATTTACTGTTGTTAGTTTTCCCCTCCCAAATGGTGTGACAAAAACAACACCTTTAATGATTCATTTTGGCTGTTTTCACAGCAGACATTTAAGCGCTGGTGTAGCTTATAACATTAATAACTAGAAAAAGGAAATTTCTTATGAAATTGTGGTGTGAATGCTGGATGTTGAAAAGCTGACAAAAAACTGAATTGCTGGCTTTAAAAGTTGAATAATACCAATCATGTATGAAAGATGTGGAATATTTTAAGGTTGGTTGAAAAGCCGAAGCTGAAGTGCTGGCCTTAAAAGTTGTGCCCATAATGTATGAAAGATGTGGAATATTTTAAGGTTGGTTGAAAAGCGGATGCTAAACTGAAGTGCTGGCATCAAAAGTTGAATAATGCCTTTTAATGTATGAAAGCTGTAGAAGATTGTGAGGTTTAAATAGTTTCTACCTGAAAGTTTGAATCTTAGAGAAAACTGGAAAAATGCTTGAAAAATGCTAGAAATTTAAGCTAAGGTGCATGTCTCAAACCCCTGCTTCTTAGTGAAAAACATGGGTCCAATTGCCAAAATAGTATTATCATGAGAGAGAAAAGACTCCATCGAACGCATCGATGTTGATTTTATCTTTGTTGTGTCAAAAATGGGAGAATGGGAGCAGGCTATAGAGAACTGGCACGGTTTGCTTTCCTCCAGACATTTTTTAGTCTCAGTTTCCATGGAACTCAATGCAGCAGCTCCTTGGCACTCCTGTCACTTTCAGGCTCACACTGAGACACTTACTGTAAATGGAGTGCTAATCGATAATGTTACGACTCTTATTTATAACAAGTCAAAATGTCTGCCATAAAATGGTCTATTATTGCATGGAGTTTGGCTCTACCCAACTTCAATCTGAGCAGAGAGAAATCACCTATGTGGGCGTGCAGGCCCTTTTAAGGTGTCGAAGTTTAAGTTGCTTACCCATATACACTATATGGCCATCCCCAAGAAATAGTATGTGGACACAGTTACTGTAAGTCTATACAGTTATGTCTAGGGTGGCGAGACGTTGGTTACTAGTGGCAATTTTAACATGTTTGCCTGATTACACTCTGATTACACTCTGATTTGAAATGAAAGATAATTAGCTGCTCAGTTTCATATTTATTTAACTTTTGAAATCAATAAAAAGTCTATTCAGTATCCATATGATACTGTACGGTACTGCTGCTCAGCTACGTCATCGAATAGACTTTTAAAGCTCCAACAAACCTAGGGTCAGTTCATCTGTTTATCCATCACTGACTAAATAACGTCAGCACTATGGGCTACCAATATATATCAAAATACTACACAACTGTACCCAAGTGACTGCTGATTGGCTGATTGGCACAGGGTCACTTGTTGCTAAAGGCAGGAAATAAACTTGCACAGACGTCTCTACACCTTTTTTATCTTTTGGTACAGTGTTGCAGAAACTGACCAATTTTTACACTACCAAAATTTAGTCATTCTTCACAATTTGTGACGACAAAAATCCCTGACCCATTCAACAACACCTCAGACTTAATGGAGCAATTAATACTGCATTAATTAGCCCGAGGCAGGTTTGACTGGAAGACAAACAAACTTGGATTTTTTTTGTTATGTCAATGATACTTCAAATTGTACATCTTTCACCTGAGCAGTCCGACATCGACAACTTTGAGTCATTATTTCATAATTAAGCTTTCATGTGGGATTTAAAGGGTCTGACTCGTCCTGTGCTTAGCACATCCTCGACTTGGGCGGCGCAAGACAATTGTGATTGGTTTAAAGCAAGACAAACAAGCCAGAGCGTATGCCAGCATGATAATGTTTGAAGCCAGAGCTTTCTTTAGCACAGTGCTGTGGAGATAGGTCTGGTTATGTGAGACTACATTCACATTAGCAGTATCAAGCAGAAGCACATTAAACACAACAGATTCATAGTCAGATTTTCTGATTGCATTATTAGATAAGACAAATACTAAGGATATTATACTGTATGTCCTGGAGCATATGGACAATTAAACAACTGTATACTGTGTGTGCAAACAGGCTTTTAACTTTACTGGGAGTTTGTTCTCTCAGAAGAAGAGACACTCTTCATTGAAATGTTACCCTGCAAATACGGAGTTTCTTAATTGGCCGTGTTCCGTAGAAGTCGTCTCTTTAATTATTGCGTAGTCCCATTTCTGCTCCGGATTTGCAACAGCTGAAATGAAAGGGACTCTTTCTCTTTTCTCTTTCAAAGATGAGAGACAGAACATATTTTAGAGGTTGTGAAATATTAAACTCGTGCAAATATACAATATTTATTAGTGCACACAAGATTACACGGTCCAAAAACCATAGTATGTACATACAAAAGCCTTTGATGAATACTTCACCCATGCGTTCATGTCACTGGTTTCCACTTTTACCGTGATGGTATTCATTAAAGGTTCTCTATACGAGATTCAGAGCATTAATATAGCAAGATATAGCGGAGTGATGTCTACCTGAGCAGAGAATGAAGTCACTTTCCCTCTGTGTGTGTTGTAATCTTAGCTTCTCTGTGCTCCACTGCCCCACTGGCTTTCTCACGGCCGTCGCTCTGCACTGCGGTCATACGGCGGTTACAGCTTATAACGCTGTCTCGACCGACAGCGTTGTTGTGGAAGCATAGCGCCCACCCTCCGGTTCCGCATCAGGTAAACAGTGTTAGCTCTGTCAGCACTGTTTCCATTGTTTGCACTGTTACTGCTGTTAGCACTGTTAGCTGTGAGCCGCCGGTTCAGCTGTTGCCATGTTGAGAGCCATGTGGAGGCAATAAATATGCTCTAAATTTTGTATTGAGCACCTTTAATGTTGAGTACTTACTTGTAACTCACTTTTTGTCAAATTCTTAAATCATTTTACCATTATATGTGACTTTGATGAAAGAGGTGCGGCAAACTGTAGCTAACTACTTGCTTAATATAAAATTAACTAGGTCATTTGTACCAATTAGATTTTAACAAAGCTAGCTTGCTAGCTTAACAAAGCTAGCTTCTAGCAAGCAATTCAACATCCATAGATGCTAATAATGTAATGATGCTGGTAGCGAAATGTTGATTCTGTATTTTTAGCTACATAGCATGATTTCAAAGGAAGGAGCTGCCTCGGATACGTTATTGGAGACAAATCTTGGGTATGGTTGCCCTTGAAGCTGATGGCGAGGTGGCTATACAGAAGGTCACAATATCCAAATATGTGTGCACCATGAACATCCATATGTACTCACATAGCCTAACTATTGACCGTGTCATAACATATGACTAAAGCTCATCTTGGTTTACCGTTGTCTGCTGCCATTTTTTGTGTCTTTACGATGAAGTACGTACGGTAATAACAGCCAGAACCAGCTGGGCGTTTGAGAAAGTAGAGAAGAAGAAACCGTGGGTGTTCCTGTAAGCCCACGAGCCAATCAAAGCAGTGCTCATGATCGACAGGAACGCGGATCATAAAGTTTCTACTGTGGAGGTCCAGTCCTGTAGTGCCCTTGGGTGACTGGCAATGATAGAAAGAGAAGAGGGCACAGACTTTGTAGACTGGTGGGAACAAATGTGTGTGGGCCGAGCAGTCTGAGTTAGTGGAACGGGCATGAACTGAGTGAGTGGACTGGATCTGATCCAAGGTTAGTGCGCTGAACCAGTCTGACAGGTGAAGGATTGCAGGCTTGGCGAGGGAAGAGATGTACTGGTGGTCTCTCGGGGCTCTCGGGTGCCTGCTGCCAGCCAGCCAGCCAGGAGGCGTGTGGAGGAGGAGTGAAGTGAGTGGGGAAGCTGGAGCGAAGTGAGAAGTAACGAGAGCTGCTCGGGGGGGCAGTGTGAGATGAAGGTGCTTCATGATGAAGCTGGCTGTGATGGCAAATAGATTAATGAGGAGGAGGAGGAGGAGTGTGTTCCATTCAGTGACTGATTTGACTTGTTTCATGGGGCCAGTTATTCTATCCTCCAGCTTTCTGGGTGTTGAATATTTGAAGCGGTTTGGAAACAAAACCCTCCCTGTACACATCATTTCATTATCAGCTGAAGTAAAGAGCCCCTGAGGGGACATCTGGCAGAAAAGTTGACCAATTAAGACCCGACTCAAAAACTGTGGTTGGTGAATGTACTGCTCCTCTGTCACTTACACAATGTGGCTACAATCCAACCTGAAGGTCTCATGAAATGACATTACTTCCTTAATTTGATGTATTTCCATTTAAAGGAGGATGTTGGGGCGGCATATTGGACAGTGAGGGATCAAGCTAATTAAATGGGCTTAGGCAGTTTTAGATGATAGACTGGCCTTTGGTTTATTGGTTGGACTTTTACCATGAGGTAGAAGGACACGTTTCCAGTGGACTACTTTTTTTGCACATGGACATTTTTAATAAGTAAAGATAAAATAATTGCCACCACGATAAGCTTTAAAATAAAGAAGTCAGATTGTATAGAAGTCTATGAGAAAATGAGCCTACTTCTCACTTGATTTATTACCTCAGTAAACATTGTAAACATGAGTTTATGGTCTCAATCGCTAGTTTCAAGTCTTCTTCGATACAGCATGATGTTCATTTAGTAAATTACGGTCCAATTTAGAGTCAAATAGACCATAAAGCAGGGTATAGGGCGTGGGTACCTTGTGATTGACAGGTCGCTACCACGACGTTGTCCGGTCTGGGAGTTCTCCGTATCTTCGTCTTAGAACTTTAACCCTTTCACAGTGTGTTTTCAGTTCTTGAAAATTAATTGTTACATTTTGGTTGCGTTCGGTTGTACTTAGCCCCACCCTCTCGTGTCACTTCTGGTTGCAAAAAACCAAGATGGCGACGGCCAAAATACCGAACTTGAGGCTTCAAAACCGTAATCCACAAATGAGTGACGTCACAGTGACTAGGTCCACTTCTTACAGTCTATGGACACAACTGTCGGCGACCGAGTTGCATTATGGATAATATAGACGCCATTTTTTGAAAAAGAAGGAGAATGCATGGAATAAAAAAGTTATTTTTTCTTTCTATAAATTGTCCAATGTGAGTCTATGCGAGACAATGTTATAGGAGTGCAATGCTGAATAAGTAGAGCATTTTTTAAAATGTAGCTTGGATGGAATATTGTTGAACTCAGGGGGGAGAAACAAACTCTGATTCACTCCCATCCCAACAAACATTTGGCTGCTGCTTACGCATCTTGAATTCAAAGTGGGCACCTCCGGAAACGCCTCGGCATCCTCCCCCAAAACGACCTCATCTCTCTCTAAGTGTGCGTCACCCCCCTCTGGAGCGATGTGTGAGCCACGGATGACTGATAAGAATCCTGATATCCATCCACCACTAAAGTGCCCCGACGACGCACTCGCTGAACCGCCCTGCCGCTGAGAGATGGGGGCGAACCGAAATCGAATGGAGGGGATTAGTGAGGCTGCTCCGGAGCTTTGTGAAGAAGACATATTGGAGGCTGATGACTTTTTCTTGACTGTGGTTACGGGATCACTGGTTTATTTATTATATGTGGCAACAAATATTTAATTCCATCTTCCTGTCATCTAAATCCCACAATGCACGGGCACGGGGGGAGGGGATTTCTAATTAGCACATTCTTGATTAATAAATAGTAAATTCCAGGCTTGAATTCATGCATGAGTTAACCTTTTGCAACGTAACTAATCTTCCTCACCAGGTCCTCCCACTCATATTCTCTCCTAGTCTACCAACAATATATTGATAATGTTATGCAGCAGCGCATTGTGCAGCATATTGTCTCTTACCAACGGATGCCTTGTAACATTCAAAGCCTTTACAATTTGACTGATTTTTCTTTGTTTGCTTCTTTCTTCTGTCTTCCACTTGCCTGTTTTGTGCAGATAATATGCACTGGAGAGAGAAACTGCAGGGGGAATGTGATAGCTGCTAACATACAGTAGCTTTGGCTGACTCCAGGGACGGGCCGTCACATCTATATTCGTTCATCTAGGACAAACTTTCTCATGTTCCTTCTTTCATCCACTTTTGGTTCAAGTTTTTTGAGAAGAGCTGCCCTTATTTTAGAACTTATTTTAGAATTTGTGGAAACTGGAACTTGTGTAATGAAATGTGAAACCATAGATTTTAAAATGTAGATAAACAAAGTGGTTTTAACAACAGAAGACTGCTTTCTTTAATGCCCAAACGAACCGCACCAGAGTTTGATTAAAACAGACTAAATGTTGGCTTGTGAAAGTAGTATAGTTAAATATCAGATTTCCAAGCTGTTTACACAATATCCATTGAAAGCTTTATAGAGCTGTAAGTAGTATAGGACTGGTGGCTTTGCGCGTGCATGTGAAATGCGCGTGCACGTGATCATGCGCGTGCGTGTGCGCGCGTGTGTGTGTGTGGGGATACAGGTGAACCCTTGGTGACCCTGGTGTCCTTTTTGTAACCCTAGGGCTGATGTTAATTATTGGTAGTTGTCCAAAGGTGTCTGCTGTAAGGTGTTATCAGTTGCTCCACAACAAAAAAAGAAAGACCCCATCCTGTGGATCCTGATGCAGATAAAAAATACAGTTGTATCCCAATATGTGTGTTTATTACAGTACCATTAAAAGTTCAAACAAACCCCTGGTCCCTGTGACCAAATGTTTTTGCCTTTTTGGTGTGCCACAGAAGACCCATACTGTTGATCCTGATTCAGATAAAAAAAAAAAAGTCAGTTGTATCCAAGATGTTATCAGTTGCTCTGTAAACAAAAGAAGACCCCCTCCTGTGGATCCTGCTTCAGTGAACAAAACACAGTTGTATCCCTATATGTGAACTCCGATGCATCCCAATATGTGTCTTTATTACAGTACCATTAAAAGTTCAAACAAACCCCTGGTCCCTGTGACCAAATGTTTTTGCCTTTTTGGTGTGCCACAGAAGACCCATACTGTTGATCCTGAGTCAGATAAAAAAAAAAAGTCAGTTGTATCCAAGATGTTATCAGTTGCTCTGTAAACAAAAGAAGACCCCCCTCCTGTGGATCCTGCTTCAGTGAACAAAACACAGTTGTATCCCTATATGTGAACTCCGTTGTATCCAAGAGGTGTCTTTTTTATTACAGTACCCATAAAAGATCAAGCAAAGGGTTTGCTGTGGTCAAAATGTTTATGGCTTTTGATGATGTGGTGGTTGGTACTGTTTGCAGGCTATAGCAGCATGGATCCTGTAACCATATGTTTGTTTGTGAGAGGGTGTATGGATTAGCGTTGTTCGTAGTCGATATTAACATGTATCCAGGACAAATGGTGTGAGAAGGGAAGTATGTCATCTCCTTCATGTCATCTCCTAAAATTCTTTATGAGATGTATCTGTGAGAGGGGGTGGGGTATGGGGATGTATTGTTTGTAATAGATATCAGCATGTATCCAGGGACAAAGGGGGTGGATGTGAGCGGGATGGGGGTCATCTCTTGTAGGCCATCTCCTAAAATTCTTTAGGAGATGTATCTGTGCTGTAATGATTTGTTAACATTTTAAATTGGTAGATGTGTGTTAGTACACCACTAATTTTGCTTGTAGTCATCTCCCAAAAAAAAAAAAGCGGTGCAATGTCGGTAGAGTTACAATATAGTGGGTTTTTAAAAAAAAAAAAAAAAAATGTATGTAGTGTGAATGGGGCAACCTCAAGGCCTGTCAACCATGCGTATTCATGAGATGTCACTAGCTCCATCTTTTACCTACACTTTGTGTATATAGTCAGCATTCAGCTGAGGTCGTGTTTACCAAACTTCACAACTTTTGAAGAGGACGCTTTTCCTAACGCCACTCTTGCATTTTGCACATTAGGTACAGTGTTCTTTTCTTTGGATGCGTCATTTTTGGCGTCTGTGAACATAGAGCTGATGTGACTTGCCAAAAAGCCCCAGTTTTGTCTCATCTGTCCAAAAGACATTCTCCAAGAAGCTTTGTGGCTTGTCAATATGCATTTTGGCATATTCCAGTCTCACTTTTTTATGATTTGGTGTCCTCCGGGGTTGTCTGCCATTAAGTCCACTTTGGCTCAAACAGGAGAAAATGGCTCATGGACTACTACTAAAACACTATGAATACTATAGAACTAACTAGCATTGTTAGAAAAATAATTATTAATGGGACAAATTTCTTGGGTATTTTAGCGTGCGATCAACTGCCTAAACACATCAGGCTGCTTGGAGATGGTCTTATAGCTTTTACCTTTAACATGCTTGTCTATAATTTTCTTTCTAATCTCCTGAGACAACTCTCTCCTTAGCTTTCTGTGGTCCATGTTCAGTGTGGTACACACCATGATACCAATGTTTAATGTGTCCCTATGGTCAAATTATTTTCAATCTTTTCTAGGGGTACCATCATTTTTGTCCAGGCCAGCTTCATTAGTTTGTTTTTTTAAATGATTCTGAACCAAAATTCAAAAACATTAGCTGATTTTCATTAGTTCATTTTCAATACATTTTTATTTATTATTACTTTTTTGTCAGTTTCAAGTTATTTCAGTGACCATTGTTTTTTTATTCTTTCTTTAACGGAAGGGTACCAACAATTTTGACTATGTGTGTAGATACACACACACACACACACACACACACACACACACACACATACAGTATATACATATGTCTATATCCACACCCGCTTACATATAGATATCCACTTAGACACAGCCAATGTTTAATGTGCCCCTATGGTCAAATTATTTTCAATCTTTTCTAGGGGTACCATCATTTTGTCCAGGCCAGCTTCATTAGTTTGTTTTTTTAAATGATTCTGAACCAAAATTCAAAAACATTAGCTGATTTTCATTATTTCATTTTCAATAAATTTTTATTATTACTTTTTGTCAGTTTCAAGTTATTTCAGTGACCATTGTTTTTTTTTTATTCTTTCTTTTAACGGAAGGGTACCAATAATTTTGACTATGTGTGTAGATACACACACACACACACACATACAGTATATACATATGTCTATATCCACACCCGCTTACATATAGATATCCACTTAGACACATTCGCTTACACAGTTATCTATTCTATTTTACAGACAAAAAAAAAAAAAAGGACATATTTACATCCCTTTAGTTGACCTTTTTGTCGACATTACTTATTAATTAATTTTGTTTAACTCCAATCCTCACCCTGACTCAAAGTAGCCCACCCATGATCAAAAATGATATTCTGTTCTTTTATTTCTATTAACATCCCTCTCAAGAACCCACTGATGTTTCAAAAACATTTTGAAATGTTCAGTGTTTAACTGTTGTCTTTTTATAGCTTTAAATATAAATGCTTTCCCCATCGTAATGATGATGTTGTTCAGGTCTTTTCCTTTTTTTTTTTTCATCACCCCTTAAATCACCAAACATTATAGATAAAGGACAACTATAGAAATTTGATTTGTAGACTGAGATCCACTTTTTTCAACGTTAATCCAAAATAATGCAACTTCCTTACAATACCAAAAATAAATGAATGTCTGACTCCTCTTCCTCCTCACACAATCTACATATGTCACCTTGTTGGATGCCCCATTTTAATTTTTTTAGCATTCTCTTAGTAGGTAAGAATTTGTAGATTAGTTTTAGTTGTAAAATTCTAATGGAGACATCAAAAGAAGTTGTGTAAATACATGCATATACTTTCCTCCATGGGATACATTTGTCTAACAAATACCCCCATTTTTGACTGGATAGCTACTGGTGTAGCAGAAATGTGTTTAAGTTGCATGTATAACTGATATATTTTCTTGTTTATTTTTGTCTTATTCATCCATGTTGTGTCCTTAATGTAGGGGTAACATGCCACTTGTTTTGTACATAATAATAGCTTCCTTTTCCAGATCTGAGGTATAGCTGCACAGAGTTGATTAAATGTAAAAAGGTCACAAACATTACCGTATACTATTTTAAATTCATCATAAGTCTTGATATCGCCCCCACTATTCAAGAGGTCATTTATAAATAATATTCCTTTTTTCAAACATTGATTCAATAAAGATACGGTGATCATTAATCAAAATATTTCTATTATACCACAACACTTGGCTCTGGATTTCATAACTTCACACTGGTTGATGATATTGGTATTGAAACCAACCGACTATGGCCTCGTCCAAAAAGCCGGATAAGTATGGAAATGACTTTCTCTTTAATATAGTGAACTGAAAAGCAGTTAACTGGAGGTAAGGATAGAGTTCTTTGTGGAACAGAGGATGAGCAGACCTCAATCATTTTGCTGAAAACCACTGCGGATTTAAGATACATTTTGGTATAAGGGATGCTTTTAGTGCAAAGTTGAGTGCCTTAAGGTTTAACAATTTAAGTCCACAGTGTTTGTAATCATTATACAGATAAGCTCTTTTAATTTTGTCAGGCTTCCAACCCCATATGAAATTGAACACATTTTGGCTCATATTTTTTAAACAGCTCCTCTCCTGGGGTAGGTAATGACATGAGGATATAGATAAACTGAGGAATCACTAAGGAATTTATCACGGTTATTTTTTTCCATATAAAGTTAAGTTAGTCATTCCCCAAACTTTTTAATTTTCTGTCTACTGTATGTAGCTTTCTATCAAAGTTTTCCTTCGTGATAAGGTCCATGTCTTTAGGGATATGTATACCAATGACATCTATTGGGCCATCTGACCATTTTAGTGGGCAGATTACTATAGATATTAAAATTTGTACCTTTCAGAGAGCCAATTCGCAGCACACTACATTTATCATAGTTAGGTTTTAGTCAGGAAATTACTGAGAAGTTATTCAACTCTTTAACTAATGCAGTAAAGGATGCAACATTTGGTTGATTTTGAAAGTTTACATCGTCCGCATACATTGATATTTTTGATTCCAAACTATTTATTCTCAAACCTTCTATGTTGTTATTCATTCTTACTTTTTGTGCTAAGATTTCTATAGCTATAATAAATAGATACGCAGACAGTGGACATCCTTCTTTCAATCTTCTATATTGCTTAATTGTTTCAGAAAAAAAACATTGTTTATTATTTTACACTTTGGATTACTATACATTACTTTTTATCCAACTAATTAAAGAGTCTCCAAAGTTAAAATATTCTAAACATTTATAAATAAAATCCAAACGTACTTTATCGAAAGCTTTCTCAAAGGCAGCAAAAAAAAAAAAAAAAAAATGAAAGCAGAGGTTTTTGTTGAGTCATAATAATCAATTATTTCAATTATTTGTCTAATACTGTCACTGATAGATCGACACTGTAAGAAGCCACACTGATCTGGATGAATAATATTGGGCAGTACTAGTTTTAATCTGTTTGCAAGACATTTGGCTAATATTTTAGCATCGTTACATTGTAGTGTGATTGGCCTCCAATTCTTTAGAGTAGTGGGATCTTTATACCTTCCACCTGAATCTTGTTTCAATAATAGTGAGATTAAACCTTCCTGTTGAGTTTCTGTAAGTTGTTTTTTGCTATATGACCAGTTGAAGGTGTTCAGCAAAGGTGTTTTAACAGACTCATAGAAGGTTTGATAAAAGTTTACAGGTATGCCATCGGCTCCTGGACTTTTTACCTTTTTCAAAGGAGTTAATAGCTGGATGTAATTCCATCCAGCGTAATAAGTCCCTCACAAGATTTTTTTCTTTCTCTGTTAACTTTACGGTATTATCGTCTTGAGAATTGGGGCTAGTATTTTGAGGCAATAAATCCTCTGGTGGGCTCTGTAAGGAGTACAATTTTGAAAAATAATTATGTTGTACAAGCAAAATTTCCCTTGGTTTTTTCAATGATTTTATTTCCTACTACAAGCTTCAAAACATTTTTCTTTACAGTGTTTTTATACTGCAGATTTAAAAAATATTTGGTTGATCTCTCCCGATTTTTCCAGCCATTCTATTCTATTTCTCAAATATGATACGTTGGCTTTCTCTGCACATAGTCTTTCTAACTCTCTTTCCTTGTGCTCAAGATTGTCCAGTAGAGCTTGTGACACATTTGTATTATTGTCTACCCGTTCTGTTAAATCTTCTATCTCAGCTATCAATATTTTTTCTGTCTCCAAACGATTTTTATTTTTCCTTGAGCTGTATTGAATGCAGTGTCCCCTTAAGGTGTATTTTAAAAGCATCCCATATAATCAAAGGATCCGCTGTATCATTATTCACTACAAAGAAATCTTTTATGAATTTGTTTGTTGTATCTATAAACTCTTTATCCTTCAATAGCTTCTGATTTAATTTCCAGTATCCTGGACCCCTATGAAACGTTGTGGTACAAATGCTCAAGGTTATAAGATGATGATCTGACCTAAATCTCTCTTTAATCTCGACTTTATTCATTTTTGGAGTCAAAGAAAATGATGTTAAGAAATAATCTATTCTGCTAGCCTGATTTCCTCGTCTCCATGTATATCTTGTTTGCTTTGGATTTCGCAATCGCCATATGTCAATTAAATCTAGCGAGGTCATGAGGCCAGAAATAGCATTATATGCTCTAGAATGATAATTCTTAGTTTGTATGCCTTTTCGATCCAGATCTACATCCAACACAGTGTTGTAGTCTCCTGTCATTATCAAATTTTTTATCATGTAGTTTTTCTTTTCTTGCAACATGTTGAATATATCTTGAAAGAAGAGTGGATCATCAGAATGAGGTGCATACAGATTTACTAATACAAATTCTAGGCTATCCACCAATATATCTTGTATAATATATCTACCTGCTTGATGTATTATTGTATCTTTGACCACAATATCTACTTCCTTTTTATACATTATCATTACAACTTTAGAATTTGAGCATCCGTGTGAAAAGTATATGTTATCCCCTCCACTCTGTTTTCCATTTAATCTCATACAGTTGGGTAGAGTGAGTCTCTTGTAAACAAAATATATCATAGTTTTTATCCGTAAGCCAACTAATAAAGTGTCCCCTTTTCTTCCTATCAGCTAAACCGTTACAGTTGAAGCTTGATATTACTAACTTAGACATATTTGATCTTCAGTGGATTCTATACTTTCATGATTCTTGAAAAAAAAAAAAGGATGGAAATAATAATAGTGACACCAAAACAACGGGAAGGGGCTGAAAATATTTCCTGTTTCTTCCATCCTCTGATGATATATTTTCTATTGTCATATTTATCTCCCTTTTTAAATAGCGTTTAAGAGAAACATTTTACTATAACAAAACATCCAATCCCAATTTATGAGCGCAAAACTAAGAACAAAAGATCATCATTTTTTTATTTTCTGCATTGATGATCTTTTGTTCTTAGTTTTGCGCTCATAAATTGGGATTGGATGTTTTGTTATAGTAAAATGTTTCTCTTAAACGCTATTTAAAAAGGGAGATAAATATGACAATAGAAAATATATCATCAGAGGATGGAAGAAACAGGAAATATTTTCAGCCCCTTCCCGTTGTTTTGGTGTCACTATTATTATTTCCATCCTTTTTTTTTTTTCAAGAATCATGAAAGTATAGAATCCACTGAAGATCAAATATGTCTAAGTTAGTAATATCAAGCTTCAACTGTAACGGTTTAGCTGATAGGAAGAAAAGGGGACACTTTATTAGTTGGCTTACGGATAAAAACTATGATATATTTTGTTTACAAGAGACTCACTCTACCCAACTGTATGAGATTAAATGGAAAACAGAGTGGAGGGGATAACATATACTTTTCACACGGATGCTCAAATTCTAAAGTTGTAATGATAATGTATAAAAAGGAAGTAGATATTGTGGTCAAAGATACAATAATACATCAAGCAGGTAGATATATTATACAAGATATATTGGTGGATAGCCTAGAATTTGTATTAGTAAATCTGTATGCACCTCATTCTGATGATCCACTCTTCTTTCAAGATATATTCAACATGTTGCAAGAAAAGAAAAACTACATGATAAAAAATTTGATAATGACAGGAGACTACAACACTGTGTTGGATGTAGATCTGGATCGAAAAGGCATACAAACTAAGAATTATCATTCTAGAGCATATAATGCTATTTCTGGCCTCATGACCTCGCTAGATTTAATTGACATATGGCGATTGCGAAATCCAAAGCAAACAAGATATACATGGAGACGAGGAAATCAGGCTAGCAGAATAGATTATTTCTTAACATCATTTTCTTTGACTCCAAAAATGAATAAAGTCGAGATTAAAGAGAGATTTAGGTCAGATCATCATCTTATAACCTTGAGCATTTGTACCACAACGTTTCATAGGGGTCCAGGATACTGGAAATTAAATCAGAAGCTATTGAAGGATAAAGAGTTTATAGATACAACAAACAAATTCATAAAAGATTTCTTTGTAGTGAATAATGATACAGCGGATCCTTTGATTATATGGGATGCTTTTAAAATACACCTTAAGGGGACACTGCATTCAATACAGCTCAAGGAAAAATAAAAATCGTTTGGAGACAGAAAAAATATTGATAGCTGAGATAGAAGATTTAACAGAACGGGTAGACAATAATACAAATGTGTCACAAGCTCTACTGGACAATCTTGAGCACAAGGAAAGAGAGTTAGAAAGACTATGTGCAGAGAAAGCCAACGTATCATATTTGAGAAATAGAATAGAATGGCTGGAAAAATCGGGAGAGATCAACCAAATATTTTTTAAATCTGCAGTATAAAAACACTGTAAAGAAAAATGTTTTGAAGCTTGTAGTAGGAAATAAAATCATTGAAAAAACCAAGGGAAATTTTGCTTGTACAACATAATTATTTTTCAAAATTGTACTCCTTACAGAGCCCACCAGAGGATTTATTGCCTCAAAATACTAGCCCCAATTCTCAAGACGATAATACCGTAAAGTTAACAGAGAAAGAAAAAAATCTTGTGAGGGACTTATTACGCTGGATGGAATTACATCCAGCTATTAACTCCTTTGAAAAAGGTAAAAAGTCCAGGAGCCGATGGCATACCTGTAAACTTTTATCAAACCTTCTATGAGTCTGTTAAAACACCTTTGCTGAACACCTTCAACTGGTCATATAGCAAAAAACAACTTACAGAAACTCAACAGGAAGGTTTAATCTCACTATTATTGAAACAAGATTCAGGTGGAAGGTATAAAGATCCCACTACTCTAAAGAATTGGAGGCCAATCACACTACAATGTAACGATGCTAAAATATTAGCCAAATGTCTTGCAAACAGATTAAAACTAGTACTGCCCAATATTATTCATCCAGATCAGTGTGGCTTCTTACAGTGTCGATCTATCAGTGACAGTATTAGACAAATAATTGAAATAATTGATTATTATGACTCAACAAAAACCTCTGCTTTCATTTTTTTTTTTTTTTTTTTGCTGCCTTTGAGAAAGCTTTCGATAAAGTACGTTTGGATTTTATTTATAAATGTTTAGAATATTTTAACTTTGGAGACTCTTTAATTAGTTGGATAAAAAGTAATGTATAGTAATCCAAAGTGTAAAATAATAAACAATGTTTTTTTTCTGAAACAATTAAGCAATATAGAAGATTGAAAGAAGGATGTCCACTGTCTGCGTATCTATTTATTATAGCTATAGAAATCTTAGCACAAAAAGTAAGAATGAATAACAACATAGAAGGTTTGAGAATAAATAGTTTGGAATCAAAAATATCAATGTATGCGGACGATGTAAACTTTCAAAATCAACCAAATGTTGCATCCTTTACTGCATTAGTTAAAGAGTTGAATAACTTCTCAGTAATTTCCTGACTAAAACCTAACTATGATAAATGTAGTGTGCTGCGAATTGGCTCTCTGAAAGGTACAAATTTTAATATCTATAGTAATCTGCCCACTAAAATGGTCAGATGGCCCAATAGATGTCATTGGTATACATATCCCTAAAGACATGGACCTTATCACGAAGGAAAACTTTGATAGAAAGCTACATACAGTAGACAGAAAATTAAAAAGTTTGGGGAATGACTAACTTAACTTTATATGGAAAAAAATAACCGTGATAAATTCCTTAGTGATTCCTCAGTTTATCTATATCCTCATGTCATTACCTACCCCAGGAGAGGAGCTGTTTAAAAAATATGAGCCAAAATGTGTTCAATTTCATATGGGGTTGGAAGCCTGACAAAATTAAAAGAGCTTATCTGTATAATGATTACAAACACTGTGGACTTAAATTGTTAAACCTTAAGGCACTCAACTTTGCACTAAAAGCATCCCTTATACCAAAATGTATCTTAAATCCGCAGTGGTTTTCAGCAAAATGATTGAGGTCTGCTCATCCTCTGTTCCACAAAGAACTCTATCCTTACCTCCAGTTAACTGCTTTTCAGTTCACTATATTAAAGAGAAAGTCATTTCCATACTTATCCGGCTTTTTGGACGAGGCCATAGTCGGTTGGTTTCAATACCAATATCATCAACCAGTGTGAAGTTATGAAATCCAGAGCCAAGTGTTGTGGTATAATAGAAATATTTTGATTAATGATCACCGTATCTTTATTGAATCAATGTTTGAAAAAAGGAATATTATTTATAAATGACCTCTTGAATAGTGGGGGCGATATCAAGACTTATGATGAATTTAAAATAGTATACGGTAATGTTTGTGACCTTTTTACATTTAATCAACTCTGTGCAGCTATACCTCAGATCTGGAAAAGGAAGCTATTATTATGTACAAAACAAGTGGCATGTTACCCCTACATTAAGGACACAACATGGATGAATAAGACAAAAATAAACAAGAAAATATATCAGTTATACATGCAACTTAAACACATTTCTGCTACACCAGTAGCTATCCAGTCAAAAATGGGGGTATTTGTTAGACAAATGTATCCCATGGAGGAAAGTATATGCATGTATTTACACAACTTCTTTTGATGTCTCCATTAGAATTTTACAACTAAAACTAATCTACAAATTCTTACCTACTAAGAGAATGCTAAAAAAATTAAAATGGGGCATCCAACAAGGTGACATATGTAGATTGTGTGAGGAGGAAGAGGAGTCAGACATTCATTTATTTTTGGTATTGTAAGGAAGTTGCATTATTTTGGATTAACGTTGAAAAAAGTGGATCTCAGTCTACAAATCAAATTTCTATAGTTGTCCTTTATCTATAATGTTTGGTGATTTAAGGGGTGATGAAAAAAAAAAAAGGAAAAGACCTGAACAACATCATCATTACGATGGGGAAAGCATTTATATTTAAAGCTATAAAAAGACAACAGTTAAACACTGAACATTTCAAAATGTTTTTGAAACATCAGTGGGTTCTTGAGAGGGATGTTAATAGAAATAAAAGAACAGAATATCATTTTTGATCATGGGTGGGCTACTTTGAGTCAGGGTGAGGATTGGAGTTAAACAAAATTAATTAATAAGTAATGTCGACAAAAAGGTCAACTAAAGGGATGTAAATATGTCCTTTTTTTTTTTTTTGTCTGTAAAATAGAATAGATAACTGTGTAAGCGAATGTGTCTAAGTGGATATCTATATGTAAGCGGGTGTGGATATAGACATATGTATATACTGTATGTGTGTGTGTGTGTGTGTATCTACACACATAGTCAAAATTATTGGTACCCTTCCGTTAAAAGAAAGAATAAAAAAAAAACAATGGTCACTGAAATAACTTGAAACTGACAAAAAGTAATAATAAAAATTTATTGAAAATGAAATAATGAAAATCAGCTAATGTTTTTGAATTTTGGTTCAGAATCATTTAAAAAAACAAACTAATGAAGCTGGCCTGGACAAAATGATGGTACCCCTAGAAAAGATTGAAAATAATTTGACCATAGGGGCACATTAAACATTGGCTGTGTCTAAGTGGATATCTATATGTAAGCGGGTGTGGATATAGACATATGTATATACTGTATGTGTGTGTGTGTGTGTGTGTGTGTGTGTGTGTGTGTGTATCTACACACATAGTCAAAATTGTTGGTACCCTTCCATTAAAGAAAGAATAAAAAAACAATGGTCACTGAAATAACTTGAAACTGACAAAAAAGTAATAATAAATAAAAATGTATTGAAAATGAACTAATGAAAATCAGCTAATGTTTTTGAATTTTGGTTCAGAATCATTTAAAAAAACAAACTAATGAAGCTGGCCTGGACAAAAATGATGGTACCCCTAGAAAAGATTGAAAATAATTTGACCATAGGGACACATTAAACATTGGTATCATGGTGTGTACCACACTGAACATGGACCACAGAAAGCTAAGGAGAGAGTTGTCTCAGGAGATTAGAAAGAAAATTATAGACAAGCATGTTAAAGGTAAAAGCTATAAGACCATCTCCAAGCAGCCTGATGTGTTTAGGCAGTTGATCGCACGCTAAAATACCCAAGAAATTTGTCCCATTAATAATTATTTTTCTAACAATGCTAGTTAGTTCTATAGTATTCATAGTGTTTTAGTAGTAGTCCATGAGCCATTTTCTCCTGTTTGAGCCAAAGTGGACTTAATGGCAGACAACCCCGGAGGACACCAAATCATAAAAAAGTGAGACTGGAATATGCCAAAATGCATATTGACAAGCCACAAAGCTTCTTGGAGAATGTCTTTTGGACAGATGAGACAAAACTGGGGCTTTTTGGCAAGTCACATCAGCTCTATGTTCACAGACGCCAAAAATGACGCATCCAAAGAAAAGAACACTGTACCTAATGTGCAAAATGCAAGAGTGGCGTTAGGAAAAGCGTCCTCTTCAAAAGTTGTGAAGTTTGGTAAACACGACCTCAGCTGAATGCTGACTATATACACAAAGTGTAGGTAAAAGATGGAGCTAGTGACATCTCATGAATACGCATGGTTGACAGGCCTTGAGGTTGCCCCATTCACACTACATACATTTTTTTTTTTTTTTTTTAAAAACCCACTATATTGTAACTCTACCGACATTGCACCGCTTTTTTTTTTTTGGGAGATGACTACAAGCAAAATTAGTGGTGTACTAACACACATCTACCAATTTAAAATGTTAACAAATCATTACAGCACAGATACATCTCCTAAAGAATTTTAGGAGATGGCCTACAAGAGATGACCCCCATCCCGCTCACATCCACCCCCTTTGTCCCTGGATACATGCTGATATCTATTACAAACAATACATCCCCATACCCCACACCCTCTCACAGATACATCTCATAAAGAATTTTAGGAGATGACATGAAGGAGATGACATACTTCCCTTCTCACACCATTTGTCCTGGATACATGTTAATATCGACTACGAACAACGCTAATCCATACACCCTCTCACAAACAAACATATGGTTACAGGATCCATGCTGCTATAGCCTGCAAACAGTACCAACCACCACATCATCAAAAGCCATAAACATTTTGACCACAGCAAACCCTAGTTTGCTTGATCTTTTATGGGTACTGTAATAAAAAAGACACCTCTTGGATACAACGGAGTTCACATATAGGGATACAACTGTGTTTTGTTCACTGAAGCAGGATCCACAGGAGGGGGGTCTTCTTTTGTTTACAGAGCAACTGATAACATCTTGGATACAACTGACTTTTTTTTTTTATCTGACTCAGGATCAACAGTATGGGTCTTCTGTGGCACACCAAAAAGGCAAAAACATTTGGTCACAGGGACCAGGGGTTTGTTTGAACTTTTAATGGTACTGTAATAAAGACACATATTGGGATGCATCGGAGTTCACATATAGGGATACAACTGTGTTTTGTTCACTGAAGCAGGATCCACAGGAGGGGGTCTTCTTTTGTTTACAGAGCAACTGATAACATCTTGGATACAACTGACTTTTTTTTTTTATCTGACTCAGGATCAACAGTATGGGTCTTCTGTGGCACACCAAAAAGGCAAAAACATTTGGTCACAGGGACCAGGGGTTTGTTTGAACTTTTAATGGTACTGTAATAAACACACATATTGGGATACAACTGTATTTTTTATCTGCATCAGGATCCACAGGATGGGGTCTTTCTTTTTTTGTTGTGGAGCAACTGATAACACCTTACAGCAGACACCTTTGGACAACTACCAATAATTAACATCAGCCCTAGGGTTACAAAAAGGACACCAGGGTCACCAAGGGTTCACCTGTATCCCCACACACACACACGCGCGCGCGCGCACACGCACGCGCATGCTCACGTGCACGCGCATTTCACATGCACGCGCAAAGCCACCAGTCCTATACTACTGCTGTAGCTATAAAGAGTCCACTTTCCCCGGTAACTTCCCTCCAGCACTTCCTGCGGGATGCCCAGGTGCTCCCCTGCCAGCTGGGCTGGAGTCCCTGCCGCTTATTCTGGGTTGGCCCCCAGGCCTTTTCCCAGTTGGCAGTCCCTGGCACACTTCTTACAGCTGGCACCCTGGGGACATTTTTAGCAAATGCTCAAACCACCTCCACCGGACACACTTTGTAATGTGTGTTTGCAGTAGATGCCAAGTTAGGTTATGTGTCCGCTGGGAACATTTCTTTAGCGCTCTGACTACTTCTTACCGATTGTATTGACTTGAGAGGACAGACTGTTACACGTTTTCAGACAGTGCCAAGAGATTTGCATTGGCTTTCTCGCACAGAGCGGAGGACTGCCGAAACTATTTCAACTTGGGAAAAGGTTTTCAATAGTTGTTCAGCAATAATGACAGCCACGGCCAGCACTTCCTCCCCGGCATCTGTTTAACACTTCCAGTTAAAGCAAGAGGTGGAGGGCCAATTGGGGCCTCCTTGGCCCATTGATCACCATTAGAAGCTGAAAGTTGGAGACTGTGTTTAACAGGCACAATGTGTTCAGACAGTGGAACAAGAAGAGGAAAATAAAATCAATTGGAAAATGTTAATTTCCAGCTGGCACCAACAAATCGTCCAACACTGCTGTTCTACACCCCGATGGTGTTGAGAAAAAAAAATGCGACTGTTTGTGGAAGTTGGCTCGATAAATTTCTTGTAGCACTTCGCAGTTTTGTTTGGTGAAGTTACACAAATGTGTGTCGACAGTGACATTTGTGTCATCCGCTGAGAAATCACACATGTTTAATTATTCAGTTATGACTCAGATGGATCTCAAATGTCAAGCTGTTTTTAAATGTACGGCATCATTTGCTTCTTGTCTTCCGCTAAACATTGTTCTATCCTGTCTAGCACTGTGCTCCTCTTTTCTATTCACCACACATTCCTCCCGTCTTTGCCTCCCACACGCAGTCTCAATTCCCCAATCCATCGCTGTAAAAGCCTCTGCCTTATTTGATCTTGGATTTTTAACAGTTTTCGCCTCTCTTGTTGTCCTTGATCTTTAACTAGCTTTAATTCTCTGCCATGACAACCAAGGTCGGAGACAGGGCATTGGAAATGTCTTTCCGGTGTCTGTTCAGGCTGCGAAACAAAAGCTGACCCGTCATCTGAAAGGCTCAGTGTACATGCAGAACGAAAAACTGGAGAAATTGAAAAATAATGAGAGCTAGGTCGGCCAAGTTCAGTATATCCGTCATAACATTGCCAACAATTGTTTCAACTTAATCAGAAAACGCAGTCCAGGCTCAATGTAGAGATACACAGCAAGGTTTTACGGCAATGAACAGTAACAAGTAATCTATTTTTAAATAAAAAATCCTGTAGCTGTGATTAAAAAGACATACATTTTGCAAAAGGAAATGGATATTTTTTGGAAATACAGCCCCACAAATGAAATATGGTAGATAGGACAACAGCTGCCCTACAGCAGCAGGAAATTATCTAACACAAAGATATGATCTGAAATGTGTGATATCAACGTTTGTGACACCAACCTACTTCCCGAGGCAGTTTTAGAAAGAAAGCCACGGCTCTCGCTGTCACACGCGGCACTGATATCTGCGGGGATTACAGAAGCGCAATCACCTGCATCAGCAGCAATGAAGAGATCATTTATAACTGTAAGCATGCTCCATAGCCCCCCCACGCTATGAAGCGCTGTAAAACCTGACGCTTTTAAAAGATGTGGTTATTTTTCATGGGAGAAGACAGGGCGGGTAGACGAGTTCATGTGGTAAATGATTTCCTATAAAGCCCCAGGAAAGCTAGATAAAATACAACGCAAGAGCTGGTGATATTGAGGCTGACGTACCCCTTTTTTAATTCAAAATCTCACTACAATTTCCAAGGAATACAGCGTCATTACAGCAAGAGGAGGGTGGACAAACAGAATCCAATACATCAAATAGAAGAATGGGAGTTTTCTCATAAATCCTGGCTACACAGGCCATACCATATTTCTTTCTATATTGCCGTGATTTAGTGATCCGGAAGCCACAGGTAAAGGACACATACAACCGGGTCTCGCAGGTTTTACAGCCAACATATGCATCCCCATCTGGCTGGGTAGCATACGTCATATATAGCGTTTCTGTGAAACAAGAGGCTGAAAATATCGGCGCTCCTCTTTCTGATTACTCGCATCCTTGACAGCACTATTACGCTTTCATCGTTTTCCCATCTCAGTAACACATGTTCTCTCTCCTCCTCTCTAATCGCTATGTTCCTATTAACTTGATTTCTCTCTTTATTTTGCTGACTCCAGCTGAAAGGACTCTATTTCCAATCCATAAGGAGATGTAAAGGTTAATTATTCTATTGAACTAGTGCATGTTACTGACCGGTATGCTCTATTAGAATAAATATATGTAAGTGTTTTATGTCAGTGTAGGGATAGGAGGGTATATATACACGTTTTCATGGTAAATATTATCAGTTTACGTTATTATATTTCACATGAAAGTTTTCATTGAGGTGTTGCCAGAATAGACTCTGCAGTAAGAGCCTGTGCTGTGTCAGTCACAGCAGTTGGTTCAGCTTGCCAACCATACTGCGACATTAAGGACATTCAGCTGACCTTCCATGCACGCAGCCACACCACTACAGTACTCAGACCAAGCCATAGAGTAGACTCAACATAATCTTACTTTAAAATGAGTAATAAAAAAAAATGTGATCTGTAACGTTTGCTAAAAATCAGCAAATTTGTGATGAGATAACATTTGATATTTGGTGGGAGAAAGTGATTGTTGCTAGAGTAACCTACTCATATGATGGGAATGTACAGTATAGAAATGTGGTCTGCAGCTAGCTGTTATTTTCATTATTGAATAATCTGCCAATTTTTTCCCCTGATCTATAAAATATCAGAAAAGATTCCCATTACAATTTCCTAAAGCCCAAGATGACATCTTCCAATTGCTTATTTTGTCCGACCAACAGGCCCGAAACCACAAGATATTCGGTTTACTATCACATAGAACAAAGAAAATCTACAAATTCTCACAGCTGAAGAGGTGGAACTATAGAATATTTGGCATTTTTGCTTGAAAAATGAACATTTTTAACAATTAATCTGTTATGAAATAAGTTGGCAATTCATTTATAACTAGAATTACCGCCTCTGGGTTGTATGCTGCCAACAAGTGAAGTTGCAGTTTACATCCATGTCTGTCTAAAATGTCATCACTTCATCATTTTATTCTATTAGACATTTGTTTGAAATTGTCAGAATTTGCATATGAATTCTTGAGTTATGGACAAAAAGGTGTTTTGTGAGGTCACTCTGACGTAGATCTTTGACCTCCAAATTCAGCTCATCTTTGAGTTCAAGTGGGTGTTTGGTCCAAATTTGATGAAATTCCCTCCCGGCGTTCCTGAGGTATAACTTTCAAGAGAATGAGGCGGACGTGAGGTCACAGTGACTTTGATCTCCAAAATCTAATCAGTTCATCCTTGAGTCCGAGTAGACGTTTGTGCCAATTTGAGGAAATTCCCTCCAGGCGTTCCTGAGAGATTGTGTTCACGAGAATAGGACGTACGGACGGACATTGGGACGTACAGACGTAAAACCCAAAAACAAATTGCCTCTGGCCACGGCTTTCGCCGGCATGGAGGAATAAAAATATAGGTTAGTTTTTAGTGATTTTAGCATTGCACTCCTGTAACGTTGTTATACAGTACACAATTGACAGTTAAAAGACAAAAGTATCAGTCGATGCTGCATAACCAGAGACACTGTCTTTTTCATTCTACGCATTCTTCTTCCTTGTCAAAACCTGGCGCCTACATTGCCCACAATGCAACTCGAGGCAACATTGTAAAGACATCTATACTGCATGACAACCCGGTGGCACACATCACACATCAACACTTCCACTTGTGACACCTCGGAGGAAGGTGGTAGAGCTACAGGTGCAAAAAAAAAACTGTGAAGGAAGTGCTATCACAGTGCAATCTAACAGCAGCACTGCTGGTATCTATTAGTCAGTAGTAGGTAGTCTTCTTTATTAGTACGCCTAAGACTGACTAAAACTGTTTATCTTGCCAATGTATACAGTTGTAAGTAATTTTAAAAGTTATCCATAAAAGACAAGTAGTCAACTTTATCTAATAAGTGGACTGCACCCAACACTAGAACGGAAAATGGCCCAAGCTTACAGATTTCACGCCTGCTGCATCATCTTTTGTCCTTGGTCGATGACTTTGACGTTCAGTGCCAAGTGTAACTGTCCCAAAACCAGTGTAATTAATCTTTTCCTTCTAGTGTCCTACTATTATTACAACATGACATCAATGAGTGTTACTTACACTGGTTTAACAGTCCAGAATCTATGTTTGGAAAATTGAGCAAGTTTTGTTTTTTTTTTACATTAAAAGGTATTTTGATAAAGCTAACAATAAATTGATCAATTGAAACGCAATCATTTTTCTTTTGTAGGTTATCAGGCAAGCATTTTTCGTGCGGTCTTCTCTATTGAGGGCGAGAACAAATAAAAACTTTGAGGTTTCTCTTTTTCCTCTAAGACTCTGCTGGTGTGCTGAATAATGGATCTATCAGTGATACAAAAAGAAGAGTAATGCCTGATGGTACGTGGCATTTTGCGTTTGGTTAATGCTTTGCTTTTACGCTTAAGAGCACTGGAAAGGAAGCAACATTGTTAATAATGCACCAATTTATTTTCAATATACAATCAAACACAATTTCTACTAAATATCGTAAAAGGTGAACAGTAGTCTTTTCTCTCTGTATTTAATGAATGCAGTGTTTAACATTCAACACACTGAAGAAAAAAGACAAAATAATGTATTTAAATGACGATACAGGTCTTATCACAGTTATAAGAAAATGCTTACATGTGTACTCTACTTTAAGTCCAACCATCTGCCAAAAACAGAACCGTCCAAGTCCTCCAAATTCTCAGATGCCATCTGACTACTTGGGACTAAGATGTCCAGTTCACTCCAAACCACACGGTCTGGAATCAAATTTGGCATTCTCACAAGGCTACTTCATAAGGCCTACAGTACTTTAGCCTTTTTGCGTTCATCTTGTTCCAGACTTCGTTCCACTTTTCCCCCTTTAACTGTCGTTAGAACAAGCTGTAAGTGAGCTGCAATATCGTGAGCCCCAAACCAAACATTTGTGTGCAGTTAGTAGAAAGGACAATAACAACAACGTGAATTAACAGAATTAAGGGTAATTATTACCAGTTTTAACGTCATTGACACTGTGAGCAGATCCACAGCTATAATCTGTTAAATAATCACAATATTAAAAGGATACGCTAGCTGATAAACATTTGCAGATAAAACAATTATCAGCTCAACCAGTGGCAATTATTTGATTCATGTGCACAGATATTGTGGTTATCTTGATTCGGTGATTTTGTTTCCTAAAAAGAACTCTCTTTCTTTACTCTGCCAAACATTTGATTTCAAAAAGCACAGGCTGGAGATTCACAACCATCCACCCTATAGGAGTTATTAAACTGTCTGTTCCCCAAAAGCTATTTGATAAACTGCCAAAGAAGTCTGGAGCTTTTTTTTTTTATGTGTGAGTTGTTTAAATATGCAGTACAGCTGGTTTGTGTGATATTACATTCTTTATTACTGCAGCTTCTGTGTCTTTACATTTTATGATTTAACTTTTGGCAAGTGTTGGATTTTATTCCATTTCTTGAAAAGACATAGATAGACCTGCAGAGCTGGTTGAGGCAGAGACGATTGGTTGAGGTCAGGCATTGACCTTGAGTGATTAGGGTCAGGGTAGCCCATTGGTCAGGACATAGGACTTTAACAAATCAGCTTACCGGTACCTCTGTGAGCATGGACGCCTGGCCAATCCCAGCGCTTGAATGCTACGCAGGGCAGGTCTTAGCGAAAAAAGCAGTGGGATTCATAATAACGTGGATAGAAGTGTGGGGTATGCAATTAGTTATGATTTCAATAAAGCTAATTTGTTTTGTCAATAGCAACGCAGAAGTTTTAGACTTAAAGCTCAATGAAAAACCCTTATTTAAAACTCAGACGAAAACTCAGATTTTTAAAATATAGTGTACTCTTGCTAGTTGCTCAACATTATCAACCCTAGCTTTAATTTTACACCTACACTTTCCATGAAAAACCTTTACAAACCCTGTGTTCACAGGACTTTGAGTCAGTCTGCGCAACGTTTTCAAAGGCACAGTCGGGGGTAAGGATTTGAATCTATTGAATAGTTTATCCATAGCGTTACGTCAGACACAGATTCAACTTCAGAAGGAGTCGGGGGTGGATGTTGCTGGTGGCGAAGGATATGGGATGTACTGAAATGATTGTGTTTCATACACAGTTCCTCCATGGAAAGAGAGTCAGAGCCATTTCCTCAAGGAAAAAAAAATTAAATATACAACATAAATGCAACATGCAAAAGATATGGTTTGAGCTATGTTAGAACAACAAAAACAATTTAATTGGAACATTTCCATTGATTCTGTGATATCTTGAGGGTCCATTCTGAGAGGCGTCAGACAATTAGTTCAGCATTTGTGTATTTCCACGGCTGAATGTTCAATGTGCATGCTGTGCAGACTGCAAACACCTTTTCTGGGAAATCCAATCCAGCTTCGGTTCGATTCATGCCTGTTGGGGTTGTTTGCTAATTGGTTACTTTGAAGATCATTGGCCAGATGCTCACTATATCAATAGAAAATTTACTGGAACTCAAAAGTAATTAGTACACTGATCAATGACATTCTTAAAGAATTTGGGGTGTTGGAAAGGACACATGACTCTACTGTTGCTACTGCCAATATTTCTCTAATTGTTTACATCTAGCTTTTCTAAGTCAGTTACTTGACTTATCGGTTAAATAACAACAGGAACTGAAGGTAATTGCAAAACAGATCGATAAAACTTCAAAAGAATTAAGAAGACTGGAAAGGGAAAGGGCTTAAACTTAAAGAAAAAAGTCTGTTTTTATTCATTCCTTTTTTAATGAATATTTTCAAGGTTCTGGCTGTCTCACAAGCTGAGATACTGATCATTGCTGATTTAAAGGTACAGTGTGTAGGATTTGGTGGCATTTAGTGGTGTGGTTGCAGATTGCAACCAACTGTTTACCCCTTCGCTTACTCCTCCCTATCTAAGTCTGAAGTAACGTGAGCCGCAGAGTGAAAAACTGTGGTAACGCCGTTCGCCTCGCTCAGAAGTCATCCTTTCCATAATACCACTACTTCAGGAGCAACGGAGGTCAGACGGTGGCTGGCGGTACCACGGTTTTGCACTCTGCGGCTCACGTTACCGCAGTTTCACAAGCGTGTCCGAGAACTACGGTGGCCTTCAGGTAACGTAAAAACGTGAAAGGCTCTCTCTAGAACCAGTGTTTGGTTTGTCCGTTCTGGGCTACTGTAGAAACGTGGCAGAGCAACATGGTGGACTCCATGAAGAGGACTGGCTCCCTATCTAGATATGGAGGGCTCATTCAAAGCTAACGAAAACCCGATTCTTAGTTTCAGGTGATTATACACTAATGAAAACATAGTTGATATTATATTCCATCTCTGCTTATAGATCCCCTGAAATGTTACAGACAGTTCCTTTAACATTAGGTACACCGAGTGAACCTTTGACTTTCTTTTTCTCTTGACTCCGAGTAGAAACTATTTGCCTGGTCATTCAATCAGCAAAGTGGTTCGTCCATGAATACATTACCCTTGCCCAGACCTGTGACACATTAACCTTGACAACACACTACCGAAACAGAATGTTATCTGTTGACCAGGTCACATCTCAAAGTGATGCCCCTCTCTGCCACGCGGTGAATAATTCATGCGAGATGGGACGAGAAAGCAAAGTAGAGGTTCGGCAACTTCACTTCAATCCATAGGCAAAGTGTACATATAGCACTCTCATCCTTATAGCTATTGATTATGTGCCACGTTGGCCAGCAGCTTGGCAATGGATTGCAGACAAAATAGACAACAAGACATTCCGAGTGTCAACACTTGTTAAGTGTTGACTGTAGAAGGTGAGCGGGGGATGGAAACGAGGCAAGCTGAAGGATTTGAAAGACCTTCGCCGCATGGAAATAAACACTGCCTTCTCATTCATATGTAATACATGGATTCCTGGGAATAATAGCTTAATCAGCCCCGTCTTTCAGTGTGCGGGAAATGAGGAAATTTGGTGATGTGCAGAATGACAGACCCTTATATAGAGGATTTGTCTGTTACACCTTAATCCATTAGGAAAGTCTCCTGCCTCAACTGTAGCAAAGCCGATTTGGAGCCTGCCGATAGCATCAGTGGGCATCAGGGAGGTGGCAGTTCTCAGGCAGAATCAGCTCTGCTGATACGCAGATATTCTGGGAGCATGTGCATGCTGACGTTCTGAGGATTATTTCCAAACTCCGGCAACTTGAACTTTGATGGACAATTAATAAATACTTTCACTTTCACATGCAAATTTCCGAGAGAAGTTCCATTTTCGGTGCCGGTTTGGATTTCTCCAGAGGCAGCATAATATCTTCCCCTCAAATGAACTAATTCTCATTTAGTGCAGGTTAAGCTGAATAAAATGTGTTGAGTAAAGACCGCTGTGCGAGGGCTTTTGCGTATGTGCACTACATCATGTCTCAAATAATTGCAGAAAGATTAACATTTGTGCAAAATCCTCGTCGCATGCTGTGTTAGGTCCATGCATAATGGATTGCATTAACTGCTTGAGGCTTGCTGAAAAGGGTGGGATGACAATTTTCTGTCCCTGAATATGTCAACATTTAATACATTTCTATTATTAACCTGCTGCTCTCATCACGTCTAATGATTTTCCGTATTATTTATTAACATCCAGAATACTAATGCCAATAATTGTATCGTCAATCTTTTATTCTGGCCTCACTCTGCATGATCAAACTAAGGTCAGGCTTCCAGTACTTTTGCAATTTTAACAATGGAAATATGAATTATTGTTAACTTATTTTTGTGGTAGTTGCCAATGTGAAAGTAAAAGTTTGGACAGGAGTTGGTCCCTTATGATGAGAAAGAACTTGCTTGAATGGACACACTTTTCATCTCCTGTGATTACATGTTTTGTATGAATTTTAGCAATCTATCTAGACTGGTTTTCAGTCTGACACAGCCCCCCCCATAGAAAAAATTTAGTCATGCAGCTTGACTACAACTTGAGTCTCTATATTTGCTTACCTTTTTAGCGATACAGTATGCAGAATTCACCATTAGCATTTCCTGTTTGCAATGTACCCATGGATGTACAGACAACTATCACTGAAATACTTTGATACTGCAGAAAACTTAAAAACATGATGAGGCAAGTTTTGGAGTTTTAAGGATTTAGCAGAAATAATGATATCCTCAGAAAGTGTACGTCACACTGAATCTAAGGATATGTTTCTGCACTTTTAGAGATGAGTTAAGACTCTAAGATGGGGAGACTAATTTTGACACAAACTGCGGCTCAGCGTCTCTCCCTCAGTGTCCCCCTGCTGAGGCGCGCTACACAGTTTGAATACCTCCAATGTAGATGGATGTAGACACCTGAACATGACACCTCATTCCAAAAACCATGGGCATTAATATGCTACGTCAACAGCCTCCACTTTTCTGGGAAATCTTCCCACAAAATTTTGGGATCTGCATGGTGCTTTTGGAGCTGCAGGGATTCAGGCACTAGTGAGGTCGGCCACTGATGTTGGGTGATAAGGCCTGGCTCGGAGTCAGCGTTTGGATTCATCCCAAAGGTCAAGGGGCTCTGTGCAGGCCTGTCAAGTTCTTTCACACCAAACTGGGAAAACTATTTCATTGTGCATGGGGGCATTGTCATGTTAAAAACAGGAAAGGGTTTTCTATAATATCACTGTATGCTGTAGCATTAAGATATCCCTTCATTGGAACCAGTGGGTAACCTCCGAAAAAGTGAAGCTAATACGAAAACTTAACTTAAACTTGCATTCTTTCTAATAGCCAGCAGGGGGCGACTCATCTGGTTGCAAAAATAAGTCAGATTGTATAGAAGTCTATGAGAAAATGAGCCTACTACTCACTTGATTTATTACCTCAGTAAACATTGTAAACATGAGTTTATGGTCTCAAAGCACATATTCTTATAAAAGATCTCCTGCCAGGTTTGGCCAGCGCCTTTTCCTGGCCACAAATTTCTATTTAATATATGTAATTACACACTCGGTGTGCTCCTAATAAGCCAGGAGAGCCAGGTGACACAATGACAAATGCAAACTGGGCTAATCCCCGTCTGTCACGTACCGTTCTGATTTCTCTCCCCAGCCTGCTTTCTTCCAGGTTCGATGAGCCTCTCTCCTAGCGTGCAGAATCTTTAAAAGTGATTTACACTCCCTGCCATAACATCCTACCTTATCAACAATGCTAACATGGCAACCTGTGCATTTGAAATTTCAAGGAGTGTGGTTAGAATGACTTCTAGACATGCTGGAGATTTCGTTTTTTTTGCTGACTCGAGTACACAAACTGAAAAAGGTGCACAGGATGCAGGAGAGAAAATGCTGTGAATGGACAATCATGTGCTGTGGTGTGCTGCACAATTCAAATTAATTCAACAGTCAGTGGAATTCAGGCCGGTGAGGAGGAGCTACATTTACAGTGCTGTAGATGAGGGTGAGTTCACTTTATGTTTGCTCTTTCTAGGCCTAATTTAGGACAAGGTGGCATGGGCTCTATTTTAATCCTCGTCCAAAAAATGTGAAAGTCACATTGTTGCCCGGGAAGTCTGTGAGTGCAAAAACTATCTAGTGACACTGCTGGAGAATAAAAGAATACTCTTTCCTTGAGCATTCAATGCTAAAGGTTTTCTCAGGCAGACCATTATAGAGGTCTGGTTATTGCATTTGCCAAACTGACAGTCACAGCTGAGACCATCTCATTGTGTAATAACAAAAAAAAAAGCATTCCTTGCCTTTTCTCTGCTTACAATATAGATGAACTTTAGCTTCTAATGGTGTTGGTTAGATTACAGTGTCTGCTGCAGCGGTGAGTCGGATTAATAAACGTATTATACAGTACAAAACACATCACCAGAACGTCAACCGGAGAGGGATGGAGGCTGGGGGATTGAAATAGGTGGTGGAGAGGAAGGTAAATAGCAAACAGGGAGACAGAGAGGTGGAATACGGTATGTCGTTGTACCTGACTTCAAGAAGGAGGTTGAGGAGCAGGAGGAAGATCCACAAGCCTACGTCCAGCGATTTATGCGTCCAAAGTGTGGCAGCCATATCAGTTTAAACAGAGGACTCCTGTAGAGATGACAGAAGAGTGAGAAGGAGAGGATGTCAAACAGTATCAACTGACAAAGACTGGCAATATGAGAAAACAATGTAAACATGTTTATAGCTTAACAGGTAAATGCAGAAGTGATGGACATCAAATGATCGACAAATTGATAGTTTACTTTTTTGCTTAGGAAGGTTCCTAACTGAGTGTAATGACCCGGAAGTATCTAAGTAGAAGCCGTGATGAGAGCTGTTCGAATCCTTTAAATGCTGAGGAAAGGTGCTTCAATGCTTCCTTTCTTATCTCCTTTAGCATAGGATACACTGGACCATCCTTTACAAAAGGAAAGGAGATAATGCTGTCCCACAAGTCCAAACAATCATGCCTATCTTGCGTAGATTTAATAATTATTTTCACATATACTAGTTGGGATTGATGTTAATAAATGTGAGTAGACAGTGACAATGTTGTTTATTTATATTATAAGCATCAGTTAAAAAAAGCAAGATAGGTTTATAATAAATAATTTAATAGTAAAAAAAAAGCAAAATATAATAAGTAGACAGACTGAACTGTTGAATTCACATGGTAGGAAATATTGATATTGAACATTTTAATTGATATTGCACATGAGTGAATTGTCATTTTTGGTGTGTGCGGTCTACTGGAGCAGTGTTGATGGTAAAGTGTGACAGCAGCAGGAAGGACACACCGCGGGGGAAGCAACCTGGTTTAGAAAAAAGCTGTTTATAAAGCCTGCATAAGAAGTGGCGAAGTGTAATATGCACTTTTTTGTAGTCCATTTTTTGTAGACCCACGTCAATAACATCTACCGCCGTCGCATCATAATTACGGAGCGTAGTGAAAGTGCAGTCGGATTCTCTGAGCGCTGCGGTTGTCTTTTCCTAAGTCCTCATGAATTGTCCTTCACGCCTTTCCACGACCTCATGATGTTTTCCATCGAGATCAAGGAAAAGTGGATAGGAAAAGACATTAGGACGTAATTTTTGGGCTTTTCGACCGAAGCCTGGGTGTGTGTTGTCATGGCAAAATGTGGTCCTGGAGACACCTACTGTAGCAGGAACTACCACAGAGGCAATTTTGAGTATTTTGCCAGGTGTTTATATTTCTGTGGACAGATTTTGTCACAGGGATAGCATTACAACCGTGCAGGATGCAGTCACAAAACGTTACTGGTGTGTAGTTGAGATCAAAATGAAGGCTGAGTTCCAAGATGGGTGTTGTCTGAGCAAGGGTGCCGGAAGTAGGGGAGTGGGAAGTGGGGAAGGGGCCATTGGCCATTGTGATTGATGGCGTCTGTTAGGTCTTAAACTGATACTGACAGTTTTATATCTAAACAGCATGTGGATGTCATACACATCATATTATGAGTCTTTTTTATAGGGTGTCAATCAATGTGTAAAGTTAACGAGACCCTCAGAAAAGCAGAGGGGGTGTGTATAATATAAAGCAAGTTCAGCATCACATGTTTCCCACTAGCAACCTACTAATGAGTGTAGTGAAAAGAGACAGGTTGTCTGTTTTGGTTTGGAATGTTACTAATATGATCTGTACTTCACGCACGTTTTCTTTAGTCCATGGATGCCCTTGAACACACACACTGTCGTCTGTCCTTCCACAGTTAACCGAACAACCTCTTAAAGCTTCGTTTGTATGTATAGCTGTGTCCCTCTCTCCTGCACGTCAGTGAACGGTGGACATCTCCCGACAGTAATTATCTTGGGCTGTGCGCACCTGTCTGGAGGAAACAGCCCCCATCTGAGTCTCTAGCTGCTGATCCAAAACCCACCTGGTTAACGTGCCTGGTATGCGACTCAGAATATTTTAATTGTATTATTTGCGATGAACAGCCAAGCAGTTAATCTCATATTAGGCAAGACATCAGCTGTAATTCATAATTAGTTGTATTATTTGGGTCCTGGGTGGAGCCAAAATGTTACCGTACGATGCTCAAGCCCGTCCATTCAGCGATAGTGGTAATATTTGATAATTTAGCAGCTCTTGGTTCAAAGATACAGATTGGCTGGAATATTTGGTTAATCATTTTATTATGTTCGCCATATATTTGTCAATTACTACTTTTACTTTTTAATGGTACATGAAGATGTTAGATGTTCATACACAATTTTTCATACTTCATGCTTTTTTATTCTTTATGCTTTTCCTCCTTTAGTTTTTTTTGGTTAAAGGAGTTATACTATTACTTTGAGATATTTGGAGGAGGGTATTGCAATTTTTTTTTCTTAGACTAGGGAAGGGTAATGAAAAAACAATAATAAACTATATTTTTAAGAAAATAAAGCATAACGTATATCCTCCCTCCCCACACCAATAATTTTTGTACAGCCCCTTACTTATCTATACCTATACCATTCATTATAACCATCATAGATGTGGGCCTAACTAATAAAGTCTAACTCAAACCGAATACATTAATTAAGGGATGATGCCCAACGAGGTGTCCATTATTGGGAATTAATGGACGACAGCCAGAACCGTCCAACGCTATTCAACTTGCTACTTCAGACTGCAGCCAACAGTACAAATGGCATCTCATTTGTTCGTGAAATCTTGATATTGATTTCGGGTCAATAACATATGGCTGGATAGCTAGCTAGTCTGAGCAGACTAGAAATATCTCCTGTTGCCTAAAAGGTTTGTCCTATTTACTGGAGTAGTGAACAACGTTTCCATTGCATAGCAACCGTATGGGATGGTAATGATTGTTCCAGGTATTAGCAAACTCTTAGGTATTACCAGGGAAACGGAGTTATGGCTTGTGAGAAACTTTAGATTTTGGTTGCAAAACACAAATTTAATGGTCTTTTTCTTTGGCAAGTGACCATGGTACAGAATAAGCAGGATAATGCCCTTTGAGGTGTCCATTATCAGGAATTAATGGACTTTGCAGAGGCGCGTCAGACGGTTCTGGCCTCCCTGTCGTCCATTAATTCCTGATAATGTACACGTCGTCGGGCGTTATCCCTTACTTAATGGACACCCTGCGGCCAATCGGAATCAAGTATTCACCCAGACGATGGTATAAATATTAAATAACCCACCTACACATCCTCGAACCAAATTACTCTGAATACTTACTATGAATATATGAATGAGTTTAACAGTGAGTGCTTGTGTCTGTACTTCCACCCACACGACCCTCAGTAATCACGAGAGATGACGTAGGTTTACAAGCTCCAAGATTTTTAACAGCACACTAATCACAATTTGACCAAACACTACCAGGATAATACATCACATAAAAAACCCTGGAATAAAACACATTATACAGCAGTCTCCATCTTCCTTATGTCTCCACCACTCTATACATGTTGCATAGCGACTGCATATTCCTAACACTGTAATTATTGGTAATTATTGCGAGGTGGGTTGCAGTCTGGCAATTTACAGAAAGATGAAATGACCTCTCATGAGAAGTACATGAATGCAGCCTGGAAGATGAGGGAAAAGGAAGGCAAATGTCTGCAGCGGCTACACGGCCCACTCAAGCACGCACACGCGTAGCAGCTGTGTCGTACTTAAAAGGCTTTCATTGTGCTTTTGTGAGATTCAGCCCCCCCTTTATTGACACCGTATACAAAGAGGAGATCAAACACTACCCTCGGGAGAAACCGTGTTCTCTGTGCCACTGTGGAGTCCTGATCATTACAGGAGGAGTAAACAAATGAGTGCATTTGAAGATACACTAGTGTTCAAATAGGAGGCTGCACTAAAAATTGCTAAAACCTGCGACCATCCTCCTACACCACGTTTGCGATGGCGCTGAGTGAAACCACTTTAAAACAGCTGTCTCAATATTGATTGTAGCTGAGCACCAAGTGAAGTCAAGATCCACATCTAATAAGTCTTTACACTGGCGGCGATGCTCGTGAGCCAAAGAACTCCGAGTTACCAGCCAATTATTTTAAAGTGTTTTATATGTGTGAGGAATTAGAGCTGATGATGATTTCTTGGCAGTTTGTAACCTCAAAGATATTTCGAGGCAAGCCAGTGCTAAAAACTTTGTTTGAAATGAAGCGATACTTTGACGCCGCTGCTTCTGGCATTCAGCACCCTCTCGTCGTTTATTTTAAATAATGTATGAAACATGTGGACAATTTCAATCACTTACCGGGGATTTGACAAGAGCCAATATACATTGACATACTGCTTCATAAATCCAAGAGCCGTGAGGTGTTATTGGTGTCAAAACATTTACAGTCATCGTTATTAACCTGTGACTTGAGTGTCCTTGCTGCCATAAATAAAGCCGCCATCCATTTATTTTCTATGCCATCAACTGTCCTTCTTTGGCTGGGAAATACTAAAGTGGGATACTTCTGGATCATGGGACAGAGATCATGATGGTCCCAGTGAGCAAAATGTGCAACCATTTCCGGATGTTCTCATTCATAGCTCTACCTACTAAAAGTAATGCACTGTAATTTGTATATACCCCACAAAATCAATTTGTATGTAATCGTGAACCAGGAAGTATAATGAGTGTAAACGGCGTGTAGGGAGGAGGTCGGGGTGGATGTGTGGGTCAAAAAATACTGGACTTTCTCCCAGGAGGACGCTCTTAGTATCTCCAGTGAAACCAGAAGACAACTTTTATTTATTTGTCACGTAGCTTCCATACTTAAGTTACGCAACTTTCAGAGTTATTTGAACCCAAACGTGGATTTATTTGTCATGTCATTTCCATATTTAAGTTACGCCACTTCTGTCGTTTTTTTAAACCAAATGTTGACTTATTTTTTCACGTAACTTCCATACTTAAGTTATGCCACTTCCAGTTATTTTAACCCAAACCACGTTCTTTTCCTAACCCTAACTAAGTATTTTTTCCCCCTAAACCTAACCATGTTGTTTCCTGTGAAGACGGAAGTTTATTTTGAAAAGACTGTATGTGTGTAACGAGCGGAAATTGTCATGTGTTGCTGGACATTCATAGGAAAACGCACAAAAAATGAGTAATAACTTCTTGTCAGATATTATATGAACCATTGTATGAGGATACGTTGAACATTTTCGAATAAGCCATGTAATCTTAACCTGAATATGAGAGTATCCAGGTTATGTTTTCACCGGCATTGGTTTGTTTGTTTGTTCATCTGTGACCAGGATTACTCCAAAAGTTTGCTACGGATTTGAATTACACTTTTTGGAGGGTTGGAGTGTGGCACAATGAACAATACATTAGATTTTGGTGGCGATTCGGATCATGATCCGGATTCAGGAATTTTTTTAAGGATTCTGATCAGCCTGAGCATTAAAACCACAGGGTATAACACATGCGCTGTACACATTGATGACGCATGACCCCGCCTTATCCTTCTGAGAGCAAAGAGATACGTGTGTGGATGTGTGGCGAGACATCGAGGTGCGGGAGCTGCTTGCCGTCCGCGGTGACAAAAATAAAAGCGGTATGACGGGATGAGAGACAACGTAGTGTAACGTTATACAGACATAACAAGGCTGCTGAATGAGAGAGGCATCCGCCGATACGTTACGTGGAAACACACCGTGTTAATAACAAGCTGACCACCTCACGGTACCGCCAGCTGTGAGCTGTGATCTGTTTTTAAAGTCACGCACCTTGGCGGAGATATGCGCTCTCCGAGTGCCATTCTAGTTTTACATGCATTCACCCAAAACTGAGATACTTGACTAGCCACTTTAAAAACAAAAGTCTAATTTTTTCCAGTTAAAAGGAGTACAGTTCATGCAAATTAGCTCATTTTATTTTTCCTAATTTCAGCCCTCACCTCCTTTTCAACAGATGACAAGCTCAAGGGCAGGCCAAGTCCCAGACTGTGTCAAATTAAACCACTCTTGTGTTGCTTGACAAATGCTGCCAGATTTTTTTTTTCTTTGTGCATATCATATTAGACATCAGTGTTTTCAGCCTCTTTTCTTTCCGTCTTTCCTTTCTCTTTGTACAGTTTGCAAACCGGGTTGAAACCAATTCTGGATCGTTATCCATTAAACATTTTATGTTCCCCATAAAAATTACAGGATGCCCTCTGGAGTCGGGTATCATTTCCTTGTCTTAATGTCCGTCTGAAAATTGCATCTCTAATTTCCTGACATATTGTCACCCATTCAAGCCACTTCCACTCACACGAGGATCATCTTTGCGCATGTGTCATCTTTAAGGCCTTAAATGTCCTGGATGAATAAATCTTTTGAGCGTACTTAGATTCCTTGATGTTCAGTCGTAACACAGTGTTTCAACCACTGATGGTCATAGTTGAAAAGGTAGGATGAGTTCTCATTAAAGAGACGGAGCACAGAGAGACTTTAATCATGTGCTCAGTAAACAAGAAAAGTAAAGTTTCAAAGGACTAAAGAAAAAAAAGAAGAAACGAGGAATAATTAATTATTCTCATTAGTCAGTCCATAAACTCCATCGTCTATCACATTTCCTATAGGATTCCCTGTTTCGTTCTGTTTACTGAGTACATGTCTCCTCAACACAAGTGCTAATTAGAGCTGCAGTGAAAAATCATCCAGAAAGCTTACTAGACAACGCTCTTACAAGTGTCAACAAATTCTTTCTGTAAGAATAAGACAAACAGGCATTAAAAGACTGGCTGCTGGCCGGCTGTCTACAATTCCACCCCCGATTTACCAATACCTGTCATGCAAATGAGGGACTCTGGAGCTCAGACTGCACTTGAAACGGAGAATATGAAGGAAAGGAAAAAAAAAAACATGGTGCTTTTGTTGGCAAATTAAAAATAGTTTGCCTAAGGTGACAGTAAAGCACTCTCCATTTCCCACTCTTCTAACATTTGTTTTCAATTCTACTGTCAGTTTTTTTTTTTTTTATTTAAAACGCAATGAGTAATGTAATCACATTTGACAGAATTAAAAGGCCATAAATGCGTTTGATGCAAATTAGCTGAATAATCTGACTGGATGACTATGCTGAGTGATTTGTTGAACAATACATGGTAAAATAAGAAGTGGCAGGGTCTAGTTTCCTCCTGGAGAGATGTCAGTTGGGGACAATTTGGTTCAGTTATTTTTAAAGTGTGGCAGTCAATCACGACCTCAAGGAAACTGAAATGTCATATTATAAAGTTCACGGTATGTTTTCCATGCAAAATCCCACTGGTGCAAGTTACTGCACAGGAAATCAAGGAACAGCAAAATAAATTGTGGACCTCATCAGCCCAATAAACACTGTCGGCTGCAGTAATTGTTGAATTTAGGACACAGCTCTATAGACATTTAATCCACATGGCTGTTCACTAAAAATAGCCCTAAATCCTGTCCCATTTGGTTTGATGTGACAGGCACGCACTGAGCATCTACCACTGATCTTTGAGGTCTGTAATTTAACTGTATACGTAAAAAGAATTTCAAAATGCACCTGAAATATTGGTGGGAAACACTTGATTGTAATCAGTATAACAGTAGGTCATTTCTGCACTAACATAACTAGTTAGCAGCAAGAATTAGAAGCTTTATTGGTTATCACAACCTAGCTAGAGTCTTTTAATTTTAGATTTAAAAGAGAGTATGAAAAAACAAAGGCAGAAAAATAGGAAAAGTCAGGTATGCTACCAAAGATGGATGGATCCATTTCCAAAGCTTTCTCCTCAATTGAAATGGAACAGTAAGCAAATAACAACACTAACAAAGGCACGAATAATCGGTTAAAATAGTTGGCTTACAATAATGCGTAAACAGTTCAAATAGTTAGCTAACAGGAATGAATAAACAGTTGAAACATTTAGCTGAAATTATTGGATATACAGTTGAAAAGGTTAGCTGAAAGCATTGGGCAAAAATTCCATAATAACCTTTCAACATATTGTAATTCAAGTGGTACACCAGAGTAGGCAGTTTCCTGGAAAAGCCCTCAGCTATTTTTCCGGGAGGATATTCCACCGTTGAATCAGGCTCTCACTTTCTGAAGGGACGTGTACGTGCATCTGCATTTGCAGAGCGGGCAATAGGAATGCCCTCTCTCTCTGAAATGACCTGTGATTGGTCAAAGTCTTCCGTCACATGCTAGATTTTTTAAAGCCTGAAAACTGAGCCAAGAGGAGGTGTGGAAGTCTAGTTTTTTCTCAGAACACTTGAATTAGAATATACTGAAAGGTTATTATGGATTTTTTTGCCCAATGACACCAAAGATAAACTGCGTACCCCAGCTTTAATGGATACAATTGAAATCGATAGCTGGATAAATGGTTGAAATGTCCAGCTTCTGTCACTTCAAGAGGCAGTATACAAACTTGACCAAATCAAGTTCAAATGATCAAATTTGGAACATGGATGTGTTGTTGATAAGAGATAGAAAAAACTCCCTGCATATGGAACACAGGTGGACCTAATGAGCGAGGACAGTTTTTCCCTCTGTTTTGGGACAGTGGGCGTGAGCGTTATTGTGATCATTAGGCCTCATCACTGCCAAATGATCAATGTATTGGGCTGCCGGGCAAAACTGTTTCCACTGGGGCCCATCACGATTATGTTACAGCAGTGATAATTTGTCAAGATTTAGGTTTTGTTCCTTGCAGACATGTAATGAGAGTACAGTGGATCCATTATGAACACGGCGCCACATGACAATAAGCCTCTGTTGCCGTTTTTAGAGCAGAAGAAAGATAAATTCCATGCTGTCATTTTCATCTTGCCGTGCCAAGCTTTGGCTGACTAATGTTGTTCAGTATAAGCAGACTGTTCACAGGTGCTGAAATGAACTATAAAACTGTAGCATAAAACAACCCAAGTGGCCCCTGGTAGTCCAGTTTAATCAAAGCTAAACGTATTTTATCTCCCCTGAATTTAAGGTGAAGAGACTTGATAAATGCTTTTATTAGTGCTAAACTTGGCAGGGATCTATATGGAATAGATTCTCACTTGCTGGTTTTGCCAAGATCTACTTTGAATGAGGCTTACTCTCCTTTGACTGCACGTTTACGAGGGTGGAAAACGGCACGACCATCCTAAAATCCACTGTATTTGTCCATTAGCATAAAGAAATTAATAAAAAATATACCAGATGGAGTTATTTTTACAGAGATAGGTTTGGACTTTTCATGCTGTGTGCGTAAATTTACCCGACAGTAGAGAGGGAATAACAGAAATCTGGGTTCCAAAATTAGGCCAGAGTGCTTAAAAGCAAAACACTGTCACAGCCCTTAAACATTGGTAATTTGATGTTCAGAAGCAGCTCGAACCTTTTCTTGCAAAAGTAAAATGTAAACTGCTTGCACAAGGATGTGGCTGTGACACAAAACAGTGCATGTGACAGTGAATATGACTATATACTTGACAAGGCAAGGCTTTCAGGGGCTTAAGATCCCTTCAAGGCTTTGCGACGGCGGACCGGAGACGAGTGATGAAACAATAACAGAAACTGCAGAGAAATGAAAATTCCTGTAAGCACTTGCGGGGACTGTAATGTTTAAACCCACCGACATGCCACCTTGGCTTCCATAAAATCCTGATGGCTTGCTGCTCTGGGAATGGCCTCATATACTGTAACACTGCTCCCTGGCCTATATGATGTGTCTCAACCCATTTTTCCTTCCCCCCTTTTGTTAGATGGATTTAACAGTCCCCTCTGTGTCTGAATAAAGCTGATTTAAACTAACATCGTGGTTCAATATTTCTATAAGCCATCAACAGTTCTCACCTGTCAGGTTGCTAATGGTAAAGATCTATAATGCTTACCCAGTTGAGCATGTTTGCACACACGGAGCACAGCTGGGTAATTCTCTGTAGATACTGCTGAATATACAATATTTGATAACCATTTATCAAATCTGTAAAGTATACAGTCTAGAATTGACTGGAGAGTGTTCCCAGACACTGGTACCAACTGAGCTCAATAAACAGTGTTGACTCAATAACCCAGAGGATTAAAAAAGGCCATATATCATAGGGAGCATGCCATTACTCAGAATATTTTCCATTAACATATGACAGGTCACAATCAGTTGTTTTTAAATGAACTCCAACTGGAAGAGTGTAACTGACAAAATCCCTCTGTTACTGAAATCACACATGATTATAATGGTACTGTAATAGGGCCATCTGCAATAACATTCATTATTAGGAGTGTAAGAAGATATCCATGAATGAGTATTGCGATATTATGTGTATAACACTATCGATTTTTAACCTCTTAAAAATTCAACGGCCTGCCGTCAGGCGCTGCAACTATTGGATATTTCAGAGGTTGTAGTGCAAAGCTAGGGTGAAAGTACTGGCATCATATGAATCTCATATTATCTCAATATATCGCAATATATTGAATCGTCACCCCTTTATCGTGATGCGTATCACATCGGCAGATTCTTGCCAATACACAGGCCTATTCATTACACTGATGGAAGAAATAGATCTGATCAGACAAACGCAATAATCATGTAAATCAGTGTGACTTTTACAATTAGAGACACAGAACACCAAACGAATGGTTATCTGCATTTCAGTCACTACAGCCATGAAGTTAAAAAAACCCAAAACAAAACCTGGAAAGCAGCTGTTAAACCAGGGACAGGGCAGCTGCCTTGTAGGTGAAATCTGTCACAGTTCATCAAGGATTCTTAGTGAAGAGCAATACCTTCTCTAGCACTCGCCACCTGTGCACATGTATTACCTCAAGCCTTGTTACACGGGTTGCAACTCAATGCCCGCACAGTTCAGATCACAGACCTTCACCGTTGATACTTTACAGTCTGTTAATCCTTTTAATGACGAAGTTCATACTGGTTTATATTTACATTTCAGAAAGTAGCGTTTCATGTAATTGGAGCAAAGTAAATAGGCCATAAGTATAAGTCCTCTTTATGCTGTAGCTGAGGTCACAAATACCACATGTGAGAATGAGAGAAAAACATCATGATTAGAGGAAAAACGGTGTCTGGCTGAGGTAATTCTCTGCTAATGCCGTTTCAACATCACCATTAAATCAACAGAAAAAAAGGAGCAATAACATCATTAGCACTGGTTCTTCAGCTAAGATACATTGTAAGCTTTAGGGCTTTAGAGCAAGAAAAAGAAGTCCCTGTTTGCTCAAGACAAGAGAATAAGAAGACGAAATAATAAGAAATAAAACAATACAATTAATGTTGTTGATCGTACTGGAAAAGCATTTTGTCTGGGTTTAAACTTCAACTGTATTACACACAAAAATACTGCTGTTTTCATTTAGTATCCTTCAGAAAAAAACATATATTAACTGTTAAAATCTGTGACTCATTGACTAATATTAACCTGCATGTTAAGTTATAAACATTACAACAATTTGTCTGGGCATCATGACACCTATTTTCTTATTGCATTGTTATTTTATACAAAGTACAGTTAGCGGATACAAGCTATCAACTGCAACGCTTTTATTCTGAAAAGGAATGTTCTCGCCACATCGGCGAAATTAAATTCTAAGTAAGAAAATGGATGTCAAACAAAACGTTTGTGAAAGGCTTAACCAGACAAGTTTCCTTCAAAGCTGATAGCATTACATGGCCAGCAGAGCGGGGCCCCCACATAGAGTGGAAATTAATATCTCAGTTCAGACTGTGACAAGTCCTGCATCTTCTCAATGGATTATGATTACAGCTGGAACAAAGTCTTTGCCCATTAGGAAGGGTAACCAAGCTAGCTTAAGCATGGGAAGAAGTGGGCACCAGAAGGAAGGGATTGAGAACTGAGATGTACAGCACAATTTGCAGAGCCGCCATACGCTGTCTGATCTTGAAAATGGGCCCAGCGGACGGTGGAGTCAAATAGAAGTATTATTTTTGTTGAATAACTGTTTTACATCACATATAATATCTGTTCAAATAAGGGGATATTTGTCATGTATTTGATACTCATATCAACATGGGAGTGAGCAAATTTGCTTGCTTTATGCAAATTAATGTATTTATTTATTATTGGAAATCAATTAACAACACAAAAAAATGACAAATATTGTCCAGAAACCCTCACAGGTACTGCATTTAGCATAAAAAACAATAAAAAAATCATGGCAAACTGCAGCCCAACAGGCAACAACAGCTGTCAGTGTGCTGACTTGAATATGACTTGCCCCAAACTGCATGTGATCATCATAAAGTGGGCATATCTGTAAAGGGGAGACTCGTGGGTACCCATAGAACCCATTTTCATTCACATATCTTGAGATCAGAGGTCAGGGGATATCTTTGAAAATGGCCATGCCAATTTTTTCTCGCCAAAATTTAGCGGAAGTTTGGAGTGTTATTTAACCTCTTTAAATAACCCCTAAGTAACCCTTTCACATATGGTGCATCTTTTCTCTCTTCCTCATTCCTTGCAACATTTTTAACTGATCCACTCACAAAAATGAAGAAACCCGTTTTGTTATGCCATGACTGTTAATATTTCTGCAGCTGCTTCCATAAAAAAACATACTTGCAGTAGAAAGTATTGAGTCTGCATTGACAGTTAATTATCACTCAGTGCAGCAAAGGAGAGTGAAAAAGGAAAAAAAAAAGTGAGATGCCTATCTTTTAGATGACTGTAAGAACAGGGATGCTGGAGTTAGATTACACTTAATATGACAGTGACTCGACAAACAGCAGTAACGCTTAGGCTGAACATGGCGAGGCTTCTCCCTTGTTGCCTGTATGGACACACATGCTTAGCCAGTCAGCTCACAGTGGCATTGACACAGCTCAGTCGTGTGCAGGGAATGATATTGCGGGTCAGCACAGTAAACTACCGCTGTGAGGATGCTATGGGAATACAAATGAGTGTGGGATGGCAAAGCATGCAATGGATACAGCATGCAATACTGTGTCAGTGCAGAGAGAACATAGGCATTTTCCGTGGATGATATGGTGCTCTAGCTCAGACTGTTTGGCGTTAATATGCTTCGCTCAGAGCTAGTGACGTAGAATAAACAGCGAGGAAAGACCGCTTATGGCGGGAGGGGAAGTGGATGGGTGCAACAAACATAGGACTTTCAACCAGGAGACCGAGACTAAAGACTTAGTTTACGTACTTATTTTAAAGTAACAGTGTGTAACATTTCTGGGGATCTATTATCAGAAATGGAATGTAATATTCATAACTATGTTTTCATTATAATCACCTGAAACTAAGAATCGTTGTGTTTTCGTTAGCTTAGAATGAGCCCTTCATATCTACATAGGGAGCGGGTCCTCTTCACAATGACCGCCATGTTGCTCCACCATGTTTCTACAGTAGCCCAGAACGGACAAACCAAACACTGGCTCCAGTAAGAACCTTTTGCACTTTTACGTTACCTAAAGGCCACCATAATTCTCTGACACGCTTATGAAACCGTGGTACCGCCAACCACTGTCTGACTTCCGTCGCTCCTAAAGTAGTGTTATAATGGTAAGGATGGCCTCTGAGTGAGAAGAACGGCCATACCACAGTTTGGAAGTCAGTGGCTCACGTTACCACAGACTTGGAAAGGGAGGAGTGAGCGAAGGGGTACTCAGTTGGTTGCAATCTGCAACCACACCACTAGATGCCTAAACCTAACTGCGGATATTTCTGTAGTTTTGTTGCGTGGCTTTCAAAGACATGCGAAAAGCATCGTATTAATGGCACGCAAAAAAACTTGTGCAAAACTGCATTATCCCATCAGGTTTTGTCAGTATCAGCCTGCATGGTGGTGTCTAATTTATCACCTGAGAAATCACATTTGAAATGATGATGCACCTCCACTAATTGGCCCTTGAGGTGCCTGTATTATTCACAGCTAACAGCACGTTCCACTTGTTTGCATGGCAGTAATTGTTTTATGAGAAACCTGCTGAACGCTCGCTTGGATCTTGTTTTAAACCATTTGAAGCCATCTCACTGGTGTCTGATTCTTGGAACAATGCCGTTTTTGAGGTGCTTGGTGTGGGATGCTTTAGGCCAGGAGGGTCTGCTGGCTCCATAAAGCTCCTCTTTGTTGAGTTGGAGTTTTACTGTAGAAGTTAGCCCCAGTGCGACACATCAGATTCCGGAGAAAATCAATTTAAAATGAGTAATATCCAAACACACTTTTCTCTAAATAGGCACTGAGAACTCTCATTACCCTGAAGTCTAATTATTCTCAACACCTGGAGCGATCAGCGCTCTAAAATGGAAAGTCTTGATGTGGAAAAACGTTCACTAAAAAGGAAGTTTACTATCGAAATTGCATTTTAAGTTAAAATCCTTCTTTAGAACTCGAAATGAAAAAAGGAATATATGCTAACAAGTATAATCTTAATGATAATAATTAATCATTTAAAACGTATGACATTATGTGCTCAAACTAATTAAGCGTTAAGTCAACTATCGAGAGAAAACATATCCATCACTAGACTGCGAACAAACCGTTGTCCGCAATGCGAGACGCTGAGTCACCATTCCATCAAATTTCTCTCCCAAAGGAACACTGGCATCGAGCCAGGTAGCAATAAATTATGAATAATTATTGCACAGGTTACGTTCTTGTTCTTTTTTTTATGTTTCGTATCCAATAAAGTATATTGCTAACAAGACATTTCAAGACGAGCCCAGAAGCAACAGTGGCTCTGCTATTTAAACTTTCACACTGTCTAGTTTTGTTAATGAGCTGAACCCTCCATGTCACATCGGGGTTTTCAGGCGCTATGCAAAATACTTTTTCCAACTGCTCCTCCAAACCACTCAGAAATCAGCTTCTTATACTAATGAACCATTAATTTAATGTACTGTATGGGCTCGAGCATCAGAGGTCTCAGATCGTTTCCTTTTATATAGCCAACAGGTTGGGTCTCAGTAATTGGTGAAGGACTAAATGACACCCAAAAAGGTCCAAAAAGGTAAAAAGCACTATACCAATGGCATTCACAAGGTCACAACCCTTGAAACCAACTTGAGATAGATTGTGCCATACAGGAAACATTAAATACATCACCAGCTTTATGTAATTGTTGGTCCATTAACCTAGTCCACCCTGATTTAAATCACAGCTTTCTGGATCATAAAGCTAGCCTGAAAAATGTAACGGCATTGGTATTTCAATACAATCTATTCACTGGCAGATAGTCCTCCAAAGTCATCAAAGAAAAGGGCTAAGAAATGATGAGGCCACAGGGCAAACCTGTCTAACTTCATCTTGCCCTTTCAGTCTCGTGGTTTCACTATGATTTAAGACGGTGCCAGAACATGAGATGGGTCGTTCTCCGATGTGACTCCCATGTCATTGCCGTCAATCAAATGCTCCATATGTCACTTCGTATTACTACTGTAACAAAATGGTCTGTGCATGAACATGACAGGTGATGTCCAGACCTTTATTCCTCTGACTTTTCCGCTAGAGTCTCAGCAGGTCAAAGTTTCCACGTATCTGGTTAAATATCTCAACGTCTCTTTGATGGACTGGCAGCACGTTTTGTACCGACATTCATGGTCCTCGGGCAAAGAAACCGAATGACTCTAGTGATCCCCCAACATTTCCTGTGGTTTTGAGTGAAATGTCGCAACTATTGGATGGGTCGCCATGAAACGAAAGTCGTCATCCAGGGACCCCTTTTAAGGGGAGAACATTTTCCAAGGATCCCCTCATAATCATAACACAGATTGAGCATTATGCTCGCTACCATTTTTACTCTTGGATGCCATTGGAACTATTTGTATTCTAACACTTATCAATCTAAATACTTCAGACCTGTTTGATAGTGATAAACAGAAACACAATTCAATTTGAATCATGTTAAAACCACTTTGTTTTGCCCTGATATTCTGGGTGCTTTGTAATCAGATGTCGTTTTAGTTTGGCCAGCTTCATGGATTCGTTCGCCAGCACCTGAAGACACATGACACATTTTAGTCTCCCGACGCGTAGCGTCACTTGACCATACGGACTGACTTAAACATTTCTCCATGCTCGCCAGCTAGTGAGTGAAGTGACTAATTCATGACAGATTGACGTGATGTGTCACAATCATATCAGAGTTTCTATTGGCCCACAGCTAATGTGGGTGGAAGTAACTGACGCAATATGCTTGTTTTATTGGCGCAAATGGTCCCCATCTGTAGACATGCACTTTTTTTTAATGATACAGCACAATTTTATAATTTATAGCTAATTATTTCGTGGACCCCTGGGGGTCCCTGGACCCCACTTTGAGAATCACTGCTCTAGAGCCATCCTCCATTCAACATCTTCAGCATCTGCATCTTCAACATGGCTGTAGACACTTAGTGTTGGTATACAAGTGTTTTGGAGGAGACTGCCATCCATTGCAGCCCGTGAGAAGCTACTTAACGTAAAAGGTTATTGATATTTTAAAGGCTTGTCCAAACATGTTAAAATAGTGCCTTGAAATTAAACCACTGGAGCCATCAATCTAGCCATGACATCGTCACAAACGAGCCCTTGAAACATTTTAGAATCTGCTACTCTGATTCTGTTAACGCTAAACTTCAAGTGAAGCAACATATTACATCCTGCTCATGTTTTGCGAGAGTCAAGTGGATCTTTAACGTCACTGAATCCGTCCAACTTAAGGGCGCGTCCTATGAAGTAGCTTGATCAGTAGCTATCGATCACACTAACAGGTAAGTATTCACGGGCAGGCTGGCGAGTGTAAGTAGAAGCTATAGCCATCACTAACATGAATGACAGCCATATAGCCTAAATGTAATTGTAATGCAATGTTTCACTCTCTGCTAATAGCCATACAAAGAGAGGGAGAGTTCAGCGCATGCACTAGACCGGCCCAACAGAATAATTTAAGCCATAAATCAAACATCCATGCGGCGGTTCACCTTGAAGCTCTGCGGGCTCATCTTTGCCACTTAGACGGAAATTGTGTTGAATAAGTGTTCTTGTTTTCTTATCCTATCCAAACAAGGGTATACTGTAAGGATTTGGTGATGTACACTGCAACAACACGAGCTATAAGGTGCTACTTCATGATGAATGAGGCAGTTTTCAAAAGCAACAAGCTTATTTTATTTCTGGAAATACATTTAATCTGATCTGCTGCTATAGTAAAGCCCAAATGTATGTTGCTAACATTGCAAGGAAAATGACTGTGGGACCTTAGAAATAGAATAGGAGTAGAACAAATGTTGGACTGCTTTCCGTTGTCTTTTGACTAAGAAAATGGCGATTGTTGTCATTTGTTATGGTGACAACAGAACACCCGTCAGTGGGACTGTAAAGTGTGGTCAAAATGTGGTTAGATTCTGAGTTTTCTATTGATTATTGATGACTATTTTGTGTGTGAGTGTTTAAAGTGGCATTATGCAGAATATTTTTGGCATCATTGGGCAACAATTCCATAATATCCTTCTAGCATATTGTAATTCAAGTGTTCTGAGAGAAAACTAGACTTCTGCACCTCCTCTTGGTTCTGTTTTCAGGCTTTAAAAAATCTAGCCCGTGACGGGAGACTTTGACCAATCACAGGTCATTTCAGAGAAAGAGCGTTCCTATTGGCTGTTCATTCAACAGAGGCAGCTGTCAATCACTCGCAAATTCTGATCAAACGGTCAAACTAGGCAGCGCTGATCAAATATAAATAAATATTAATCTTCTAAAATGAGACCCTGTCGACATGTTGAGATCAGTTGAGGAAATACCAAGCACCGCCCAGCAGCCGTAGCAAACTTTTTAATTTTACAGCTGAACAAGATGTTTCTGAAAACATCTGAGGCAAGAAATAGGCATTACAGTAACAGAATATTGATTCATATTCGATCAGCGACGCCTAGTTTGACCGTTTGATCGGAGTTAGCGAGTTATTGACAGCTGCTCAGAGACGGCAAGGCTCCAGCTCGGCTCTGATTGGTTGTTTTCCTCTGGTTTGTGAAATCTTGCAGATGCCGCGACTTGTACTAAGTCGCTTTAGTTTATACGGAAGCTACAATGGTCGCAATGGCAACGGTACACATATAAATGTCCGCCGCTCTGACCATCCCGCTACATTGATTTGAATGGGAATGTCCGTTTTCAGCTCTATACTTTATTGGTTTTATGAAAAATCGGCCCTTCGGAATGTGTGACAGGTGTGACGCAGGGAAGCACAACTCTTGACTGAAACAATGTGTAAATAAATATGAAATAAACCAGTGAAAAGCAAGTTTTTCACCTTCCTGCTTAAATTGCCCATCAATATTTCATAAGTCTGCAGTATTTCATATTGCAGAAATATGCAATCTGTTTTAAACTTGGAATGAAAGCTCTGCCCTGATATACAGGCATAATCTGATACGGTTTCACACTTTGAATGGGTTATTCAGTGTCGTGTGTTATTAGAAATGTCCATATATTGAACAAATACAGTCCTTTCTCTGAATTTTAAATACGCAATTCATATTCTAACTTCTCGTCTTCAGCCAGATATGTAGGCGTGTACGCCACAGGCAAGAGCTGGCCACCCATTTTCCCCTGTATGACACAGAGAGATATTACTGATGGTGTTCTTCCCTGAAATACATTAAACTCGCATGAAATATTTCATCTTATCTCAAGAGTAGATACCGTGCCTCAAAAAAAGACCTTACGCTGCAAATGTGAATCCCACAAATCAAGGCGGGCACACACATCAATTTTTATTACCTTCTTATTACACCACGCAGACGGATAGAAGACATATTTAAATTTGATCCATGAATGTTGGTACATAAATAAATTCATAGCTTTTCCGGTATCCTCCACCATGGTGAATTACCTTTTCCCCCGTTCTAGATAATAATCAGCTCTCCCTCTCGTGTGAATGAGGTGAGCGTGACTCTGAACGGGGCTGTGATCAGCTTTGGGTCCTGCTGGGTGTCTCTGTGGATGAGATGTTTACGGGGGCTTTTGTGTGGCCAGTAGGATCCCACTTAGTGTGAATGATGGCAGCTGCGAGGGTGCCTCTGGCAAGTGTGACTCCAACTATGGCTGCTTGGTCTCATGTAGCGTACGGCGCCAGCTGCTCAGGCTGTGTAGCACTCCAGTGAGCATGACTGATTGTGGCTGAGGTAAGCACGTCTCTGGCGAGGACGATGCTGAACGCAGCAAGGGCGAGTGCAACTCCGGCTACAACTGTGGCAGATCACGGCAAACATCGGCTCGCTGCAGCTGGCTGCTTAGGCTGTGGCTACATTAGCCCAACTGTGGCAAGTGTGACTGAGTATCTGTGACGGGCATGATTGTGGATGCTCTGTGTGGGCTGCTGCCGCTGCTGCTGCTGCTGCTGCTCGGGCTGACAGACTGTGGTGAGAGTGATTCTGGTGATCAAAGCAGCTTTGACTGCTGGTGCAGCAAGTTATCACTCTGGTGGAGTTTGCTGGTTGGGCAGAGGTTGTGATGAACACAGCTACAACAAGTGTGACTGACTGCAGCAGAGTGAGCAAGTCTCAGTTAAGCATTGTTCATGCTACTCTTGTTTCGAGCAGCAATGGAGTGTGAAGCTGATACAGTAAGCTCCAGTACTCCTGCAATATGGACACACACCGGTGACTGTGTTTCCAGTTACAAAGTGTGGCCAGCGAGCGTCACACGAGATTTTGTGGTTATAAATTTGAGCTGTTTTGTATATTGTTTTACAATTGATTATTATGAACATCACATTGTGATTCAATTTATATACTACCTTTATTATCTGTGAGTTTAATCACATAATCTGCGACTCTTTGGCTCTAAACATATACAAAAACCTATTAGCCTGTTAAGCCCTGGAAGCCCTGTCCTTTGGAGAAAAAAAATGCCTAAAATGAATCAGGAATAGCTCCTCAACTGTAGGACTTATATGCATATATGTGGTCTCCTTTGAAAGGTAAGAAGCTAAGGAATATGAGTTTATTGTAAGTAAACTAAACTATATCACTATATTGTAAGTAAACTAAACTATATTACCATGAGATTACAATGGAGATGCAATAAAGGAATGAAGAAGCAATAAAGGGAAAAACAAGATTTTCATCCTTGCCTTGTATAAATTCTAAATCAATATCACCATTAAAACCAATATCACATAGACAATGATGCAACTGAATGTCTTCTCCTACTCTATGACTATAACTGTAAGTATAATTGTGATGAAAATACACTAAAATACAACATTTATGATACAATTTATAAAGATATACTCAGGTGGTCTCAAGGTTTTGGCTATGTTTATTGTTTACATATTGACTGTTTACTGGAGTTTTACTTAAAAAAACTATTTATTTCCATATAACCATGTTACAAATATAATGAATCTAAATTATAATTGAGTTTGGAATTTCTACTTTCCAGTGATACCAAGCATGATATTGTAGACTGATGAGAAACTCATCATGGATCTTTTGATCACAACTAGTTCTTATATTTACGAAATTTATTTCTGTACGACTTTATTGTTAAATACTTGTAACAAGACATAGTAAATATCTTCTATAAATAGAGGATTATGAAATAGCAATATTTCATAACTACGTCACAGGTTGGTTCTAGAGGGTAGAGCTTGATGATAACTTAAAACAAAGCACCCTGCTCCTTTCACATAGGTGAAAGAAACGTCATTCATACGCATATTTCTGCTATATTGATTAATAACTATAACTGATTACCTTAGAAGAACCCACATAAAATCTTTAAATATTATCTCATGGTGAAGTCTTCGCTTGTACAGAAATCATCACAAAGCGCGCCTGGTGTTGGTTTTTCTTTCATCCGCCTCTGCAATGCAAGGTAGCTTTCATGTATTTTTGGTGCCACTTATGTACAGTAAACTACTAAGATCACAGTCTGGTCTCAAAATAAATGTCAGCCGATGCGCCCAACAAAGTGGCGAGTACTTCCAATTCCCGAGGCACTTCTCACTGTGAATTTAATGTTCTCATCATTCTCTCCTACGAGTTCAAAGATGTGACTGTTTCAGAGTTCTGTGGTTTAGAAGAAAAGAACAACATGGAGTGCTGCTGGGATCCACATAGAAATACGTAAATCTTACTGTCAACACTCCCTAACATTCCCTGACAAACTGGCAAGCTTTCTCATTTTACAGCTAAACAGTACACTACAAGATGTTTCTGACAACATTTTACGTGAGAAACAGGCATTACAGTAACAGAATATTAACTCATATTTGATCAGCGCTGCCTAGTTTGTTCATTTGATCAAAGTTTGCGAGTGATTGACAACTACCTCTGTTGAATGAACAGCCAATAGGAACGCTCTCTCTCTCTGAAATGACCTGTGATTGGCCAAAGGCTCCTGTCACGGGCTCGATTTTTTTCTAAAGCCTGAAAACAGAGCCATGAGGAGGTGCAAAAGACTAGTTGTCTCTCAGAACACTTGAATTACAATATGCTGAAAGGTTATTATGGAATTTTTGCCCAATAATGCCAAAAATATTCTGCCTACTGCCACTTTAAACACACTCGCACACAAAATAGTCATCACCAATCAATAGAAAACTCAGAATCTGATGAGACTACTGCAGAAACGATTTGATTATTCAATCAACTGAAAATAATTGAAGGCAATTTTAATAATTGATTCATTGTTTTTGTCATTTTCTTAATTATTGGCCATTATCAGTATGGACACTGGTTGTGAATTGGTAGTCACTTGGGTGCAAACAATTTATTTCCATGCCCATTCTTTGATGAGGCTTCAAGGCCAGCAAGACTCCAACAATAGACTCCTTGGAGTTTGCATTCACTAAGGCTGTCCTGCTTTTTTCTTTCCTTCTTCATCCATAATTGAAAACTTGCAAACGTACTTCTGGAAAACCCTTCCCGTTACTCGACGCACAGCACTAAACACAAAGCACTGGGTCGTTCAAGTTCATTGTGTGTGTGTTCGTGTGCACCTGGTAGGTAATTTTCAAGTGTGCTGCGTTGAAAATAGGAGCAATCGCATGAAGACAGCCAACAGGAGCAGGCAATATTAACACTACACGTTTGAATTCACTTTTATATGGTAATTAAGCTTTATATCCCACTTGGTGGTGAATTTTTATAAGGCTATTACAAGGTTACTGGATCTGAGTAAACAAACAACCCATGAAATTCAATACTTATAGCACCTTGAAATAAGGGAATGTGACCAACAAAACTACATTAATAGTTCATTTTAAAGGCATATTGAGCAATCTGAGTTTAGGAATTCAGAATATATAAACATTGTGCCCTTGTAATGTCGTGCTATTTGTATGCCTTCCAATGAGATCGGGTTGGACCAGAACACGGACAACTCGGACAATCTGAAACAACCACAGAAAGTCAATAATGAAAAGAGAGACATGACCAAATGATCATAAAATCATCCTCATAATACTTTACTTTTATGCACCATCAGCACATACAGTATCACGATATATTGGCTTAGTTACAATAATGAATCCATTAACACTGTAATCACATTGAATTACATAGTGATGCTGCATGTTATCAAAACAAAACTGGAGCCGCAACGAATAGTCGATCAAAAGTAAATTAATCAGGTTTTGGTAATCGATAAATTGTATGTCATTTAAAAAAAACCCCCCAAAAAACAGATTTGATGGTTCCAGGTTCTCAAATGTGAAAATGTCTTGGCCTTTTGGGTTATTGAATGCTGGTCAGACAATCAAGAAATTAATGATGTCATCATTTCTAGGATATTGAGATTAGAATTTTCACTCTTTTTTGATGTTTTGTGGACCAAATTCAATCGAGAAAATGATCAGCAGATTAATCGATAACGGATATAAACAGTTGCAGCTCTAAACGAAACAAAAATTTGCAATCATGAATCGTGTCTCACAACATCATCATATCATCTCGATACCATTCCACTGAAACAATAGTCATTATATTACTGCATTACTCTCCGGCCCTCCAATAATATGCATGTGTAGCAGGACTGGTAAAAAAGGCTGTGTTCTCCAGTAACCGGTGACAGGGTTTTACAGGAGGACGGAGTCACTGCTGAAAGTCATCCTGTCCTCACCGAGAACTGTGTTCACATTCTTGGCGTGAAGTCAAACTCATTCAAGGTGGATGTCAGAGTCCGACAAAGTTGTTCCTTCGCCTGTTCGTGATGTTCATGGATATGTGTCGAGGCAAAGCCAAGATCTGACTCTCAGTGACATTAGGGTGCCATTCATTCTGATTGCAGAAAAGTGCCAGCCTGTGTCTGGCTGTCTGGCTGTGGTGTAGTTAGCTTCTTACATTAAATTACTAAAGATATAAGATATAATTACACATTCTGCTTAATATAAAGATCTGCTTCCATCCTCCTCTTTAACTTGCACTTTTGAGCAGACTGCAGTGACATTTATACATTTATTTTTATTTGAGGAGATGAGAGAGTCTTTGCACGGACCCAGTTTTCGGATTACTCAAGGATTGAATCAGTATTCATAGGTATGCCCCATGGCTGTTGTAAAGGTCTTATGCAGGTGCTGTTAGTGCATTAGAAGCTGCAGTTCTTGTCTGTAGTGTACATTTTCAGGCAGGATATAGCATTAATAAAAGCTCCTCTACCAAGCTCTTAGCAACTAGGTAAACCTTAGACATATGAATAATACTTTGTTGAGGTATATTGTGTCCACAATTCACTTTCATGGTCTATCAAATGTAATAAAGTAGCACTGTCTCTTGATGAAAGTGCTTGCAGGGTCAGGACATTTGAGATTTTATTATTAGCTCTCCCTTACTTGGAAACATTTCGTGGTTGAGAGTAAGGCTGTCGCAATAATCTCAATATTGCAATACTGCGCTATTGACAAGCCAAACCCAGGGGAACCGTTTTTTAATTCTTTACAGTGGGAGCGCCGTGTAATTACACTATGTTACAAACATAAAGTTGCCTAAAGTTGAAAAATATTCAATAAAATGCTGCGCTCGTCACTGTCAATTTTTACCCAGCTGTCCAATCACAATGGAGGAGGGGCGGGACAAATGCCACAAAGACCAAACGTCACATCCTACATGTAGGCTAATATACATAGACCAGCGGGTCCGTCCTCTCTCCCTACATGCTTCAGCCTTCCCTTCATCCAGAGCAAGTACTCTACCTTGTGCCGACATTTACTTCTGTGGATATTCCGTATCATAGCAACCAGACGCAACCAAAGCATCTCAGCTGGAAAAACGCTGTGCCTCATTGCCCTTCTATGTTCTGCATTTAACAATAAACAAGTATTTAATTAGTATTTAATTAAAACTGTCATCTTTGTCATTTAAAAAGCAACACTATACCTAATAGTAGCTTAAAAATAAAGCATATTTTATAGTACTAAAATCATGATAAATGTAGTAATTTGCAAAAAAAGAGGCAATAATATTGTATATCACGCTGTTGAGCAAAACGTTATCACCGCGGGGGAAATTCCTTCACCGCGACAGCCTGAGATTAAAAAAAAGATCTTTAGAGGGGGACATAAATTATCATGAAAAACTCACTTCTTTTTTCAGTGCTTGTGCACATACTTTTGGGTATCTGGAGTACCTACCAACCCACAAACCTGGCTAGATCAGAAAACATGTGACTCAACAAGCCAATCACATTTGGCTCCCCTTCCTATGTCACATGTAGGCTCATTAGAAAGTACCGCCCACGGCTGGATAACTACTTTTGCAAATGTGCAACATATTTTTCTTGCAAGCCAATCAGAGCAGACTGGTCTTTCTTAAAGAGACAGGCACTAAAACGGAGCGTTTCAGACAGAGGGTGAATACAGGTATATTCAGACCGACAGTATGAGAAAAATAATGTGTTTTTTTTAACATTAAAGCACGTAAACATGTTCTCGTAAAAACCCAAAATACAAGTATGAACCCGAAAATGAGCATAATATGTCCCCTTTAAATTATATCTTAATATCATTCTTAGCGCTCACAATGAGGACTCCAATACTGCAATGTCGCCATGACGCTGCTATAATGTGTTCAAAGATTGCTGCAGACAGGCTTTTAGCTAAAGCGAAGAGACATGGCCACATCTCCCCTGTTTTTAGCATCTTGTCACTGGATGCCTGTTTCTCATTGATTTTTTAGTCTTTGAATGACCTGGCAAACTTGTCTCTGAACTTAAAATCCCCTGTGACAAAACTCCTCAGACAGGAGCCTCTTGACAGTTTCTGTGTCAAGGTTGTAGACTAAAGGTGACCGTGCTGTTGCTGTCTGGGCTTCTTAGTTTATGAAGGAGCTTTCAGCACATAGTGGCATCGCAATTAAAGCCTTTTTATCATCTTTCATCTTTACTCTCCTTGCATACCCGCAGCCTTGTCTGATCTCAGTATTTTCCATTTGTTATCCCCACGACTCCCTCTGTTTATTGAGGCGTTTAGGTTCGTCAGTCATCATAACCTTGACTAAGAGATTTCCCGTGGCCAAATGCAGACAATCTGATAGTTATTGTTCTTGACAGGAACAATTTATGGTACAATTTAAACTGTAAAATCCCCTTGTGCATTTAAAAGATACATTTCAACAGCTATCATCACACCTACGCCACGTTGGAGCATAGCAATGCAATGGTGATGCAAAATAATCTCTGTGAAGGAAATTTCTCTTTGCTATACCTGGTGCAATAAAGAGTAGGCTGAGACAGCATGAGGGTGGCCAAACGCTACGCACATTAAAATACACACAATCATCTGGCAGCCTGTGATAAAAAAAAAAAAGAAAAAAGAATAATACTATGGTCTCGGTTGTGAGCTTACTTATAAAGAAGGGAGCTGTTGATTTCTGTGCAGAAATGTGCTTTGAGTTACACTGAGTTACATAAGAACATTGCAGTCCTCTGCATAGGCTATGTCATAAAATAGTGTACTTTGCTATATGACAATGAAGAGTTATAAACATGGCTTAAACTATGAACCTCCCACTGCAAAGGAACTCACTTTACTGTCCACTCATATCTTTTCTTGATTGTTTAATCTGTAAAATGTAAAAAAAATACAGAACAATCTGTGTCATAATTTCCTAAAGCCCAAGGTGACATCTTCAAATTGATTGTTTTGTCTGGCCAACAGTCCAAAGATATTCAATTTATTATCAAGAAGGACAAACGAAAGCAGTAAATCCTCACAAGTAAGAAGCAGGGACCTGGGAAGGTTAGGCATTTTTGCCAGAAAAAATGTCTTTAATGGTAATTGTTTAAGCTCTACTGTTCACCACTACTTTCTCCCATACTATTTGACATTACAAGGTTTTTCGAGTGAGGCCCAAATATAGATGTCACAACACCAGAAATTTGGTAGTTGATACCGATACTAGTGAAATTCCACAATTCTCGATAATTCCCAATTCTATACGACAGTAAAAACGAAAGTTGAACAATAAATTCCATGTACTTTAACATACACTCCTTAATTACTGTTTGTATACTGTTTTTTGCAAATTTAGTATTAATCCCTGATGATCCACCTCAAGTGTATCGCCAAAAACTAAATTTGATAATGATATAATTTACCTTCTTCCAATACTATACAATGTTTTACTGAATAGAGCTTGAACGTATCATAATGTAACTCAATGGAACCTCCGTTAACATTAGCTGTTAGCTCCATTATTTATCCAAGCAGGACTGCGCTGCCCCCCCGGCTGCTAACAGCTAACGTTACTAGCTCCTCCTGCCGATTTCAACGCAGATTTGTTGAAATCGTTTTCAGAATTTTGGCATAGCCTTGGTACTGAAAATGGCATGGCCATTTTCAAAGGGGTCCCTTGACCTCTGACCTCAAGATATGTGAATGAAAATGTGTTCTATGGGTACCCACGAGTCTCCCCTTTACAGACATGTCCACTTTATGATAATCACATGCAGTTTTGGGGTAAGTCATAGTCAAATCAGCACACTGACACACTGACAGCTGTTGTTGCCTGTTGGGCTGCAGTTTGCCATGTTATGATTTGAGCATATTTTCTATGCTAAATGCAGTACCTGTGAGGGTTTCTGGACAATATTTGTCATTATTTTGTGTTGTTAATTGATTTCCAATAATAAATATACACATACATTTGCAGCATATTTGCCCACTCCCATGGTGATAAGAGTATTAAATACTTGACAAATCTCCCTTTAAGGTACATTTTGAATAGATAAAAAGAGTGCATTGTGAGATTTTACCCTTGCTCTCGCATGTCTGATTATTATGGCTTTTGTCATTTTGCACTGTAATGGGAGCAGATGCTCCCTCAGTCAGGGATATGTCAAAAATGCACTTAAATTTTGATCAAGATGCATTGCACACTGCCAAAGCAGGATTACACACACCTGATTCACTGTTTTTTACTTAATTAAATCTTGTGCAGCCAGCGAGCACCAGGCTGTCGCAGAAAGAAAGACCACAAAAACGTGTGTGCTCTTTCCCGCCTCACCGGTTGGTTTATACCTCGACATCCCCGCACAGTTACCCAGCAATAAAAATTATCCGTGTTAAAGTTGGTGTCACCCTCGGGACACTTGGGACACACACAATTTAATCGGGGTCCATTAAAAAAAATCAAAAGACAATTAAAGCTCCTCTCTCCTCTTGACTTCGCAGAAAGCCCTCGGGACCATCGGCTCCCAAAAATCCCCCTCTCCATATCTTCAGCCAAAAACACTGGGTTACCGAGGCAACAGCTGTGTGCGCGGTCTTTTTTTTTTTTCAATGTGTGTGACAAAAGTAGTGCCTGAGGCATCACATTCATAATTACAATGGAGGGACCTGTGACTGAGATGGTCAACGTGATGTGTTAGAGCAGAATAATGGCTTATTATCTAACTGTGTTGGTCATTTCATGGAGATATGAAGGAAAACAGGACAACCCTTTTTTGGGAGGGGATCGTTTACAGGAGGTTATGCAACCATGGAGGGGTTTAATTAATCTTTTCCCTCCCTCTGCACACATCACACTTGACTGCAATTTGTGCTATGCACCTTGATTCATAATATATGCACCCACTGTCTTTGCCAATAAACATTTAAGCACTATTTCTCAACTTATCTGGATCAGAAGCAAAATCTGCCGTCTGCAGCTTGGACAACCTAAAATACCTCCTAAAGTCCTCGGCTAACATCAATCAAAAGTCCCATATTTAATGCTTTTTAGTGCCAGTTGATCAAATTAATGCACAACCAGAGCAATTATTCACTGAACAAACAACCTTCTAAGAAGTTTCACAGTTTTAAATGAAGCCATAAGCCACAAGAGGCCATGATTTACTGAGTGACTTCACAACAGCTAAGGGGCGTTGTTAGGCACCATTTCAGGAGTGTGTATAATACAATGTCAGACATTTTAGGAGTTTCTCAGGGCCTGTAGACATTCTGCCAGTCCTGATATGAAGCTTTAGGCTCTGGGAAGATTAGGACATTTGAGAGACTTTGGCTGTCAATCTTAAAAGGTCAGAGTAAACCCTGAAAGATTATACAATTAAAGGGGAACGCCACCTAAATTAAAAATTCCAATATGTTATTTCCATGGCGTAGGAAAGTTCAATCAGTATGTGTGAACATGAGCTACTCTCTCTCAAAGCCAGAAACCAGAGAAGTAAGTCTCAAACTTGCAATGTCATAGGGTATAAAGTGTGGAGCTGCTCCATAGATAATGAATGGGAGACTGATTTTGTGATTTTCTGGGGGTCTATTAGCAGAGATGGAATATAATATTCATAACTATGTTTTCATTAGTTTATAATCACCTGAAACTAAGAATCAATGTGTTTCCGTTAGCTTAGAATGAGCCCTTCATATCTACATAGGGAGCGGGTCCTCTTCATAGAGTCCGCCATATTACTCCGCCATGTTTCTACAGTAGCCCAGAACGGACAAACCAAATACTGGCTCTAGAGAGAGCCTTTCACATGTAGTTCTCCGACCCGCTTGTGAAACTGCGGTAACGTGAGCTGCAGAGTGCAAAAGGATTACCTCTGAGAGAGGCGAATGGCGTTACCACGGTTTTGCAATCTGTGGCTTACGTTACCGCAGTCTTGGAAAGGGAGGAGTGAGCGGAGGGGTACTAAAGTTGGTTGCAATCTGCAACCGCACCAACTGGATGCCACCAAATCCTACACACTTTAACTTTTTAAGGAGATTAAGTGAAAATAAGCAAGAGCAAGGTGGCATTATGTTTTTCTATAACCCCCAGTGGATTCAAATCTATAAAATCAAAATAATTCCATTCCATCAATAACTACAGTACAAACATGCAGATTTAATAGTGGCTCCAATCTGAAAACATTAAATTAAACACCTGTTCTGATCTGTGATTGTTTATTTTGTTTTTAGAACCTGATTCTGCGATGCCGATTTCCTCCTCCCTTCCTCCCTGTGTGCTACAAACGGAGTGCGAGGAACAGAAGGTTAACATCTGCGGTGACAATGGAAACTGAGCAGGTATTGTTCGATGATGAATGCTCATGAACGTGTGCTAAGTTGTACAACATGTTGCACAAATTTCTTCATATTTATGGATTTTCTGCCCCCCACAAAAAACACTGCTTTTGACAAGCTTGTCTACAGCTACAAAAATATACTTTTAAATAATAAATCTAATAATAATGACAATCTAACAAGAACAATTCCAACGGTGTGACTGTGGCAGCTCCAACAGTCTTTCATCAAACAATAGTCGATGATATGCTCTGCACATAATGTACTTGTTGAAAGTGTTTTATGTCATTTTGGCAAGCAGCTTTAGTCCCTATATCACTGGGATGTGCATTCACATGAGATCGCTCTAGTCGGTAGTCCTCCGTCTCTGCCAAAATACAGTTAGACGAGTAATTTGTTTGCGGAGTTTTCACCTAACAGATTATCAGATGTGGGACAGAATATGTACAGGATTAAGATCAGTGACAATCACGAGAAATGAACATAAATCAGTGGGCGTCTGGAGGTAACATTATTCCTGTGTGAGTGGAGCTTCAGTGATTAATCTTACTGCATATAAATGGGGAAATGATGGGAGCTCACCAAGCCAGAGAATGAGTGAAGTAAGTAAAACTCTTGGGAGCAGTGATTGAATATGTTGAGCAAATCACAGTAATGCAAGAGCACTTCACAACCTTTAAAATATTCAATTTCTTCACTTCGTCCCTACAAATGATGTTTTTGGTTGTGTTGGATAAGTGGCGTAAGTGTGTCTCTGTTCCTCCCTGTCTGTATTAACCCAGCATGGCCTTCTCATTGTCCTGCCTTTGTTCCACTTCTCTCCATCTTTGGGGCCACGCTGTAAATTTCCCCCCTCAAAGCTTCTTGGTCATGACTGACATGATCATGGTCGAGGCTCCAATGTACTTAGAGGGCTCTGGTGATTACCTCCTGTCAGCTGTGATCAGTGTCATCATCAGACAGTAGCTTGACACCGTAGTAGCCCCGTGTCCACTGGAGCTGTGTGGTGGATCTAAGTACAGTGGCGGAATCAGGCTGTCTGAGGGGCAGGAGCGGAAAAAACTAAAAAGGCCACAACTGCATGCGGTGGGTGGGGCACCAGCGTGCAGAAAGTTCTCTAGCATGTAGGGCAGCTTATATGGTACTACATCATGCTTTCTACATTTTAAGGCCACTCTAGAGAGAACTTCATCATGTTTTCACCACTGGAAGGGCACCATAGAGGGCACTTCATCACACTTCCTCCACAGGATGGGTACCCTAGGGGAGACTTCATCACATTTCCTCCACAGGAAGGGTACCCTAGAGGGCACTTCATCACATTTTCTCCACTGAAAAGGCACCCTAGAGGGCAAGTCATCATGTTTTCTCCACTGGAAGGCCACCCTAGGGGGCACCTCATCACGTTTTTTTTTCCACTGGAAGGGCACCAAAGAGGGCACTTTATCACATTTTCTCTATTGGAAGGGCACCATAGAGGGCACTTCATCTCATTTTCTCCACTGGAAGGGCACCCTAGAGGGCACTTCATCACGTTTTCTCTACTGGAATGGCACCCTAGAGGGCACCTCATCACATTTTTCTCAACTGAAATGGCACCCTAAAGGGGACCTAATCATGTTTTCTCCATTGGAAGGCCACCCTAGGGGCACCTCATCACATTTTCTCCACTGGAATGGCACCCTAGAGGGCACTTCATCACGTTTTCTCCACTGGAAGGGCACCCTAGAGGGCACTTCATCACGTTTTCTCTACTGGAATGGCACCCTAGAGGGCACCTCATCACATTTTCTCCACAGGAAGGGTACCCTAGAGGGCACCTAATCATGTTTTCTCCACTGGAAGGCCACCCTAGGGGCACCTCATCACATTTTTTTCACTGGAAGGGCACCATAGAGGGCACTTCATTACGCTTTCTCAACTGAAATGGCACCCTAGAGGACACCTCATCACGTTTTTTCCATTGGAAGGGCACCCTAAAGGGCACCTCATCACGTTTTCTCCACTGGAATGGCACCCTAGAGGGCACTTAATCAAGTTTTCTCCACTGGAATGGCATCCTAGAGGGCACGTCATCACGTTTTCTCCATTGGAATGGCACTCTAGAGAGCACCTCATCACGTTTTTTCCACTGGAATAGCACCTTAGAGGGCACTTAATCAAGTTTTCTCCACTGGAATGGCACCCTAGAGGGCACCTCATCACGTTTTTTCCATTGGAATGGCACTCTAGAGAGCACCTCATCACGTTTTCTCCACTGGAATGGCACCCTAGAGGGCACTTAATCAAGTTTTCTCCACTGGAATGGCACCCTAGAGGGCACCTCATCACGTTTTTTCCATTGGAATGGCACTCTAGAGAGCACCTCATCACGTTTTTTCCACTGGAATAGCACCTTAGAGGGCACTTTTGCTACGAACTGTTTGAACATGGGGGCACTAAGGGGGGCGGTCGCCCACCCCGGCCCCCCCCTTGAGTCCACCAGTGATCTCAGTACATATTGTCATCTCAAAAACAAGCTTCTGTGCAGGACAGCGTGTATGCTCTCAATGTTTTTGCAAACATGAAGCGTAGTGGAGGGTAACCCTATTATTTAGCATAAGTCATTCCCAAAGCATGTTGTAAACATTAACATTAATTCATGGGCCGAATATTTGCCTCTTGCAAACAAAAAAGACTGTGCTTTCCCTTAACACTCTGGGAGACATTACCCTTGTTTATTTTGTAATCACTGGAGATACTTTGCATTTTACTGCATCATGCCTTAGTGTGCCTCGAGGAACAATATGGAAATGCTAATCCTCGCAACAATCTGCCACTATCTTTGCTGCCCCGTTTTATTTGACTGCATCTGCATACAGAATCCAAATAATAGCAATTCCAAACAGATCCTCTAATCACGCCACTTCAGATGTAGCAGGTTCACCATACAGCGAGCTCGCAGAAGCACAACATATCCATCTGCAACTCTCCGAAAAAGATAACACCTCCCTTCAACAAAATCTGCTCACCCTGACACATTCCCCGGCTGGTCTGGACAATAAATCTTGAGTTTGCTTCCCTTCCACAACGCAGCCATTTGCTGTGAAAAAAGGCTCTCTCTCTCGGCTGTGTACGTCTGAACAGATGAAGAAACTGGCTGAGAGAAAAGTCATTTACTTGTGGTCACACTCATGAGTCCAGGGAGCCGTCGCATTATGAGCCCTGTAGCGTGGCAGACTGAGAGATGGCAGGCGGCGGGGGGAAAGGCTGCGAGGACCCACAGATGACTGTGCATTACATCAAATGAGAGGTGTGGTAAACACATGAATATGTGATGCGTGCAGGGAAGGAACTCCTTAAAATGTGGCAGGCAAAAAGGACAGAGTGAGAAAAGGATCCTCACAGTGACTCAGACTTGTTATAACCTTCACGGTGTCCAGTAATTAAGACTTAGAAGAGCACGGCCTCTGACATCGGCTGCTTGAAAAGCAGAAGAAGATGAAGCTGAAATTAATGCAGTACCATAAATTCTAATAAGTGTCGGCGTTGCCAAGCCTGCCTGCTTTTTTAAACCTGTGTGCACAAACCTTTTAAATATGCACAACCAACAGGTTTGTTTGTTATGTCGTGTGGAAAAGTGCCAATTACCACATTTTGCACACAGATGCATCAGGAATAATCATGTTTTTAAGAGCACGGGCGCACAATCGGGGATACCTTCTCCAACACTGAACCATTTGTTGCCCATCTCGCTCTCTTCTTCTTGGGCGGCATACAAACAACAAAACAATGCAACAGTCATCGTGTGTCTGTGTTGACCCAATTTCACCTGATTTTTTTTTAGCTGGGGAGGGAGTTGCACGTGCTTCTTCTTCTTCTTCTTCTTCTGCAACGGGGTGAGATGTTTGGGGAATATTTGAATTATTTAAGCCGTCGGAGTCTGATGTTGTGGAAACATCATTCCAAGTTGGACATTGCTCAGCATATGTGGCTGTTGACACACTGCATGGCATGCATGGTCACTGAGGGAGAGGAGGGGTGAGGAGATGAAGAGAGAGAGAGAGAGAGAGAGTGACGGCCACACAGATTTCTCAAGAAGGGATTATGTTTTTTAATGAGGCAGGCTCCTCATTATATTATATGGCAGAGCGAAACACAAGTATATTGAGTTTAAATTATTAAGAGGAACAAATCTGATAAGTGAAAAACGCGTGGATTTAATAGAGAAAATGTGTTTTTTGCGTCAGTTAAACATATACATTGGGAAACACATACATGGCATTCATTTTGTTTTATTTTGTTTTATTTTATTTGCCAATGTTGTTGTGTGTGTGTGGAGACACAGATGGCTGCCAGACCTTTCCTTGCTGTAAGAGGGGGTGGTGTGGGGGTGGTTTGTTCCAAGGTTAAGTTAGCCTCTGCTCAACAGTCTTGTCACTGGTTGCGGTTGCTTGTTGTTTTTCCTGACAGCGTTTTCCAGCACGCTGGGTCAAAAGCACGAGGCTGGAGTCCTATAGTCTGCAGGTGCGGATTTATTTAAACGCGCGCCGTCGTTTTTAATTGTCCATTAACGGGCAAAGTAACAACACTGTCGCATTGTGACTGTCCTGAGAAGTCAAAGCCATTTAACAAACCGCCATTGTGCTGAACTGCATTCCCCCACATGTGTTGCTTTAACATCACTTAATCCCTCCCTGACCATATCTCCATCATACACCAAGGCGCAAAACACACCACAGCGCCGCATCCCTCTCATCAGCACCACTCCAGCATGATGCGAGGGGAGACCTGTTAAACCATCAATTATACTGCGGTAAACACAAACAGCAGTTGTTGCATGTGAATGAAACATTGCCACGGAGCACGTTTCCAATCATCTCCGGCTAGTCATCTTTGGCACCGACATGTGCGCAAAGCTAATAAATGGCATGAAACACATTGAAAGAAATAAGGATTATCTCACCAGCAGCAGCAATAATAAAGGATGTGTTTCTTCTTCTTCTCTCCCGATTCCTCGGAGTTAATGAGCTTTCTTCTGACGTTTTGGTCCGACTGATTTCTCCCTCAGCTGTTATTGTCCACTGTTTTTTTCTTTTTTTTTCTTCTTCTTCTTCTTCTTCTTCTTCTTCTTCTTCCAGCGGTGAAATAATAGGCAAATCGGCGTCCTCTCGCAAAGCTCTGCCCTCTTCAAACTAACCTTCCCGCCCCCCTCCTTCTTCTACCCATCTCAAATGATCTGGCGCTGGTCAGGAGGGGCAAACCCCGAACCCGAGGTGCTGCTGGTGCTGATGCTGGTGCTGATGCTGCTGCTGCTGCCGCTGCTGCGTTAGAGACGCGGATCAATGGCCCACATGGACATGCGGTGGACGTTTTTGCGCGTTAACCGACTAGCTTGTCAGTGGATGCTCGACAGCTGGAAGGGACTCTTTTTTTTTTCTTTTTTTCCTCCCCTTTTCCTCGTGCGTTATTGCACAAACACGCTCCCAGAGACCCAGTATATAGCAGTGAGTGGGGGCCCACTTTTATTCCACGGGGCTCCGCGCGGTCTGACGCACGTGCCCAAGGTCCAACCTGCGGCTGACAGAGACGCCAAAGCCTGTGAGAGTGATATAGCAATCTGTGTCTGAGTCATTGCAGTATATAGGAGGACAAATGGGAGCAGATCATTCCCACTCTGTGACCTTGGTGGGCTAAACCACAGAGAGAAGAAGAATGAGACACGTCTCTTTCCACTTCAACATGTGCTCAAGGTGCCCTTGTGCAAGGCATGTTGTAATGTCACCCCTTAACCCCAAGACTGCCACTGTGCCAATTCCCAGGTGTGTTTGTGTGAGCAGCAAAGCAGTCTCTGACCTGGTTTTTGTTCTCGGCTATACAGCAGCAAATGTGTTACAACTGGCAGAAACTGATAGGAGTGTCCTGTCAGTCAGATTACAAGCTTACAGGCTTAATATTAAAGGGGCTCTGGCCGCCCATGAATGTTACTGCTAAATGTTACCCAGTATTTGTGCCATATAAAGTATTCTCTGTGACAGCGGTAGTCCTGATAATATTGGTGCTCTGGATGCTCATGCAGTCAGACTTCTGTAGCGAGTGGTAAACCAAATAAACCCTTAACGTTCATAAGTAATAAATGAGCAAGTTTTGCAGCCAAGCCCTCTGGGATTTAAGTTATCGTATCAGCTCAGACGATGGCCAAACCTTCAGGTGACTCTAGTGAAATTGCAGCTGCTAGTTTTGAATGAATTTAATACGATGCACAATAAAATAATTAAAGGTTTTTCTTTCTAATAGCCAGCAGGGGGCGACACCTCTGGTTGCAAAAAGTAGTCGGATTGTATAGAAGTCTATGAGAAAATGAGCCTACTTCTCACTTGATTTATTACCTCAGTAAACATTGTAAACATGAGTTTATGGTCTCTATCGCTAGTTTCAAGTCTTCTTCAATACAGCATGATGTTCATTTAGTAAATTATGGTTCCATTTAGAGGCTATGCTTTAGGGCGTGGCTACATTGTGATTGACATGTCTCTACCACGGTGTTGTCCGGTCTGGGAGTTGTCCGTGTTTTCGTCTTAGAACTTTAACTCTTTCACACTGTGTTTTCAGTTCAGTAACACTTTAGTCGCCTCAAAATTTCTTATCCAGCATTCGGTTGTACTTAGCTCCACCCTCTTGTGTCACTTCTGGTTGCAAAAAACCAAGATGGCGACGACCAAAATGCCAAACTTGAGGCTTCAAAACCGTAGTTCACAAACCAATGGGTGAGGTCACGATGACTATGTCCACTTCTTATATACAATCTATGCTTTAAACCAACGTATTTTCATGAAACGGTTTGTATAATATCTTATGAAAAAGTTATTCTTTCCTTTTTCATTCATTTGCCTATGAACGTCCAGCAACATGTGTCGATTTCCGCTCGTTACATGCGTACAGTATTTTCGAAATATATTTCCGTCTTATGTTTAGGCAACAAAACGACTTGGTTAGGTTTAGGAAAATATCGTGGTGTGGGTTAAAATAACTCCGGAAGGGCATTACATAAGTACTGGGTTAGGGTTGGGGTTAGGGAAGTTCTGTCAGTGTTCTGTTCTCCTGACTGTTTATACTTTCAAACACACAATGAACCTCCCTTTTAAGTCCCAGTGACGTTTGTTTTATCTTGAATACAGCACTTGAACTGTCACCACCTATTGCACGGCTTTTCCTGAAGGGAAAGGTGGAAGCGGGATTCCTTCCTGTGAGGTCCACCCCAAGGTTTCTTGCATCCTTGTCCCTAATTAAGTTGCCGTGGAAGGGTTTCCCCCTTGCTCTCACCGAGGGTATAAGGTTGAAGGTGCCATTTTCATTTATCATTTATTGTTTCATTGTGAAGCCCTTTGAGGCAGTAATTGTAATTAGAGGCTGTAATAAACTTGATTTGCTGTGAGCTCCTGTGGGCGAGGAGAGGCAGAGGCACCTGGCCAGCTCTGCCAAGGAGCCTGTGAGCCACGAATAGAGACACAGTTTGGGTGCCTGACTTTAGGCCCCGTGTGCTTATTTTAGGCCAAAAATCATCCACGCTCCCCAAAGCTTAACAGTTCCCTGCCTATATCATCAATGCCTCCTGCTGTGTACGCTGCCTTCTGGCTTATTTCTTTAATCTCTCCTCTTATTTGTTTTTATGTGTAACCTCCCAGCACGAAAAAAACTCTACTTGCAAGTATGGCCAGCTGAAAGCATGACACTTTACACCACATTTTTGTCTCACCTTCTTGAAGATATGTCGCTAAGCAGGAGCGGTACAATGAATCAGGGACAATGAGCCATTTCCACGCTTTCTACAGTTACCAAGTGCCTTGCAGTTAGCTTCCTTTCAATAATTTCTTGAGCCTGCATAATCATGTCCTCCAGCTAATAATTATAAACTCCGGAAAACTGACACTGAGATATATGTACGTCTCGGCTGCTTTTGTTAATTAGTCCCAGCTTGCAGACTAAGATGTGTTGGCTTTTGAAAAAACTGTATGCAGAAAAAGAGCCATAGTTAAATACCTAATGTAAAGAAAAAGTATACAACAGACTATATGGGAAAGACTTATGCTGGGTACACACTACACGAGAATCAAGCCGATTTTAGGCCCGATTCTCAGCAAAGCCCCAATTTTTTGATGGTTCTAAGGATTACCTTTCAACCTATTCCTGTGTTGTGAGGTATGTTGAGAGTGTTTTTTACATCCCCGATCGGCTCGGACATCCATTGTGTCCGCACCGATTTCAAATCGTAAATATTAAGCATGTTCAATATTTACGATCGGATATCCTGTTGTGTGTGGGGAACCCAGAAGACAGCCGATGACGCAGTCACGTAGGAAGCGATAGCAAAATGGGAACCAAGCTGACCGAAGCGGAACAACAACCATCGCCGTAGTCATGGCGGCCGTGGCTAATGCATGAGCTAATGCGAAACGCAAAGCATATAGTAGCAGTAAGATGGACCTCAGAAATGGAGGACCAACTTGTTGATTTGTGGCAACAACACACGTGTTTATTTAACGTGTCTCCATGACTTCATCCATTCATCCTTCGTGAATTTTCAGTACTAAGTATAGTGCAAAAACTAAAATTGCTAACTCTCTGTCGTCCACCATGTTTGTTTACATTGAATTCACGCTTGATCGCGAGATATTTTGCGAGATTTCCGTATTTTTTGAGTCGGGACTCTAGTTGCTCATGAATGGAATCTGTTAGTGTGTGGTGTGCTGGTCAAATCGTTGCTCCCCACACACTACACGAACAAAACTGTTAAATCTAACATAACACGTCGTTATGTGTGGGCTTTCTCACATTTTCAACATCTGTTAAGATTTGAAAAATCTTTGGTTGTGGGCCAGCCTTTAGCAGCTGAGGTATTCTCAGCCCTATCAGCTGATCCATTTATCATACCCCACCATTACTGCATCTCTCAGTCTGTCAGTTTTAGCACATCCCAGGATCCAAACACTGTAATCTCTGTAGTCACATTGTTCGAGAAGCAGACTTGAGACTCAAAGATTGTCAGTTCAGTTTGGGTGTGAAGGGGAAATCTTTATCGCTCGATAACATCTACTCCTTGGGGTCACTCTGAGTGAGAGGCTTAAGCCTCAAGAGGTGCCGCCGGCCAAAAGGTTTCACCCGGCGGCTCCGAGGTGTGAACACATGTATCTGAATGTCATGTTGCCAAGCAATCTCATTGTTACATCCAACCTTTCGCTTTGTGTTTTCTCCCCTGTATTCTTCTTTTCTCTGCGCCTAATGACCTTTTTGACATTTTGTATTCCTGAAAATGAGGCTGCTGTTTTTCCAACATTCATTATAAGACATATTGAAAATTCCGCCAAGGGACCTGCGTTCTGGTTGTTGTTGTGTGTGCGTGTGGCCGGGTCTGAGCCACAGGTGGGCTGATGAATAAATGCATGATGTTTTGAAGACTTGACGCCTTCTCTTTCATGAAGACGAAGCGGCGTGTCAGATTCTTGCACATGGGCGCATCGTGTCGTCAGATCAGATCAATGGGTGAATAACTACCCGCCGTGGAGCCCCCTTAAGACAGCTCTAAGTAGCTGCTTAAATTAATGAACAATCAATCCCATCACTATGCATAAAACGATGACATGTGCATGACGTGCTAAATGTATATATTTGCAGGCAAAGCTCAAATCCAGGCAGGAAACACAAGTTATGCACGCCACATCAGCTGGCCATCAGCTTTTTCTAATTAGCGCTAATTACTGTCAGCATTTAATGCCAGGCAGTTCATTGGAGCTGTCAGCTCTTCATTTAAGCCATCAGCTCCTCTGTCATTCAGTGGCTCTGCCACGGTGCTCATTGTGTGGATTCGCCACCCCAGTCTCTTCTCATTCTGGTTCCCTAGTAATCAAATCCACTTGCAGTGGTATGTTTCTGTGGGCCTGTCCTTCATAATAACTTGCATTCCGCATCTCAGCGATAATGCGTTTGCAGGGCTATGCTCTGTGCACCTCAGGGCCGATTTCATCTCGACTCGTGTGGGTTCTGACAGGGAGAACCGCAGAGAGTCTGTGTTGCCAAATACAACTGCGTAAACATTTTTACTTCATGACAGAAATGTTTCTGATTGAAATGTGCACGTTTACCACCAGGGACTGAAATTAACTTTTTTCACCGCCTGCCACTGTGGTAGTTTTTTTGTCCGGCACTCAGAAATTTGATCTGCTACTTTTGAAATCTATGCGCTAAATGAAGGAATAACATTTTAGATCTGATGTCATTCAGTGTTTGATATATTTACACAAAAAAACACTATATGCACGGTAAATTACAGTGTTTGAATTACACCGTAGCTTCTGGGAGCCCTATTTTTTGGGGGTGGTAGGGTACTCTACACCAGGGGTTCTCAACCTTTTGCAACTGAAGGCACACTTGTGATTGTCAAAACATTTCCGAGGCACACCTTCCCAAATAAATGAGTAAAAAACCTAACATGTTTATACAACAAATAATAAACTGGGCTGTAGATATGTGTTATGCCACTGTCAGCTGTAATGACCAAAATACATATTCTGCTTACCCTCAGTGAGACACTTTGGCTTGCCTCTGGGAAATAATGAGATCAAGTCGTGGTGGGATGGGTGAGAGGCTGACACGCAGAGTAGCATTCAAAGTTGCTTTCAGTTTGTTCCTTGCCTTTGATTTTGTGACAGTCACAATGGAAAACCCTGACTCACATAAATAGGTGGTGGTGAAAGGCAACAGAAATTTGATTGCCCGTTTTGACAGAGAGGGATATTGACTGGCAGCCAGTATCCAGAATGAAGCAAGGTCTACTTGTGTGAGCTGAAGCTTCAGGCTGCTGTCTGCTGATAGTTCCATCAGTTCATTTTCCAACACAGTGGAGAGAGCTATGTCTTCTGAAGCAGGATCCACAGAGAAAGGGTCCAAAATCCAAAGGTTTCCATCTCGTGCATCTTCTGGGAAGTAGCCTGCAAACTTTCCCGACAACTGAGTCAAATGCTGGGTTATAACACTGGATATGTTGACATGAGGAGTGGCTTCCAAAGTTTCACTTAGGAGTGAAAACACGTCAAATCGTCCCTCCTTGACTCTTCTGTTCCACAGAATAAGTTTTTTCTTGAAGCCCTCAATTTTGTCTGAAACCAAAAACACTGTGCTGTTTCTGCCTTGCATTGATATATTGAGCTGATTTAACTGGTCAAATATATCTGATAAGTAGGCCAGTTTTGCACAAAAGTTACCATCAGTGTAATGCTCAGCAAGAGGGGAGTGCTGCTCTTCCAGAAATGTGTGCACTTCTCATATTTCCTCACCACACGCTTCGGAGCTTTTACTGGCGCAGGGTTGTCTCCCACATCACTTTTTCGCTTTAAAAACCGATCCATTTTGTCTCACTGCATCCGAGAACGTTAGCTAGCTAACAGTGGCAAACACGTTTGTCTCTACCTGATGATGTTTGGTGTTTTTACACAAGGCCTATTGAAGGAGGTTGGGTCACACTTAATCAACGCGTCTTCGGGGTACCGCACATGCGCAGTAATATCTGCTCTGCACTCGCCGAAATTGAGCCGATCGCAACGCACGACCTCAGCTCCAGTTACACTGCGCATGTGTTATACCCAATACAAGACCCGTGTCCGCCCGTGTCTCAGCCTCCCTCAATAGGCTTTGGTTTTACGGCAGCTGGCATCTTACCTCCTTTAGGTTTTACCTGTTCACTTTGCTAAATAATAATAAAAAAATAATCTAGTACCACTGCCTCCGCGGCCCACTAGATGGCGCTCCGCGGCACACTAGATGGCGCTCTGCGGCACACCGGTGTGCCGCGGCACACTGGTTGAGAATGGCTGCTCTACACAATACTCTAATTTGTTATTGTCATTTCTAGTGGTTATTTGCATAAAAACACAATTCAAATTAGGAAATAAATGATTGTATTTTTATTTAATTATTTACTTTGATTAAAAAAAATCTTGGCATTAGCTGCTTAGAGCTCATGTTAGGAAGTTAAACAGGTCATAATTCGCTCTCTATTAACTATTTTATATTAGTGTGAAAGCATCTACTTCAAACAACTGGATTTATTCAAGTTTCTCGCCAAAATTACATTTGACCACATCATAATCAAGTTAGAATTTACCTTCGCCCAATACTCATTTTTACAGAGCTTGAACGCACCATAATGTAACTCAATGGACCTTCCGTTAAGGTTAGTAGCTCTGTTATTTAGCTAAGCAGGACTGAGCTGCCAACAGGTAACGTTACTAACTCTCCTCCTGCCAACTTCAACACAGATTTGTTGCCCACAGTGCAGCATTATCAGGGAAAAAATAGGGTTTGCCCCTCAAGTTTAGTAGTAGTAGTAGCACCATGCTTTTGAGTAGTAGTGCCATGCTTTTGAACAGTTGGAAAACATCAATACAGAGGAATCGATAGTCATGGAGGCATGAGATGCCAAGGAATCGGACAACTAGGACCCAGTTCTCAACGGGAACTGATTCTCTATTCCCATCCCTTGCGTTTTCCCTGCCTGTCTGCCAAAGGGTTGGACGGCCTGATGATTTTACCCGCCATTGCCAATAATTTACCCGCATTTGATGGGCGGCGGGTGCTCGAGCCAAACTTTGCGGAGAAGTCACAGTGTATAAAAGAAGTGCTGTGATCATCACAGAAAAATCAAGCGTCACAAATCATTGTCAGCCCTGTAATTAATCACCAAGTGCTTTGGGATTCAGCACATAAACACTGTTAGCTTGATGCTAATTGCTTTTGAAAGATATTGTTGCTTGTTAACACGTCCCCACTCCATCCATCAATCTGTCCACTCTCTGGAACCGTTCGCCCTGTCTCCCAGAGTCTTCTTCCCTGCAGTAAACACATTGACAAAACAGGTCACTTTTGGCAGTGTGCTCTGAAGTGACCCAAGGTTGATAAGGTCATGTATAGATCACCAACGTTTCAATTTAAAAGTATAATGACACCGCGACTGCTTCGCTTCATGCTGCACAAATGAAATCCCCTCAAAGCAATCTGCAATTGAGGCCATATTAGCTCCAAATAATCCCAGATGGGACTCTGGCATTTTCCACACAAGATGCATGGCTGCTCTGAGGACAAGAGGTGCTCCTGGCCAAACACGTCGCTCTACAGCGATGCTTCCCAATCCTGCTTGTTGGCACTCGGGGTACTGCTGATTTTCTATCCCATCACCTCGTTAATTGAAGCTCATTGCATTCTCTCGGTCTTTAATCAGCTCTTGATTAGATGGCTGGAATGAATGCCAAGAACATATTTAAAGTGAAAACCTCTCCACGGTCGTCCCAGACGTATATATACAGAGAGGGCCTTGTGAGACTAGGTGAGCACTGCTTGTCCCAGAAATGTGTTGTAACCTATTTGGCTGTCGAGCACAGAACACAAGTTTATATTTGTTCTCAAGAATAGTTCTCTGGAGATTGCACAGGTTTGTGCTACTGCATCAGACCGACTTAAGCTCCAGGTTGTGTATTTGTGCTGTTGATTTCACAAGGGACAACTTTTCTAACTTTGCAAAAATACTGTGAGGCTTAATACGAGCTCAACCGTTTCACTTAACAAAAAATAAACCTTTTATGTGTATATGTTATTAATGTGTATATTTTATTCAAAGAAGACCTATATGTTTATTTTCAGGTGCATACTTGTATTTAGGGATTCTACTAGAACAATTTTACATGTTTTAATGTCCCAGTCTGCTCTGATTGGTCCGCTGGCCCACTCTGTTGTGATTGTTCAACAGAACCAAAGTCTTCAGACTCCGCTCCAACTCCGCTGTAATTAGCTTTGTTTGAGGGCGTGCCAAACTAGCCGCTATAGGCAGGTGTTATGCAAATGTGGCACTTGGTGACATCATCACGTTACAGAAGAAAAGGCGGGACTTTAAGCGAGGCGTTTCAGGCAGTTCAGGAGCAGTGTTTCTGTGGGGAAAAGCAACTCCCTTTGGGGTGGACTTTGGGCTTTGTAACTTTTACAGACCTTTTACAAACACAATAAACTATATAACACACTAAAGGGAAGGGAAAAAGCACAAAAGCATAATAGGTCCTCTTTTATTAGGTAGTTGTGCCCTAATATAAAGACACTTCTTCAAAACATATACAAGTATACTTGATAGCTTGATCTTCCCACCACATTCAGAAGCTGTACTATATACCTATAAATATAATGAAATACCGTCAGTTACTTGGCCGTTGGTTTAATTGTATTGATCTCTACAGATGCTAATAGGCATGTCTTTTCTCACATTTTATTACAGTAGCAGACGCATTTTAATAACATATAGAAGTGATGTCAACCATTTTATAGCTGAACAGTATCATTATCAGTAAATAACCATCTGCCTTCAAGACCACAAAAATACAGATATGTATTTGGTGAACAATAAGTAAGAGAATCTGCTCAATTAAAAACTGGCATAAAGACAATGTTTCCTGTTTCATCTTCACATCTACCAGAATACTTGTCAAGTAATTCCATATCAAGTACAAATTAATAATAAATAAGATAAAACTGGAGCTTTAATTAAACTTAGCTCAGTCTTGTCTGTAGATCAGCCTCTTGAATTCCACTGTGGTTGAGCAATCTTCCATCCCAGGAGACTTCTACGCTGACAGTAGAATCATTTGGAAACATTTTTTTGTGTTAGCAGCCAATAAGGAGCTCTTTATGCTGATGAAGTACCTGAAAACTAACATATGCAAACACATATATTAGATTGTGCGCGCGGAAGGAGGCGCATGCTAAACTCAACAACCCAGCTGTATTCTAACCTTAACTTATAGTAATCCTTACTAGCTAGGCTCCTTACATGCGTGCTAATAACTTATTTGAAGAGTTGGGTTTTTGAGATCGACAGCGTTTTTTTTAAGAACATAGATAGACTAACTTACTGACCCCTCTCGCGATAGCAGAACTAACAGGTACGGGAGGCTAAATTACGAATCCTGCTATGGCAAAGGCATCACCCACCCTACTCTTCCTCTGATTGGCTAGTACTCATTGGTTGGATTGGTTAGGTTTAGGCACAAGGATTGAGATTGGTTAGGGTAAGAATATCCGCCAATGGGGAGGCAGAGTAGGGCTGGTCTTGCCTTGGCCATAGTGTGATGCGTAATATCCCGTACGGGAGGCGTAGAGCGAGGGGAGAATGTTCACTAGTTAATCGACTACGGATGGTGTCGTTCTGAAAACAAAATAAAGATAAAACATACAAAAATGGATCGTCAAATATAGTTTGGCAGCCCGACGAAGGAATCTTTAGATGGAATCAATATGATCACTATTTATCAATACTCCAAAGCATCACCATATTATGTTGCGCACAACTGGACATTTCTGCTACTTGCTCCCAATGTTTGGAACTATTTGACGTCTCCAAGGCCTGCCATTGACATAAAAAAAACTGATGATGTTTGAAAGATGTCATTGGGGGATAACAAGATGTGCCCAAAGCAAAAAACATATTGAAATTCTTAGAAAGGATAATAATTCTAAGAATTTTCTTAAAATGTCACTACAAGCACAAACTGTTCCTGTACAAAGGAAACGTTGGAACAGGACCCCAGGGGGTGAAACTGTATAACTCTGCAGCTTTTACCCAGAATCCTTTCTCTGTAGTCGCATCAATCTCTGCTGCTAACTCCCAGTTATCATGAGTATTTAAGCTGCTGAAGTTAAATAGAATAATAAGGACGTAATGAATAATGAACAATTAATGTAAATATTAAAAGAAAGAAACTCAGTAAAACCTCGGCTCTGTAAGAATGCAATGGTAATAGTAATACAATGATGAATACTATCGACAGCGCTCATAAAATTCTAATAATGTTGGAAGAGGAGCTACATTATAGATGTCTCTTTTTGATACAAGGGAGATTTATGAGATGTATTTTTTCCTATTCTAATAATGAGATTTTGGATGAGCTGGGTGATGGAAAAAGATTTAAAATTCATGCTATTGTTTATTTTTTAAGCAGCGTTTTTGTCTTCGCCGCACAGATCAGCAAGCAGGGAGATTAGGGGGATGACATGCAGCACGCATCCTGTGAGAAAAGTTTGCAAGGTACACACATTATACCACTGAGCCATCTGCATGCCAACTGGAAGGCCAGCAGTTACATAACATAAGTCAAAATGTATTTTGGCTCACAATGAGAGCACATACAGGCTGTGTACAGGTTTTCATGTAGTGATGGATATGTTTAAAGCAGCAGTAGGCCTGATTGGAGCAAAAAATATAAATTGGTCACTATATTGTGACAGCAGTGCAGGAGAGAGGTAATCTGGACAAATCATGTGCCTCTGTGTCCTCGGGTGCTCCTAATGGCATCTGACAGATTTCACAGACTGGAGGAATACAACCAATCAGAGCCGAGCTGAAGCCTGCCGTCTCTGAGCAGCTGTCAATCACTCGCAAACTCCGATCAAACGGTCAAACTAGGCAGCGCTGATCAAATATGAATCAATATTCTGTTACTGTAATGCCTATTTTCGTCTCAAATGTTTTCAGAAACATCTTGTAGTGTACTGTTTAGCTGTAAAAAGAGAAAGTTTGTGACCCGGCAGGCAAGTTGAGATCAGTTGAGGAAACACCAAGCACCATCCACCAGTCAGAGCAAACTATCTCTTTTTACAGCTAAACAGTACACTACAAGATGTTTCTGAAAACATTTGAGGCGAGAAGTAGGCATTACAGTAACAGAATATTAACTCATATTTGATCAGCGCTGCCTAGTTTGACCGTTTGATCAGAGTTTGAGAGTGATTGACAGCTGCCTTCATTGAATGAACAGCCAATAGGAATGCTTTCTCTCTCTGAAATGACCTGTGATTAGCCAATATCTCTAGATTTTTTAAAGCTTGAAAACAGAGCCAAGAGGAGGTGAAGAAGTCTAGTTTTATCTCAGAACACTTGAATTACAATATGCTGAAAAGGTTATTATGGAATTTTTGCCCAATGGTGCCAAACACATTCTGCCTACCATTGCTTTAATTTCTTTCTTTAACATAAGGTTTGATCTTGTATCAAGTAAAAAATAAATCACATAGTATCTATCTCTTAGATGTACATCCAGGCAGGCCCTGGTGGTTTGAGCTACAGGTAGCATCAATGAAAAAGAACCTGTCTGCCAGTCTGCTCTATAGGCTTCAAAGAGTTTGCAGTTCTGATGTGGATATTAGGAAGCAGAAAGAAGATTTCTTTGAGATGGAGAAAACCTGAAAGAATGACTTCTGCTGGGGAACATTTCCTTCGACAGTCAGACAGACATAACAACCATAGATCCTTGAATTTCGGCTGTGAGCCGAAACCAGCCTTTAAATTGCACAGATGCCTGTTATTAACCCATTTGTGCCCAAAGACTGTATTTAGTAGGATAAGTGAAAATGGCATAACATTTGTTCTGTTTGGTCAAAAGTCTTGAAATTTGGTACGAACATACTTTTGGAAAGTATCTAACAGGACAACTTTGATTTTTTTTATATAACATGAAAAATAACACTTTAATTAATAGTCAAATTCAGGATTTTTGAAAAATGAGGGAAAATGCTAACATTGTGTTAATTAAATGTTATCCATATGAGATATACATATTTTGTACACTGCATATGTGTGCATAACTCCGATATTTAACTTGCTATGAGTTCATAAATACCAAATACTTGATTGTGCTCTATGTAGTTTCTGAGATACAGACATTTTCTTATCATACTATATCTAGTATTTGGGCACATTGGACTACTGTTTTTTCCTAAAATATCAGAGTTTGAGTTTGAGCCTATTGCAAAAATAGTAGTCCCATGTGCCCAAATACTAGACATACTGTAGTATGATAAGAAAAACTCACTTTTCAGGTTTTGAAAAATGTCTTCATATTTGTGCTTAGGCCAGCCCAGAGAACACTTCCATCAAAGGAAATTTTCAGTTGCGGGCACAAATGGGTTAAACAAATTAAACATTATATAACTATGTAAGCAACAGCCTTACGTGTTTATTGTGCACATCAACTTTTGTTTGCACAAAATTACATAAAATCCTGTGTTACTGGCATTTCTGCCCTTCATTCATGCCATAAAAGTAAAGTTTTTATTTAAATCACTTAGTAATGTATATCCTTTTGTAAATCCCCTGTTGTAGACACGGTTTCCCATGTTAAGTAGGGAAAACGTGATGAATTCAGACGATGAAGAGGGAAAGAAGCTTATCTAGAAAGAGGAGAGACACAGTTGCGATACTCTATATCCCTAAGAGGAGGCGAAGTTGGTCTTTCTGTAGATAGAGTTGGCACTGGCAGCGTAGCCATTTGCTGCATGAGCAGGGGAGCAGTAATTCAAAGTAACCCAACAGAAATGAATTATTGATGTGTTATGAGAGACAACCATACATCATTATGGCGTTTTAGGTGCAAAGGAAATAAGAAAGAATTATGGAGTAGGCACAAGTTAGGTCAGTCTGGGTACACAGGGGAATGGGAAACGAAAGCATGCAAACATCAACTTTCTGTCGTGCCAAAGAAAACAAATGCCGGCCCGTTAGACCTAAGTCCATCACTCAGCTTTGTGTTTACTTTGGAGAGCTCGCCATGCCATAGGAAGATGGCAGTAAAACCGCTTTAGATCAGGCATATGGAAGTAAAAAGCATAAAGATAGCGGAAACACTCTGAGCCTGCAGCCAAGGCTGAACAGTGAACAGTTTACAGCTTGGAAAAAATGTGGCCAGGGCTTTCATCAACAGCCAAAGGCATCTTCAGAGGCAGATAAAAGAAAGAAGCGAGCGGCTGTGGTAGAAGAGAAACGACTTTACTGTACAGTATCTGGGACCCAAAGTCTGAAAATTCACCTCAGGGGATACTCTTTGTGGCTTACAGCAGTTTGTGATATACAGTGATGACAGGTTGCGGTTAGTAAAATGCAGTTACTGAAAGGCCAGCCATTTTAATCTGATTCGCTCCATCCCCATAGGTGTTTCTGGTTTTTATTCACAATGATAAGGTTAACGTAAATCACCGGATCTTTGATTTTTGAGAAATTAAAAAATTATTGATTATTTTCTGACAATCAATAAAGCCTGTCTAATGACTGGAATTGATCAATATGGCGTCAGAGAAGGGGGCTGACAAGACAGGTCATGACCTTTACAATCACTGAAGGAGGTATGGTAATGAAAGGCTCTGAAGCAATTATCTTGTCAGCTCTGGGATTCTCTGTATGATCAATTGACCAATATGGCCTCATGTCTACAATCACCTTAAGTCTTCAGTAGCCTCCCCGAATGTGTTGGACCTGTCAAAGCAAACAGTGCAATAATCAACACCGAGGAGTTTGGGTGACTTTAAGCCCCGATTCAAATGTCACAGCTCAATGCACATCAGTACAAGCCGCCGCAAGATCACAAGCAAGTGCTGGTTTGAGAAATGTCTCTGTGTGTGCGTGTGTGTGTGTGTGTCATAGAGGTGTGCGTGGGTTTGACAGTAGCTGTGTGCAGTCAAGATGGCAGCAAGGACTCCAGTGAAGCATATTAAATCAACAAAAGCAACTCTGTGGTAGGTCTTAGTCATCCTGTGGTTTCTATCAGAACAGGAAAGCAGAGCTATACTTGTGAGCAGTGGTCGTTGTCAATCAAGAACATATTTTTGTTTTCATCATGGATTCAGTTGTTGATTGTCTTTTCGATTTATCCTGTAGTCTATAAAATGTGAAAAATAGTAAAAAATTAAATTAAAAAAATAACGCCCAAGATTACATCTTCAGATTGCTACTTCTTTTCAACCAACAGCCCAAAACCCAAAATATATTTAGTTTGAAATGATATAAAACAGAGAATAGCAGCAGAACCTCACTTTTAAAATGTACTGTAACTGCACTGAAACTTCACCTTCACTGTAATCGGTGAATGTTTGGCACTTGCTTCAACTAATGATTTTAGTAGTAAGCACAATAGACTGTATATAAAGATGGACAACAGCGACCCAAAAGTGAAGCTAAAACAACTCGATTTCCCCCTGGTGGCTGGCTGCAGTATAGGTCATAAATCCCGCCCCCTCCATGTTAGTGGATGGGGCATGGGCAAATAAGTAGTACAAGTCAAATAAATTTTTTCCCAAAGATGGTTTCTGTCATTTTAGGTAGTTCTTATCACGCTGATGTATGTTTAAGTGTTTCTCATAAATTCAGTTATATTAAGTAATAAGTTTAATTAGTTATTTGATGCTATAAAAAGGGGGTGAGATGTCATGATTGTCAGCTGTGATTGACAGCTGCCTTGAGTGAAGCAGTCGCGGAGCCGTAGGTTCGGGAATTGTACGAGGGAGGAGGTAACTTTAACTTTCCATAACCATCACAAGTATGTGTCGTAGAACATGTGTCAGTTTGATCATAAATGTCGTTATACAGATATTATGGTTAGCTGTTTTCTAGCCTAGCAGCTACGTAGCTCACGCTAGCAAGCTGCGGCAATGCTTGGCTCGTGATTGGCTCGGGCGGGTGTGTAGGCGGGACCTCGATACCGCAGCTCCGGCCCCTCGATCACTGCTGCACAGACTCTGGCTCCAAATGATGCCAACATCTCAAGATGGCAGCTCCTGTATCTGGGATATTTTGGCTTCACTTTTGTACAGTTGAAGGAAGTGGAGACGCATCCTATATCTATATGTACAGTCTATGATCAGCACAACCTGAGAATGAGAGTGGTATCAATATTCTTTTTGCAAGAAAGCAAATAAGCATATTTTCCAAAATGTCGAGTTATTGCATCAATACGTTCTTAAAGATCTTTTATTTACATGTAGGTCCACTGTTCAGCATGTCAGAATACGATTTCTACGTTTGAAGATCCACTATAAAGAACCAGAAAAAAAACTGCTAAATTATACAAAGCCCCACATTGTTGCTGGAATTGTACAGATTGTGGTCTGATTTGAGTGCTTCTTTTGTTTTACTGGATCACAATGTTTTCATTTCTCTGATTACAGTACTTCACAGCATGGAGATGCTCTGTTTACTGAGCGGAAAGATTGTAGCAAATAACACTGTCTGGTTCCAACGAAGCACACTGGAACCATTATTCCTCTTTATATGCTCCCACAAGGGACAATTACCAGAAAACCATGTCAGGTTTTTCACACTAACTCAGCTGATACCGTACACATGGCCCGACATTTAAGGACTCTCCGTCCTCTGAATTTGATGAATGAGTATTTTGATAATGAGGTGGCTGTGCCGTCCCACTGCAGGACACTATTTTGAATAACACATTTCAAATTGAACAAAATAACCCCATGTTTGCTCTGGGCACAAAGTGGCAGAGGAGCACTGTAGCAAGCAGTTCTGCCATAAATTTAATCCCCTAACACTGGGGCCATGGGGCTGTAATGTCAAGGTGAGAAATCTAGACTTGAATCTCGAAGACATCCACTACTAATGATCGGATTTTTCCTGGAAAATGTGTGTTGAGTAAGGGGATGAATAACACTCTTCCTTAGAGGTTTCACAGTGGGGAATTTTGCCTGGGGCATGAATTCATGCAGTCAAGACTGGTTTTATTAACCCCCCACACTTTAAACAGAATTATATGAAAAAAGAAAAAAAAGAAATTGAACATTGATTCTTGTCTTCCACGTCTACCTGGCGCTGTAGAGGTGCTCATTTTTACTTCTTGTGGTATTGTCATTGCAAGGGTTTTAAGGCCTCCCATACAGTAGAAAATACATTTTAGGTTGTTTTTCTCCACCAGCTGACACCTTCCACATTTGGACACTTTTGGGCAGGAACTGTCAATCCAAATCCAGTTTACTGCTTGCTTCTATAATTTATGGTGTAGTTTAAGTTCACTTAAAAAAAACAAATCAATGCCTTATCAAAGTTTCAAAATAACAGGTTGCAATTGACAGGCTGCAATTGTTGTAATTATCATCAGTTGGTATTGGTTACCATGTTATTTTCATGTCACAGTTTTAGCCTCAGGGATTGGTCTGTCCATCATTTTTGGTCCAGACTGAAATAACAGCAAAACAACTATTGGAGTGATTGCCATGAAGTTTGGTACAGATATTCATGTTTCCTGAATTGTAATCACTTTGGGGTTCCTCTGACTCTGTCTCAGCTGCGCTTTGTGTTCAGGGCTAATTAGCAAATGTTAGCATGCTAAAATAAGATGAAAATGGTAAACATTATACCTGCTAAAAATCAGCATGTTAGCATTTGCCGTTGTGGGCCTGTTAGCAACAGCGGGCAACCTCCGGGTCTGAAAAGTGAAGCCAATGCAGAAGTGCCTTAAACTTGCATTCTTAATAATAGCCAGCAGGGGGCGACTCCTCTGGTTGCAAAAAGAAGTCAGATTGTATAGAAGTCTATGAGCCTACTTCTCACTCGATTTATTACCTCAGTAAACATTGTAAACATGAGTTTATGGTCTCAATCGCTAGTTTCAAGTCTTCTTCATACAGCATGATGTTCATTTAGTAAATTATGGTCCCATTTAGAGTCAAATAGACCATAAAGCAGGTTATGCTTCAGGGCATGGCTACCTTGTGATTGACAGGTCGCTACCACAGCGTTGTCCGGTCTTGGAGTTGTCCGTGTTTTCGTCTTAGAACTTTAACCCCTTCACAGTGTGTTTTCAGTTCACGACAGTTAATTGTAACATTTTGGTTGCCAAAAAATTCAGCATTGTTGTCGTTGGTCGTACTTCGCTCCACCCTCGCGTGTCACCTCTGGTTGCAAAGAACCAAGATGGCGACGGCCAAAAACCAAGATGGCGACAGCAAAAATGCCAAACTCAAGGCTTCAAAACGGCAGTCCTAACGTTACCATTTAACTCAAAGCACCGCTGTAGCTGTAAGTACAGCATTACAGAGCTTCTAGCTTAGCTGTCAAAAGCAAAATGTGAGTGGTTGAAAGGACAGCGGCCAGGCTGACTGACATCAGAAATTTACTGGACAAAAATTGTTTTTAAGTATATTGCATGAGGATTAGCATTGCTTTTATTTATCAATTCATTGATGCTGCCTACAGTCAGTGTGGATTGATACATACCATAGACTGTATCAAATATGGATCTAGTCTTTGTGACGTGATGGACATCAAAAACACTTTCTATGTGGTTTGGCCTTTAATCTTGTTTTAAAACACTGTCCTTTGCTTTGCCCGTCCCTCAAGTGATCCCACAGTTAGTGTGCCTGTATCCTAATGCCATAATATGACCAAGGTAATATTCGCCTCACCATGGAGCTTGTATGGTTATCAGGAAGTATGACAGAATTATACACCTTTTTATCAGACACTGTACTGGACATTGGTCCGTCTCCATTTCCTAACTGTTCCAGTTGAGCTGCTGACACAAAGTAGAAATAAAACTTTTAAATGTATAGAAATAATGTTAGAAGAACTTCTATCCCCACTACACAAGTAAGTTCAAACTTGTCTGATGGATGGATGGATGGATGACAGTTGGATGGATATATAATAGAATCACTGTACCACTCTTATAGTATATTCTCAACATTATCTTTCCCTTGTTCAGAGTAAGAACCGACATGTTGCAGTGCATTCCATCTGACAACATAAGTGCAGTAGCCTTGTCAGTGATGCTTCCCCAGCAGTGCAGATGGTGGAACAGTATAAATTGTGAGAGCTTGTCAAGGATCTCGCAACAAACAGCAGTACAGTTGGTGTGGTAGGGTATAAATTTTGATGGTGTGCTTGGACTGTTAGCTGCAAGTGCTTATTACCGCTGGCTCACATCGACAGGGAAGCTGCCTGCAATTCTGTACAACAGTAGGGATGCACATTTAAAATAACTATCTTAATTATTAACAATAAATTATAGTTTGGTAGATTAAAAGATGATCTATTTTATTTTTTCAACAGTAATTTTGGACATTATATAGCTTATTTTTTTCATAGCCAAAAGTGAGAGGTGGAATTGATTGAGAGAGAAATGAGGCTGGTGTGCTGCTTTCATGGTACACGCTTTAGTGAGCTAAACCAGCAGGACGCCAATTCCAATCTCTGTTTTAATGATCAAGTGAAGACGGTGGTTCAATCCTTTCTCTTTCTCCTTTATTATCCCTTTCTGACCTCAAGAAAGCTATCATTTGCTTTCATCTCCTCTCATCTAGATTAGTTGGTCTCATCCGCTCTCGGACAAAATTCACTCCACCTTCTGCAATTAGTGCAACATGCAGCCACTGTACTTTTAACCAATCAACGGGGTCCAGATCATATCATGCCCATGTAAGTCTCACTCCACTAGTTTCTAGATTGCTTCAGAAAGTCCAATTCAGAGCTTTTAATTCCTTATGAGCCTGTGTGCAACCTCAGATCTACCGGTGGAGACCCCAGGGTGTAAAGTTCCCCGCGGCTCTTGCAGCTTTGTATGCCTATGTATTATGCATTTAGATAATCAACACAAGTAATGTCAGCCCCTCTTATCACTGATATTTGCCAACAGATGATCTTTATCTCATATGAATCACATTCATTCAATAATTTTCTTCACCTGGTTTACAATTCTCTTCATATTAGAACGTTTATATTGAACATAACAATATGCAAAATATTCACTACCAACATTTTTTCAATTGTTTATTCCTAAAGCTTATGGAAACTACCGGCCCGTTCTCATTCACAAGGCATCAAATACCGATGCTTTGTCATTGCCGTTGTGTGATACTGCCGCACAAGGCACCAGTATGAGATGCACCGGGCTGTCCATTAACTACAATGTAAAAAAACAAAGAAACACACTGAGGGCAGGCGGGAGGGAGAGGAGGTGGACGGATCCAACAAACACAGGGCTTTCATCCAGGAGTCCGCTGGTCGTGTCACTTTCACGTTACAATCAGCTGTTTGTTTGTGAACCGTGTTCACAACGTTCAGTTTCATTTTCGGTTAATAAACGTAGTAGTTTTCAGCCCAACTGTGTAGTTTTTCCTAAACCTAACTATAGTGGTTTTGTTGCCAAAACCTTAAGAAATGTCAAAGGGCGTGACAAAGCAATAGTATGATGAGAACGGGTTGAAACTACTGATCTAGCATAGCACATGCTATTATATGCATTCTTCCTCATCAAAACCTGGTGCCTACATTAACCCATAATGCAACTCAACCAATGACAGTTTGATCGGAGATTTGGGTGTGTTACGCTAGTAGTGGCTGATGTCAAGTCACTTGAGGCGAGTCAGTTATCAGACTTCACACAGCTCCCTTTGGAGCCACAAAAGACTTTATACTGCTTCTTTTTTTTAACATATGCAGTGGTACTTCCTGAGAATTGCAAACGGATTATCAGTGGAGGTAGCCTGTAGGATTAGGACACTACATCTTGGTTAAAGGAACAGTGTGTAACAATTAGGGGGATCTATTGGCAGAAATGGAATATAATATTGATAAGTATGTTTTCTTTAGTGTATAACCACCTGAAAATAAGAATTTGTTACCTTAGAATGAGCCGTTTATATTTATATACAGAGCGGGTCCTCTTCACGGAGTCGGCCATCATGTTCCTACAGTGGCCCAGAACTGACAAACCAAACACTGGCTCTAGATTCGTTTTCACATTTTTGCGTCGGCCACCGTAGTTCTCCTAAACACTTGGTACACGGGAGAAGCTTCAGTTGGTTGCAATCTGGAACCTCACCACTAGATGCCGCCAAATTCCTCACACTGCACCTTTAAAATTAGGGAAAGACTGTAACCAGTGAAGATTTGAGTGGTGATTACTAGTGAGAAACACAGAATACTTGCATCAGAACAACATTTTGGAGACAGGGTTGATAACCCAAGGTAGGAACTCTCTACACTAAAATATTTACCTCTAGACTTCTACTTTCCAATAAGCAGCGTGGAGTTGTTGAGCATCGACTAGCTCATCTGGAGTCCGCCCACGGTCTTTGAGCAAAGCTTTACAAGGAAGGAAGAAGCTGCTGAAAATCAAATTCCGACTCCACACCTTGTACAGTATCTGCAACACGATCACGTAAAGTGTGTTTTCGTCAAAAAAGTAAACCTCCCATAGTTTACATCACAAGGCTGGATTAGGCCCAGCTATGCATGCACGGCTCCCCCAGCAGCATTACCGAAGCACCTGCCAAATGTTTTTATCACAGCTGATTGTAAGAATACATGTTGGGCTTTTCCTTTTTATCTAAGTGGAACAACCCCTCAGCTTGCCAACAGCTGAACTCAGGAGAGGGGCTTGGTTTTTGCTGAAAATAAACAGTGAGACTGTGTAGAATTTCCATCAGATGTATTACAACAAAAATCTTTGGCAATGATTAATATTGATAATATTCAGTCAGGGATTTAATGCACTTAGTGACAGGGGCATATTGTACAAGAGATAGTGTGTGTGTGTGTGTGTAAGAAAATGGTACTTCAAAATTTAGCTATTTGTACTGTTAGCTTCTTTTTAGTTTTCAAGCACTTTTTTATTGCATTCTTTCACCAAATGCTCCATATCAAATAATGTTTGATTTGATTTGAGCTATAAAGCCCTGTGCAGGTTTGAGTCACCCACCAAAACATGAATATTCAGCCTTACGTGCTTAAAGACTTAGTTTCACGGTATCGCGTAAGCTCTAGATTTTACTGTGTTTAAAGATTTACACAGGTCCGTAGATGTAAGAAACACAGCATGAGAAAGATTAATCAGGAAAATAATATTATTTTTATGACTTAATGGCATTCTTGGTTACGCAATTACCCCTGCACCCCGTTAATCATATGCTGAGCTGTAATGTTGGGGATTAGCCTTGCCCTATTTTTCCTTCTCACACTACAGCACAGAAGCTCTTCTACCTCTTCATACATCTCCCTATTTCCTCCTCATCCTGTTCCTTTTTTTCCTCTTTATTACTGTATCCCAACCCTCAATGATCTTGCAGGAGCCTAACACACATGATAATTTAATCGTGGTGCTGGTGCAGCTTTAATACTATAAGCTGTGATGGGAAGCGCTGCAAAGCGGCAAAGCTGAAGGTGTGTGTGTGCGCCCCATCTTTCGCTGGAATTTCTCTTCTGCAACTCTACTATGTTTCTAGTCTATTATTATGCTCATATTTTATGCTCACATGACCCGTTTTGCTTACAACACAGTATGTAATGTTTCAGCGTTTGTAAAGCTCTCACTCATCATAGTACCGTGTCCACTCAGATGGATTGGCCGGTCCTGTTCCATCAGTGACTGTACATTGGTACAACTTAATCCAGTGGTTCCCAACCTTAGGGTGGCGCCAAAGATTACAGGGGGGTGCGCCAGGATTTTCATATACCCTCTAACTAAAACCATACTAACACTCTTACTGGATAATATATATAAAAGTCTGCATATAAAACTATAGACAGAGCTAAAGGTATATTTCCGTTGCTTCTTAGTTGGCCACATTCTGTTTAAACCTGGTATTTGTGCACGGTGGCAGATAAATATTAGGCTACACAATAATATACTTAGTATTAGATTCCAGTGGTGACTGCGTAGAATTGTTTCTGACTCATGTGGTCCAAATATTTCCAATAACTCCAGAGCATTGTAAAGTACAAAAGTCAAAATGTATTGAAAAAAAACCAGATGTAATAATTTCTACAAATTCACTTTTTAAATCTAACGAAATATTCAATTCATATTTGTTGGCGTTTAGCCTTTCAAAAACAACGTTTTGCTCTCCCGCTTGCCGCACACAAAGGGAGGCCCACTCTGGGGCAGTCTAGCAGCAATCTAACAGCACCATAAATTAAATTTATTTAACCACAATAACAAAAAAATCTATTTTGACTTTAACACTGTTATAGAAAACAAATTAAGTTGTTACATAAACAAAAAGATCATATTATGTTTCTGCATACGCTTGCCGAATCTGTCAAGACTTCAATCACTTGATTTATGTTGACGAAACTGCCGAGTTATAGTCTTTAAATAAAGTTGATTTAATAAAAAAAAGACTTACTCATTCAATATACTGAATCACTTTATTCAAATTGAGGATTTTGTTCGAGGGATTGTCATTCTTTTTAAGGGTGATGACTTTGAGGGTGGGGGGGCAATACGTTGGGAACCATTGCCTTAATCTGTGGTGGCATTCTGGGTCTGTCGCCTCGTTATTTGTGCTCTTGTAGCACCAGAGCAGCACTCTGTGAACTCGCTGCCTATGAGCTACAGTAATTGTCTTTGCTATCAGCACCTAACATCCAAAATGAATTAGGGAAACAGCTTTTGTGCAGTCTGTTCCCCTCTCTCTTTTGGACAGCTTGGGTGACAGCAACTTCTTGCACCGTCTCTCTCCCAGTTTTTGAGACAGCAGTATGATGGATATTCTTGTGCTCTGTGCAGTGTTATGATACATTCACCAGCACTTTGAAAACTGTATTCATTGCATCTGCTGGTGGTCATTGCATCCTGATTTAAATGTGCATGGTTAATGTAAGACTAAGTCATATATTGTCAATTAACTTTCATTTTTCAACCACATTTTGCTTCTTGATCATTATTTTTCCTCAAGACCTGACTGAACTCATGACATCATCTGAGAGGTAAAATAACAGGATTTGTATTAGCCTGTTGTTAAATGATGTCACCAGTTCAGATAGGGAAGGTTATAAATAGGACTGTAAAAGATAAAATCTGTCGACCCGGCTCCCTAAGATGGAATGCCACGGACCTCCCCCACATCTTCAGAGGTCAACAACCTGAGGTGCCAACGGTCCCCAGAGCTTCCCCCTCTGGGGAGGTAGCGGTTGGCGTCCAATAATGAGGATCTAATGAAAATAATTAGTCAGTTGTGGTCCGATTTGTTGTGCTGCTTGCTAACCACCTGCAGACCTGTAGCAGAGCTGCTGAGCTGCTGCAGCTTGTTAATGTGGCAGGGCTCAGTGCTTCTGCTCAGGAAATGACGGACGATGTCCTCACTGCTGAATATTTCCAACAGGTTGCTGCAGTCTCTCATTCCCCTCTCATTACTCGCTCCACAACATAGAAAACCACAAGTTATGAACCATGTTTTCCTCTTTGTGTCATTTGGTCAGCAGGTATCACTGATTGTTACCATGGAAACACGGCAGTTCAGAGATAAAGTGGGTGTAGGGTTTCGTCTTAGAACAAGTCATTCTATATTCTTGTTTATTTCTGTTTAATGTTTGTATCGTTCACATCTACAGTAGGACACATAATGGTAACACTTTATAATAACCATCATTTATAAATGGTAAATTGATAGTTAATTAAACTTACTTAATAGTTATTTTACTGTTAAGAAAACAATGAAATTAATAAATGTTTACTAATAATTAGTAATGGTATAATTTCTGTTATAGTTTGTGTAAAATGAAATAATTAGTTTATAAATTATATATTGTATCATAGTTGATAAGAGACTTACAGTTTATTGTTGCACACATTATAACCTTTATACACTATATTAAGTATTTATTAGTGACTACCAAAAATGTAAACTTTTAAGAATAAATCTGTAAAACATCTATAAACATTACATAGATAGATGGACCAGAAAACTTATTAACCATTGACAAAACTATCTAAATAATGTTTATAGATGCTTTTCAAAGTATTTATTAACCGTCTAACGAGGTATTATAATCACCAGTTGCAACATTATAATAGCCATCCAAATAATGTTTATAGCCTTTTAACAAACCAGTTATTAACCATTAACAAAATGTTAAATATATATATATATGTAATGTTTATATATGTTTTTACAAACAATTTCTTTAAAGTTTACAAATAATATCTTAATCATTAAAAAATATAGAATATGTTTAATTAACTATCAATATACCATTCATAAATGATATAAAGTGATACCCACATAATCTATACTTGAGTGTCTTGCTCATGGCTTCTCTTTAGTTGTAGATGTTCATGACTTCAATTAATGTGTCTGAATACAGCGGTCACCTCTTTAACTGTCTGCCGTGCTGTGAAATGTCACGACGTTACTGTCGTGACTATCATAAAATGATAGGTAATTTTATTTTTAATAAGGATTGCTTTAAAGTAGCTTATTTTGCACAGTAAATTGTCATGTAAACAAGTCGCTGGCTGCACATGTAGACTGAATCCCTGGTGTTACATGAACTGTATATCGATATGTCATGCACGTCATGTACATAGCCTCATTTCCACTTTAGGGACAAAGGGCCTTGATGTTAACAGGCAATGCTGGACAGACTATCTGTTGGATTGGGGTGCAAAGTGACCTTGGCCATGTCTGGAATAGTGAAACAGGAGGGGGAGAACTGACAGTGAATGTAAATCACGTAGCCCTTTAGCTGATTAGAGTGGCTTATGCAGTCTAACAGGACAAAATATTGGAGGACCACCCATGTCCACGGGTGCAAAAAGTGCCACAAATAATGCATCCGCCCACCAAGAAGAGGTCTCTCGAGAGAATGACAGGTTTATGCGCTGATTTTAAATGGTGTGCGTCCTTCGTAAAGAGAGCGAGTGCAGAGTGCACTCCGACTGACTTGCCATCATAACCAATATGACAAACGGAGGCTGCAGCTGGGAATACCAAATGGTGAAAAAGGACAGGCTTTTATCACAAACATACCGCAGAAATGTTGAGGAAGTAGATGACGGGCGGCAGAAGAAGTGTTTGGATGGGTGTACTGTGGCTTGTACCCGTCTCTAAAAACGTCCTCATACATAAAGGCCCCAGGGAAATTAGAGTGATGTGAGAAGCTACGAGGTGGCTTTTTTGCAGTGTATGCTGTGGGAGGTGTTGTGTGAATAGTTGCATTCTCTGAGATGAGGGGGCTCTCGTGAATCTGGCTGCATTGAAACAGTTATTTAGACTAGCTCTTCACCATGAAAAGTAATTCTGCGAGCGGGAATGAGCAGGTTTTTTTTGCAGTCATGATCAATTGCAGAGACAGTAAGCTAAAGTGACTAGAACCAATACGTGTAATACGACTGCTGCTCTTTGTGTATCCGTCTAGAGAACCACAGTTTAAATGAGAGATCTAAAATATGGCCCAACTCTTTACCCATGACCCAGGAGCTCTCTGCAAAATGAAGAATAGTTCAGTGAAGTCATATTTATTCTCCCTGAAGCCAGCTCAGTGAAGTCATGAATCACAATCGGTATTCAAATCAGAGGTTTGTCTCCAGTCAGTGCACAGAGTAAGCTTCTGGAGTAAATCATGTCTTCCACAAAGGGTAATCTCAGATGTAAGACTCTCTAACGTCTCAGTGTAGGTTTATTTGTTCTCTGCATCATTTCTGTCAGCCGATTAGACTGTTGTCAGGCTATTAAATAGGCATTATCGGTCACTATAAGCACCATAGATGTGGGTCAGTAGGGGCCTACTACACCTAACATGACACAAACACAGGGCTTTCACCCAGGAGACCGGGGTTTGCGTGTGAAACCAACTACAGTTTTCTTTGTGTTCACAAGCGTTTCATTTTCACATTTGAAAAGTGGTTATTTTAAGCCAAAACACAAAGTTTTTCCCTAAACTTAACTTAGCGTTTTTGTTGCCTAATCCTAAAGTAGTTGTAGTTTTGTTGCCTAAACCTAAAGAGGACTTTTTGTTTGTGTTCAAAATGTAACATTTCAGTTAGTTTTACAAGTTAAAACATGTTGCCTTTAAGTTTCGCTTTCACTTTTACTACGTAGTAGGCGATGTAGGACCCTACTGACCCATATCTATGGTATTTATAGCGACCAATAACGCCTATTTAACGGCCTGATAACAGTCTAATCGGGTGTTTCTGTTCAGTTGCGTCTTTGGTGTTGAGTTAGCATTGCACATCATTCATTTGGATTGAGGTTTTTCAAATACACTTGAAGCTCAAGAGCTCAAACGTGAGGATTTAGTATTTGTACACCGGCAAACCAGAAATCTTGTGACATTCATGACTGCAGTTTGACAGTTTGAACACAGATTTGTAATAAGTTGCAGCCAACATTCGGATGTTAATTAGAGCATTTACTGGATATAGAAATGATTAAACTGCATCAGACAAACGTCAGCACGAAAATAACTCAAGCTTAATTAAATCCAGCAGTCTCGCATTTCAGATCAAACAGATACTTACATACCGAGACCTGCTTTTCATGATTCTACATTTCGTTTTCAGGATTTAGCTGCGACTATGTTTGCCTGACGGATGGTTATAAAATCAACCTATCCTCATACAACGGTTCGTAAGATATCTTACCGTTGCGTTTACCTACGAATGTCCAGCAACACGTGACACACAATTTCCGCCCATTACATCCATACAGTCTTTTCAAAATTAAACTTCTGTTTTCACAGCAAACATCTTGGTTAGGTTTAGGCAACAAAACGACTTAGTTAGGTTTAGGAAAAGATTGTGAGTTAAAATATAACTCCAGAAGTGGCATAACTTAAGTATAGCAGTTACGTGACAAAGAAATCAACGTTAACTTCTGCTTTCACATAGGGTACGAACAGCGGGAGTGAAAGTCCAGTGTTTTTTGACCCACCAATCCATCCCGACCTGCGCCCTATGCCCTATTTAATGCTCTTTATACTTTTTGGTTCACAATTACATGGCTTACAGTACATACAAATTGATTTTGTGGGATATATACAAATTACTTTTTGTAGGTATAGCTACAAACAGTGTATGAGAACAGCCTAACACATTGTTAAAGATTAAACCTGTGACTCCATGCAGTGTATGATTGGGTGTTACATTTTAGATGTCTCTGAGTTGTTAATCGAGTATGCCAAAGAGAAGTTTCCCCTCTAAGCCTCTCAGGAGAGGTCCAAAGAGGTAAAAGTATTCAATAAATCACACAAAAAACAAAAATTAGAGAAAAGTACAACAAGTGAAAACAGTGAGTGAAAATTTGTCTCGGGAAACGAGACACATTTTTTTACTTCATTATTTATATTACGAGAGAGATTTATCTTGTGACCCTTTAGAGCGGGCCCGACCTCTAGGTTGGGAACCAGTGGACTAAACTACCAAACTGTATACAAAGTAATTAAAACTAACAAACTGTACCCTTTACAAAATGCTTTGGTCAATGCATCAGTAACACTCTAATACTGTATGTATATTAATACTTAATACTGGTATATTTACTGAAGTAAAGTATCTGAATACGTCTTCCACCACACCTAAAACAGTTTGCCATCGTATTCGTTTACCGCATCATATTTGACAAATGTGCAAACAAAACCAAATCCCAAATTGAATTCAATGCCATCTCTTTGATATGTTGATCACGATGTAGCCTTTAGCACGGGACAGAAGTTTTTTTTTCATCCGTTTTCTAAGAACAGGATCAAAGTTTGTTTTTTGGAGTGAAATAACCTTAACCTTCTGTTTTTTATTTTTAGGGTTCTTTGTGCCTAGTGTTACTTGGAAGGCAAAGCATTGCTAATTTTATCTTGCTGAAAATAAAGATTAAAGAGATCACGAGCAGCTTCTGTCTGATATCATGAAGGAACGGGGAAAAACCTCGACATACAGATGATTAGAACACATATGCTAGGGGTTATCAGGTTACCAAAGTCATACACCTTACACCTTACTTTGTGCAATCTAATAATAAAAGCTGTGCTCTTTAATTCCAATGCTCTTGTAACATTATCTCTCATACTCTTTCATTGTAATACTTTCAAACATCACCCACAAATGATCTCCGAGTGTCACAAAAGACATCTTTTTAACGTGTTTTTAACTTCAGTCATCAGAGGCTCATTCCATGTCCCTTTAACTTCATTTTTTCACAAATACAAATACATATTTTTTTCATTTTGCATCAGATTTAATGCGTTTTGCTCATAAAATGTGAAAAGGTAGCACATCTCAGATTTCAAAGTCAAGGAGGACAAAATACTCACATTTCACTTGTTTATTTGGCTCACAGCCTTGACTTTGAAATCTGTGATGTGCTACCTTTTCACATTTATTTTGAAAAATGCTCATTGGACTTCGGGGTTTAGCGCTCCTCTGTGACTCCCATTGTTGAAGCACAACCTCCTTTTCAAAGTATGACTACGAATAACTAATGTGCTGATGATGAAATGTTCCTTAGTGTTTCTCCATAGCCCCAGAAAACTTGCTTTCAAATTCTAAGTATTTCTCTATAACATTGAATATCTGCAGCTCAATAAGCAAAATCTTCTGTTAATGTTTGGTTTAATAAAATTATTATATATTAAGAGTTTGAACATAACATATGAAAAACTCACCTTTTCAGTACTACCACAGTTCCAGTACCTGCCAGAAACAGTTATTTAAATATTATCATATTATGTCAGTTGTCATATTAATAAAGCCTTTTCTCATCTCCCCCTCTCAGAGAGGTCAGAGGTCAGAGGTCAGGGTTGGCTACATCCCTCAGCTGGTGCTTTTCCAAATTCAACGTAAAATAGGGAATTGAAACTGTAAAAAAGCTTGGAATTTAAAGAACTATGAATTCTTTAACACTTAAAAGAGGACCTATTATGCTTATTTTCAGGTGCATACTTGTATTTTGGGTTTATACTAGAACATGTTTGTATGGTTTAATGTTCAAATAACGCTTTATATCCACCCCTTTCGAAAAGCCCAGTCTGCTCTGATTGGTCAGCTGGTCCACTATGTTGTGATTGGTCAACCGAACCAAACACTTCGGACTCCGCTCCAGCTCCACTCTAACTCGCTTAGTTTGAGGGCGTGCCAAACTAGCCGTTATGCAAATGTGTTACTTGGTGACATCACCATGTTACGGAAGAAAAGGCGGGACTTCAAGCAAGGCGTTTCAGGCAGTTCAGGAGCAGTGTTTCTGTGGGGGAGAGTAACTCTCTTTGGTGTGGACTTTGGGCTTTGTAACTTGCAGACCTTTTACATGCACAAAATAAATATATAACACGATAAAGGACAGAGAAAAAGCACAAAAGCATTATATGTCCCCTTTAATGTTTTATACACAAAATGGGACTGTTTTTAACAGGATTTTAACATAAAATATTTTTGTACCACAAAATTTAAAATGACAATTAAATAAAGCAACAAAACATCATTAGGAAGGATATTTGGCTGATAACTGTAACATTTGTGTCTTCAATAGTGGCAGAATGAACCTTCTCAGCAGCTTGAATCAGAGCTGTGGGTGGAAGTGAGATAATAACAGGGGCCATGCGAGGGCAGACACAAATCCCTCACGGAGGAGTCGATCCATAATGTAGGAAAGAGTAATTGTTTTAGGAGGAACCGTGCCGATAATGAAAAGTCTAATAATTCTCACGTTGGTTGTCTGTGTGCGGGTTATAAAATCCCCCAGACCATCATTGAGGAGGAAGGACACAGGTTTGAGACACCATCCAGAGGATCAGAGTGGTATTACAGGTAGAGAGCACAAACGTGTTCAGGAGTACAATTTCTTTTCCTTCATTCATCTGCGAGAAGGCTTCCTGAATCACAGCAGTGGTCACCAGATGGTGCTGCACAGGCAGGTTTGATCCATGTGATGCTCGTCCAGGCAGGCGGATGGAGGAATGAGGAAGTGGAGGCTTCTTATCATGATAATCATCATAACTCTGGTGTCTGGCGTGCAGACAAGGGACTGATGGCAGCTATAAATCCGGCACAAGAGAAAAGAGGCTATTATATATGCTGTGGAGGAGAGTGATGCTTTGCACTTTAGAAATTAGAGAGGTCCAGCGGGACAATGTGCCTTACTTGTTAATGGAAAAGCCGTAGCATCACTATTCTTGCTCATGGAAGTTGTTGCGTGGTACCGGATGGATGGACTGTTGCTAGGACTGCATCTAAGATGGAAAATGCTTATCAAGAGATGCATTTATTTTTTTAAAGTGTCATCAAACCTTTTATTAAGGCTCTTAAAATGTTGCTAAAGACAATTAACAAGATGGTGAGTCAAGAAGAAAAAGAAAACTAAAAACACAACACCCTAATCAAAATAATCATAAATTAATACAGAATTTCTTAATTTAGGCAACTTTTAATGCCACAATATAAAACAATCTACTCAAAATAAAAGTCCTGCATTTAGATATGTATCAGCATAAAAGTAAAAAGGTAGAATGTACTTAAGGATCAAAAGTAAAAGTCGTCTTTCTGAAGAATGAATGGTCCTTCTGTTGTTAAATTATTAATGTGTGAACATGAACGCCGCAACTTAAAGAGCACATATTATGCTAATTTCCAGGTTCATACTTATATTTAGGGTTTCTACTATAACATGTTTACATGCATTAATGTTGAAATAACTCATTATTTTTCTCATAATGTCTGTCTGAATATACCTGTATTCACCCTCTCTCTGAAACACTCCGTTTTCACGCCTGTCTCTTTAAAGTGGCAATCCGTAAGATTTCAGACCTGGTTGATTTGGCGACACCCTGTTTACTGGTGGTAACAGCAAATGCAGTTTAATAGTACAGGTCCCAGAATATTGGGGTAAACTATTAGTGTTTTAATAAAGAAGTCAGGAAATAACTAGCCGTTTTCCATCATTCTGTGAACAACCGTGATCTGGATTTTGTACCGCACACGGCATGAGTCTGCGAACAGCGAAAGTGAAAGTAGTTGGTTACCTCACTGAGAAGTTGGAGATGTGCAGCTCTTTATCTAACAGCTCAATGTGTCTGCTACTTCTTGTTGCATTAACGCGCAAATGCAAATTTGTTTTAACGCCGCTAATTTCTTTAACGCATTAACACAACTTGCAATTTATAGGTTGTAGCGGGCTCAGTTGTAAAGCTAGAGTGAAGATACTGGTATCATATGAAACCTGTGGAATGCATCATGCCAAGCTTAAACTGGTAGGTTTGCCTATAAAGTCTCAGGCTGCAAAGTAGTCACTTAATAGAGTAAAAAGTTAATTGTTAAAGTATGAAATCTCTCAAAGTCATAGTCAAGTTAATTCAATATTAGACTTTCATGCAAAACTTTGCTAAATGCACTGTCCACTGCTGATCTTTTGCCATTTGATTTCATGCACTAGAAGCTGCAGTGTCAGATGTTCAGGGCATTGTGGATGTTGGTGTAAATAATGTTATATGAGATGATAGATGCCAAACAGCAGGGGAGCTCAGGACATTTTCCAGAAGCCCAGAGGTTGGCACTCGGACGGGCGGTGGGCAGGAAAACGGGAGCAGCAGATGGGGTGTCCCATTAGCAGTTGTCCTGTTAGCTCGGGCCAGCTGCCACTCTCTGGGCCTCTCTCTGGGCTCTCTTCTCCCCTGAGTCAACCAAATAAACCCAGTTTGATTTTAGGTTTGTTGTTTTGATGGCTTACTAGTGAACACGAAACTTGTACACATGAAGCTGCATGTACGAGGCAGACGAGATAGTCTATATGTAGGAGAGTCTAGAGTGTCATTTCAGCAGTCATTAAGAAAAGATTCACATTTTGTTTGATTTTAACTTAACACCAGGCTGTCTTCTCTTCTTCAGAGTTTCAATCCTGTTTCACCTCCGATCACTCCCAACATCATTAATGAGTGTGGTCAAAAGTGTGCTCTGTTGCACCTGTAACCCCGCCCACCGATGATGTCACACTATCCTCGAGTCAACCTGTACATCACAGGAGCAAAGTGAGGAGTTAAACCACTGGAGGTCGACAAAAAATTCCAGGGGGTGTTAAGTTAGTTTAACCAAAATAAACTTCCGTCTTCACGGGAAACAACTTGGTTCGGTTTAGGCAACAAAACTACTTAGTTAGGTTTAGGAAAAGATCATGATTTGGGTTAAAATAACTCTGGAAGTGGCGTAATATAAGTAGGGAAATTACGTGACGAATAAATCAATGTTGACGTCTGGTTTCACTTTGGGTACGAACACCCGTCTCCTGGGTGAAAGTTCAATGTTTTTTGACCCACCCATCCACCCCGACCTCGTCACTCTGCGGTGCCGGTCGCCCTTTATACTTACTCTTCACACAAATTGATTTGGTTGGATATATATGCACAAATTACAGTGAATTACTTTTCATAGGTATAGCTACGAACGGTGTATGAGAACAGCATGAATAGGGACATGGCAATAGAGAGCCAAAGTCACGCCCCTTTTGAATTGCGCCATAAATCACACATATGTTTGTCAATTTAAAACATAAATTTGCAAGTCAAGAAAGTCTCAGTTTGTTGTAAAACTGTTGAAGTACACGACTGTATATAAATACGTAATTAGAAAGACGACACACCCAAAAGTCGCGGAAGTGACGTATCTCTCTCTGAAGCTACGATACCTGTGTGTTTCGTACTGGGATGTACTCACACCAGCAACGGGTTTCGCTCGTTCTTTCGCTTCCCATCTGATAAAAAGACCAGTTGTCGCTGGATAAAACATCAGGTAAGATAACGTTACCTTTGTGCGTGGCCATAGCTAAATTAGCTAGCTAGCCAGTGTTGGTGGCGTATATTGTCCGAGACGAGTTTCACACAAAAACTAAACTGTACTACGACAAACTGTGACTCTCTTGACTTGGAAAATGATCTTTTAAGTTGACAAACATCATATGTGTGATTCATGGCGTAATTCAAACGGGATCAAAAAAAATATTTGTCTCTCTCCGTTGACTACCGTAGAAATAAGGTCCCATGGGGTCCACCGGAAGGGGCGGGACTTGTTGTATCTAATACAACTCAAAATTAAAAATAAATTTAGAATCAGCCTCACCTGTTAAACATTACTTATCTATAAATTAATACAAATTTAACAGAGCAGTTAATCAGAAAATATTCTTCAGATCAGAATCAAAAAGTAGATTTTGTTACACTGAAGATGATTATTATTGTTGTTGTTATTATTGTTTCTATTGATGATAATAGTAATAATAATAATAATTATTGTTGTTGTTATAATAATAATGGTGATAATAATATAAGAGGAAGAAAACAGATAGGTGGAAGAATAAGAATGAGGTACTGCCAGTGTATATGTGGTCTATGTGTCTGGTAAAGTCAAAGCCAGCAGCTCTTCACATTGTTCCTCTGTTGCTTTAATAACGACAAATGGTAATGATGGGATTTCCTCACCCAGACAAGCAGGCTATATGTCTATCACTCACTCTGCTCCACCATTTGACATAGAGGCATGGAGGCATGGTCCCTTCACACCATTTCGTGCACCGATCAAACCCACACATGCACTTCTATACACACGTGTACCAATTTTTCCACAACCTTTCTTCTTCACTCATCTTGTCTTTTTTTTTTTTTTTTTTTTTTTTAAATAGCTCTTTGTTCTCTGCCCATGTCTATTTTTATCCCAGCGTTCACGGGAGGAGTCAGAGAAATGACGAGGCTTGGGAGACTTTGCTCATCTCCATGGCAACTATATATTGCAAGCCTTCATTGTCTAACGTAGCCTTTTCTTCTACTGTTCTATACCTTTTGTCGCCCTCGTCTTATTATCGGATATGTTCAGGTCCATATTTCACGGCTCAACCTCTACGGAGGTTCTTTTTTTCCCATGCATGCCTCCTCTCCTGGCTCCTCATCTCTCTCCATGCTGTCCACCCCTCAACAAATCTCCCTCCACCCCCCAGGAGCGGATTGAGCTGTCTTTTCCTCTCTGAACCAATGGGCGTGCTGTTGTGGAGTAATTCTGTGCAAACCCACGCCTCGCTCATGAGACACAGCTTGGATGCCGTTCGTTTTGCCACCACTGTGAGGCCCACTTTCATGAGACCGAAATCTCTGTGGGCTTTGTTCGGTTCAAGGGGGTTTCCCCATTTTTTCCCCCCCCTTTACTGAATCCTGCTGAGAAATGCAAATTTACTGGCATCTTCCCCAGTCAATAACTGCAGTATGGCACCCTCTTTTGAAACACATGCTGTACTACTGGCCTTGTTTATGATTTGATTAGGAGAGGACATTCAACACTCTTAAGTTCACAATGCATTTTTTTACACCACCTGGAAATATCATATATTTAAATCCTTCGATAGATGCGGCATTGTTTATTAAATGTTTCCAATATTTTCTGAATTATTTTGAAATCCTGTCACTGTGTGCACTATATTAAGCAGCACAAACAAACCAGCATCCGCATTATTCCATCACGGATTTCCCGCCCATTAGTCATCTCTTCATCAAAACATGTCCAACCATTCTAGCTCACTGAAAAAGGACACGCATTCAATCCCTCATGCGGGATTCCTTCTCGTCACGTGGCCAAGGCAGCACAAACATATGCTGTCAGTGGAAAGCTTTCTGTGTTCAGTGGCATTAGAAGCACAAGAACACACATAGAGAGAGAAGTACAGTCATAGGAGCTATAATGGTGGCAACATGAAAGGGGGGTGGGGGCTTCTGAGGAGGCGCCTCCAATGAAACATAAGCAGGAGACAGAAATATACCACGGAGGCGAGGAGCAGACTGGATGCACAGCCTCATATTTAATACAGCACTGCACACCATTAAAGGCTAAAAGAATATGCTCGCGCCCAGCCTAACAATGCCAGGTGAGATAATGAAGTTAATTACGTGTTGCCTTTTGTGCCAGTCCGCGAGTGCCGACAGATGCCAGTAGCCCTGAGGAGCTAAGTGCTCACCCATGGTCCTCCAGATTGCCCCTAAAAGAAATCCTTTCACCGGTCCGCCCGTTCCCTATGGCAACGGTCGACCCCCTCTGCGTCACCTGCCAGCGAGGGAGCAGGTGGACCCAGCGGGGCCAGGTGGAGGCTTCACCTGTCACGCTTCCAGAGCCGTCCCACGCACGCCAACAACACAAAACACAAACGGAGGCGCAAATAGTCCAAACCTGCAATATTTCAAGCCGGGTTTCATTATGCGAAACACATGGAACCTGCTGCACACACACCAACACATGTAAACATGCAGGCATTTATAAATAGGCATGTTAGCATGTGTTTAGAGCACACGGAATGCAATAACACAGGCTATTGGCGCTGATTTATAGGGGAACTATACACTATATCATACACTCCAAAAACATGAGAAAACATACAAACAACTCTCTCCCAAATCTTAAAACTACGCCCCGTCCAAATGTCCCACTATGGAGTTAAACCCTGAAGTAGGGATGCACCAATCTGACTTTTTCCGTCCCAATACCGATAGCGATACCGGGTACCGATGTGATACCAGTCTTTAATTAATAAGCTGTATGCCTCACTGTGTGGAAGTGACTGGCATCATTCTTTTATGTGTAAGGAAACATCAGGCTTGACTTAAACATTGCTTTTCTAACTTTGTAAACAGAATATAACAAATAAATACATAGATATTAATTTACTGAATTGTTATTTATTATTACAATAATAAAACAGGTAACACATTTAACAGGTCCGCAAATTTCATGGTAATTAGGTGATCATTAGCAAGTAACCTATTTGAAATTTCTTTGGAATTACTGCCGAATTACCCCAATATTTACCTCAAAATTGATCAAAAATGACTTTATTATAAACATTATTTAATAATTATATGCTAAAATAGCATATAATGGTTAAAATAGGGCCCTTGGGCTTGAGAAGCGGCTGTGCGCTGCTCTTCATCGGAGGTGGAAAACCAAAACTAATAGAAGACACTTCTGATGAGGCACAAATCTCACCATTGTGTGACTTATTGTCAACACAAATAGCTAATGTAATGATTCAGGGAGTTTTTTAATAAATTTCAAATAAGTTATTTGCTAATTATTATCTATTTATCAGCAGACATGGAAATAAAGCATATCAATTAACTTTATATTCTTTTCCTGGAAATGTATTAAATAAATTACCAGCTATTGGGAAATCGTGGAATATAATTATTAAATAATGTTGATAATTAAGTCATTTTCGATACATTTTGAGGTAAATATTGGGGTAATTTGGCACTAATTCCCAAGAAATTTCAAGTAGGTTACTTCCTAATTATCACCTCATTACCATGAAATTTGCGGACCTTTAAAATCAAGTGTTACCATAAAACATACTTATCATAGCAACTTGGTAAAAATGTGCAATTAATTTGTGATTAATCGCGATTATATGTTTTTTAATCGATTGACAGCCCTAGTCCTTATGCTCTATTTTTCATCATAACAAGAGCTAGTTATTCGCAACCGTCTTCATTATGGGTTTACTGACTGTAGGCTAATTCCATTTGTTGTGCATTAATGTGTGCACATTTAGATCCTAGTTGTAACGTTCTACATTCAGCTGAAGAAGAAGAAGAAGTATCACTCCAGAGAGTGCACTGTTAATAATCAGACAGAGTGCTCTACATGAGCAGTAGAAGGGTTGCGTGAGGGCTGCGTGTGACCCTTGACGTGAAGTGAGTGACAGTCAGGCAATCCACCACAGTATCTAAGGTCACAGACCCCCACCCTGAAATACAGCGCAATCAATACTGGCAATGAGATATGGTGTGACGAGTGGTCTATCAATACCCCTGGGCAGAAGGAGGTAGATTCATAAATCAATCCAGTCTTTTCGGGTTCTGATTGTACAAGAGCACTTACCATGGCAGGACGAGAGGGCATGTCAGCAGTTTACTGTTTTATCCAAACAAAAAACGAAGCAGAAATGATAATAAAAGTTTATGAAACTGCTACATTTATTAATATAGCAGAGATCTATGTTAAACAGATTGTGTAATTTCCCCTTTTGCACATGCAGTATTTCAGGAATGAAACCAATATGCTGAATGGAGAAAATACAACATTACCACTGTAAGCCTTTTTTTTTTACACAACTTGACAAATAGATTGATGATTTTGAACAGAGGAACGACAATGATGGAACACGCCATGATATTAAACTACTGGTCCAATGAACAGTACTTGATGTGTTGGCATTGACAACTGAAATCAATTCCAAACGCCATTAAAATTATATGTTTTCTTCTTTTTCATTCCTTGGCCTTGGCTTGCTATCCCTCAGCGGTAACGGCGTGATAAATGTGCAGGGAGAGAGTCGCACGCCACTTCTGGGCTGACAGCGTGGGGCGAATGATGTAGTGGCTCCTAATGCTCTTTACCAGAAAAGAAGCAACAGCTTTACTGGACCACTACTGAACTAACCACAGGATGTCAAGGGTTACTGATTGGAATCACATCTCTATCTATCTGCTTCCTCCTCATCTTAAAGGCTGTCCATGTTTCGGCACAGGAGGCCGTCGGACATGAGTGGTGACATGTGATGTCACACTTTGTCGCCTGCTCACTCTGTACATCATATCCCCCCCCCTAAAATGGTGAATATCTGTGCAAGGGCACAGGGGTCTGACCTCTGGTTCCACTGTTACCCTCGGTTGCGAAATCAATGAAGCGCGTGTGCAAAAGGGCTCCCTTAGGACAGTCCACATCTGCACAAATCAGCACTGTTTTGTCACCACCATTTTTTCTCAGCTCTGTCAGATGAGATCAGAAGGCACAAATGTGCCACATTTTTACGCTCCTACACTGGATCTTCACACACAAATAACCATAAGATACCCAGGGGACGGGTGATGCTGGCCATAATTAACACATCTCAAAAGAAATATATAAAAAAAAATTAGAGAAGTAGGCCACATGAGTATTATTATTATTGTATCGTGAATAAAGACAGGCTGCAGTATATTACACATTTATCAAATCACAATCAGGGATGCACCGATTTATCGGCCCAACATCGGTATCGTATTCGCCTTGTTGATTCGCCTTGTTGACTGCCATCGGCCTATCGGCAAATAAGATAAAATGCTGTGTTGGTTATTTGCGGTCGGTCTAAGACAACAGTAGCCAGCTACTGATTTGGAGAAGAAGCCACTGGCCGGACACTACTCTGACAGCGGGAGTATTACACTGTCTCTAAGAAAGATCAGCGACAAGAACGTTGTTACGTTCAATGACAAATTAAACAGCATAACAATGGCTTACAAGATTTATTAAAAACAATCCCTATGGTCTGGATGTAAATGAACCTCGTGTGTACGTAACGTGTCACTAGAAGCCTGTCAGTCCAACAAAGGTGACGCAGCACCCAGTACGTTACAGCTGGAACATCCTCCAAACCATGCAGCACGTCAGGGCCGCCGCATCGTAGTCCTGCGGCTCCGCTGTGGGCCCCCATGAAGAGCGCTGGGCTGTGAAGCAAATTTTCGTAGTGGCCAAACAGCGGTACTACAACTTCCGAGTCCGTCACATGATGCTATTGGGCCCAAAAAGACTTTTCCCATTCTCACTCACATTGGGAAAGAGATGCCTTTAACTTGTCGAAATTTTTTTTTTGAGGTAAATCAACTTCCCAGTATGAACTCTTATTTAAATTATTTGGTCCTGAAAGTTGTAAAATGCATTAATAGCTGAATCCAGAGTTATTTCCCTTCCTCCATTCATGTGAATGAGCCCCAGACCGCGGCTGGAGCGAGGGCTGGAGCGAGGGCTGGAGCGAGGGCTGGAGCGAGGGCTGGAGCGAGGGCTGGAGCGAGGGCTGGGAGGCGGAGTTAAAGGAAACGTTACTGCGCCTGCTCTATTAGCCCAATGGAGGCGGAAGATCGCTGGATGATCCGGGTACTTTATCACTCAACAGTCAAGCCATTTTGGCTTCATGTGCTTCACTGAGCAGCTCTCATAGGAATGAACGGGAGCGCGCCTACAACGCTGTATCCAGTTCTCTTTATACATCCATGGTCAGTCCAGCCCGGACAATCGAGGCAGAGAGGCCCGAAGCTGCACCGGCAGAGCGGAGCTCTCTATCCGCTCCCTGGCGTCGTTCTACAGCTACTAGTCCACTCATTAATCGATCGCGAAAAATGCTGAAATGGGTCACCAAATATACTTGGGCGGCCATTAATATACGATTAAGTAAGAAAGAGCAAGCATAACAATTGAAGTCTATGTGTGAGAAACAATGCTTATGTTTCCAATCGCTTTTACATATACAATTAATTTGTGTTTCACAACACAAATATTTTTGTTGGGTTATCTATGTACTGAAATATTCTTGTCATTGAGTAGGTATAGTTATATAGCAGCTGAAAAGGCTTTTGAAGCAGTTATTTTTAAATATATATATATATATTTTTCACGTGAAAGAAGTTAAAGGATGTTTCATAAATTTGTATAATTGAATTTGTGCTTATTCAAAGACAGTGTACTGAAATGCTGAATGACTTTAAAACAGCTCAGTTATTTTTTATAATGAAGAGGTCTTTGAATAAATCACATCTAAAACAATATAAACAAAAACATCGGTATCTGCTATCGGCCAAATTGTTATTTTAAACATCGGTATCGGCCCAGAATTTTGCAATCGGTGCATCCTTAATCACAATGTTCAATATGGCTGACTAAAATGATGAAAATCTGATCTTTCTCTACCCAAACCTTCCCCACTCCCCCGAAATCTCTGTTTCTCTATTCTCTCCCATGCTGCACAATCCGTTTTCTTCCCAGGCCCTTTTAGTTGGCTCTGGTCTTGTCTTTGCTTAATGCTGTACAGTATATGAGTTTCTCCCCTCGGGTCTCTTAGACATGCAGAATACTGAGCTGTGCACATTTAGGTTGACAGATTAGTTTACATTTGTTTGACACCACAAGAGAAGGCCTCGGCTTGCCTGCAGTGATGGCCGCTGCTTTCTGGGTTGGTTTAGTGTGAAAGTATGGCCTGACGGGGGGGAAATATGGAGGTCCAAAACCCTGACTCAGTAGGACCTGCACCATGAGTTCACAGCACTGTGCCTTTTGGAGTAGGAGGTGAATCATCTATATGGGAATCCATATATACCAAGTAAAGCAGAAAGAAGCCCTGGGGAAGATTCTGTTTCTAAATTAGTGGCCACTGAAGGCTGCATTACGGAAGAATGCATAATCAGGCTTCAAGTGCGCTTAATTCAACACTGACCATCTCAGAGAGAGAGAGAGAAAACAAGTCAGTCAGTCATGTGCTTATTTGTAATATTGTTGTATGATTATTGTATATACATTGAAGCTTAATTATACCGTAAAGCATCTAATAGCTGATTGAGTCAGATGCTTGCGATATGAATTCACATTATATGATTTTAATCATTAGAACTAAATAAGTCTTTTTTTTTTTTTTTGTCGACAGTGATGAACATATCAGACTAATACAGTATGTGCTGCTTATAACTGATTAATTCATTCCCATCTATGTGAGGCCACCTATCTGAAAGTGTAGCGCAGCTGCTTTGAGATGGCTCAGGTCCCCTGGCTGAACCCCACCACACAAACAGACACATGCACACGGACCTAAAGACACTCAAACACTAACAGAAACAGACACACACACACACACACACACACACACACACACACACACACACACACACATCCTTTCCCCCAGAGTGGGCTCCGCAGCTGTTCCTGTTGGGAGTCTGCATGATTTGGATCACTATAGGGCCAGAATAAAGTCTCCGCGAATGGAGGAAAAAATAGGTGCCTCAAGGAAGATGAGCATGAATGAAAACAAATGTCAGATATTTAACAAATTGGATTCCAGATATAGGAGAACACACTTGTGCATTTGCAGTGATGCCTTTGGAAATCTTGCAATCCACCCAATAAGCCCTTAAGCAAGGCATTTGACCCCGAGTTGCTCCACTGGAGATCCCTGGTGGCCAATGCATTAGATTCTGGCAGTACTTGGGTGCTCCCTGCTGCGACTGCGTGTGACTGTATGAAGCTGGGCATTTCTAAAAAATATCTCAACTCAGCCATCCTATCCTTAGTCAGTAACGTAAAAAAGAAAATATTCATTCCAGGAAACCTCAACAATAGATCAACTTAAATGTTTATTTTATTATTAGTCTTTATTTATTTAGTGATTACATCCAGAGTCCTGTAGACAGAACCAAAAAAGGTGCAGACACAATTAATAATTTGAATAAAACAAATGTGTGTAGTTTTGTTAACACCGTAGTTCTGAATGTACTCTTGTCCAAGCTGCTGGTGCAGATTCTGTGCTCAGTGTTTGGGTGGCTTTGGAGTACGGGGGTGGGGGATGGTTCATCCCAGCATGCATTTGGTAGAAGGCATGAAAACACCGGTACTGGTAGCTAGTCCATCATAAAGCTTCATCAAAGTACATTCGTAAAGATACGGTTGTTCTTATGGCGTACAACTTGTAATTGCTTTTCCTTTATATGCAGATGATATTCCGCTATATCTTCCTAAAAGGTTCTAGGAAATTGAGGGTTTTTACGCAATTACAAAATTTGCGTCACCCAAAGAAAATTGAGGTTCTTGTGTTTGGTCGTGAACCCATCTTATCTTATGTGAATGGTGGTGAGACAGCTCCATGCATTATGTATTGTAATTTCTGTTTGTATAAAATGGAAAAGTATGTTTTTTTAAAATGCTAACTGCTAAAAGAGTGTACTATGATCACTAGTATGCGAATGTTTTGAATTAGTATGTAGGATTTGTCACACACCAATAGTTTCATATGAATTATATTGATGTATAAGTTGGCTAATGGCCAGCAAGACAAGGCACATTATAATATGGATTTATTTAAACCAAAGCCTTTGGTACAAAATGTACTGTAGGTCGTAAATTATAGTTAAAATCAGGTTATATAATGAATCAGTATATACATCATTATATTAATTATGATAATTAATTTAATAATATGTATACTATTGTCATTACTGACAACAAATGGTGCAGTTTTTAAGGAAAAGAAGGGAAGGGTTTAACATCCAGCCTCTCCGTCACCCGGTGTATCCATTTATTGATCTCATCACAATCAGTGAGGCCAATGAGGCGTGAACAGTACACTGGTTGCTGATTGCTTGCGACTGAAACCACATTGACCTCAGGTCATTTCACACTTCTGTTACATATTCTGAAGAACATACAATGTTTCACTCAACCCCAAATGTCACGAGTCATCATTTAGATTTTATTTTGTTCTGTATTTCAGAGATAAATGTTGGAAACAATAAGTTATAAACCCTGTAGTCACACACAGTGCCTTTCTCAGTGACAAAACAAAATGCGTCTTGGGAAAGTTGGCAATTTCAAAGTCTTAATTCCATTAGCAAGGGCGAAAGCTGCAAAGTGACAACATCCCATTCATTATCTATGCAGATGAACAGAGAGGGAAGACAGCAAAAAAATCTATAGAAAAGTGTCAACAACGGAATTGAAAGTGGCAATATGCCACTACGACTATGCATATGTTGATGTCAAACACGAGAGCTCTTGGCATAGTTAGCATAGTGTCAAATGGGCAGACAATGCTGGCCTCGGTTGCTTCGCTGCTATTTCTATCATCTAATTATGCCAGGATAGATTAAGTGGTGGATCTGGATACTTGGATTGTGATTTGATGAGCTAGATGATGTGCTCTAGTGGTTTGGCTTATACTGTATAGTGATCTGAAATATATGGATGCCATCCAGTCACGCTGCTTATATGAGCAATGTAAAATAAATGACAAAAGGTAGGGGCACTGTATAGTGAATAGATTTGTAACCATGCAAGTGGCTCGAGTCTCCTTTCTGCTAGTAGGATTTCAGTTGGAAGAGGGCACCTGGTTGTACATTCATCACTTCTGGGATTCGAGTGGCCATCACTCATTCAATAGCTTGCATGATGGGTAAAAAAAAAAGTCCCCCTGCATGTTTGTTAATTTGCGCTCTGCTGCATCTATTGCATGATCAGATGTGTTGGCCAGGTTAACAGACCTCCCCCTTGTGAAGATGTGTGTAAGCAAGAGAGACAGTGAGATGCTTCCAAATAATTCATTTGTAGTGCACGGACTGTGGTCCACTGAACAAGGCCACTCACTACCCATCCTACAGGCAGAGTGACAGTGGCCCAATTCCAAACCACCCCCTACACCCTCTCCCAACCCACTTCCACTCCTTTTCCAAACCAATTAGCGGGGAGAGGAAGTGGGTTATAAAACCCTCCAAAGGCGAGCCTGCATCGATGCCAATTTAACCAGCTGCCCTTACTGACGACGTGCAGCGCCGTTGTGTATTCGTCGTGGAACACGCTCCAGTGTAAGTTCCGTGCGACTACTGGTACAAACATTTACTCGGAAACTGCTCAAACTGAGATAGACATTTCATTTATTCTATTTTATTGCCATTCAGACGTCAACTTAAAGTAAATAGTATTTAGGATCAAATATACCCTTGTTAAATCTAGAAAACGGTAGACATGTTCATTTGATTGTAAAGTGTTGTATATTTATATATATATGTTTTATTTTTTACCCCTATCAGCAGCTATAACCGCATAATTTATTATTATTATAATTTATCTTCAACTGTGCAATACTGACTCAACAGTACAGTAATTTAGTGCAATAATTCATCCGTGCAATAATCTGGTTTACATTAACACTGCCTTTATTTATACAGTACGTTTAAAATAATATTCATATTTATTTATATTATTCTTGCATTTTTACACACTTAATGATAGATCCTTTTTTTTCAGCATTATTATTTGCACTGTTATGCATATCTCTTATTTATATTTTTTAGGATTCCTTTCCTCTGTTTATATATATATATATATATATATATATATATATATATATATATATTAATAAAGTATTTCTGATTCTGATATTTATTTATTTCCTTTGACGGAGAAAGGGAAGTTTGTCCCAAAGTGGCCGCTGTATTTATACCCTACACCTTAAAGAAAGGTGCTTCATTGGGCTGAGAGTGTGACTACAAACGGAGTTCAATCCGTCACGGAGTGGGAGTGTGTAGGGACCGGATTGGAATTGGGCCAGTGTCTGAAGGAGGCATCTTCTGTCACCACTACACCCCATGTCAAAAGATTTGAGTTTCTCTAAATCTGTTTTTGTATTTGAATATAAGGATTCCAGACAAAATTGTTTTTGGCACTAAAAATATCAGCAGCGCTGTATTCCTGCCAGGAAAACTATTCTGATCTCCAGTTTCTCCAGCATGGGGGATTTCCTCTTTGAAAGTGACGCCGGTGCCATTCCTGCTGCTGATGGGATCACACGGCTGAAATATGAGAGAGATTCAGCATATTGTAGTACACCACAGCGGCCTACTACCTGTGTGATTTAAGATAGTGGCGTCCAGGACGTCAGCAATGGCACTTGCTGATAAATGGTGCAATTTATACCCATAGACAGATTACGAGATGATGGGTCTGGGTGTAGATGCCTAAAAGGGTTCCCCATCCTGCCAAGTCATAATGGTGTCATGACGGCTTCTGTGTTGTGTGGTCTTCAATATGAAGGCGCTTTTCAGACTCTCCAGCAATGTTGAACAATTTTTGGTGAAAACCATAGAGGGATAATTTTTCTGATGATTTCATTCAGGCTAACTGCCTAGTTATAAGTATGCTTGTAAAAAAATCTTACAAATTATTGACTGCTGATTAAGGATTGAACAACATATTGATTGGATAGCATTTTGGTAACCAGTCATCCTGTAAGGTCAGAGGGTTTGGCAGCAAGTGTGAGTCAAGAAAAATTCAATGGGCCTCATGCAAGAACCACTCATACGAACAGATTCGTTCTTTTTTTTTAACATATTTTATTTATGAAGATTTCCCCTTTAATACAAAAAAACAAAAGCAGACAAATAGACATGACAGAATTGAACAAAATAAAACAAAACCAACGAACAAAAAAGTGCAATTCGTCGTATCAATCCGTACGACGAATGAAATATCCACAAGTGGATTCAGGATCAGATAATAGTCCAGAAAGAGTCCATGGAACTAAGACCAAGTGAGGTCAAGGAAGGCCCAAGAGTGTGTTATGTTAGTGGCTTTTACGAGGGATTTAGGAGAACTTGTCGCATTCACCAATTTTTTCTCATATTATAACTTTTCTCTTAGGCACAAACACATTTTACGAGTGGTCAAGACCTGTTTTAGGAGTCATGGTCAATTAGTCTGCTATTATCCAAACCTAAGTTTTTCACTAATGGATTGAATACTTCATTACTTTGAAGCAATTTTGAGTTTGAAAATCCTATATGAATACACTTCATAATTATGTTGACATTATCCTGTTTGACTGGATGATGAGGAATTCTACCAGAAGCCTATTCATATAGCCTAACAATCTCATCATTAATTTAAATTGGCTATGGTATTACACTACAATATCAATATGAACGTCTCAAACTGCAAAACGACTTAAATTACGCACTAATTAAAGGTTAATTTCTCTCTGATATGATAAGGTCAACGGGAAGTTCTTTTTTGGATGTGCGTCAGGCCCATAAACTGTATAAAATATCTTGGAAGAGAGCGCGTCTTTAGACAGCGTGCTGATATATTGGCAGACACAGGTGAATGGGGCAAGACACATAGCCTTATATGGTATCATTGGGACGTTAATTAGGCTAATTTACAATTCTCATTTACGCACAAGTGGCATTCATCATGTTTATGCAGGTCATTTACACAATTTTCTGAATCAAAGAACCTTTATTACCAAGAAGTGAAAGTCAATTGTTCGTTCCATTGCAACATCAGCGCCCATCAGCAAAGCTACGCCTCTGCCATTTTGGACTGAAAGCGACTACCGGACGCCAGTAAAACGTCTGCTTAAAAAGTGCCATACAAAAGTTAAACAAAATTATTTATATTCTATTGTCATATTCTATTGAAATGGCCTGTGTTGAACAATAAAATATTATAAATATGATACGTGTTTTCAGTCCAAAATGGCGGCTGTTGTAAAAAAAAAAAGTGACAGTAAAAACACAATGAAATAGATTAATATAATCAGTTGGGTTTATTAGCAGTTCATATTGTTATGCTGGTATAGATCAGCTAAGGATAGCCAACTAAGCTTTAATAGCGATTACAGTTAACCTGGACCGGTGGCCCCGGGGCTGTCATATTTGTTCAGGACTCTGTCCATTGCTGGCTGAATAGTACTCTTGACTCCATTGCACTCCACAGTGGTGGTTATTGTGGGTCATTATGCATAAGCCATCTGCAACAGTGGCCCACCACTGTCTCTGCTACTCCCTCACCCATTAAATATTATTATATTAAACAGATTCTGGATTACAATGACCATCCAGGGCTCGGTGTTCCTCTCCTGTGACCGACCTTTGGTACAGGTCAGCCAGTAACATAATGTACAATAGCTAGTCTGGAGTGCAACGGCTAAGCTCATTGTTCTGGTTCTGAGTGTGTGGACACAGTAATGTATCTGTCCAGCGGAGTGGCTTAGGTGTTACAAAGGCCTTCCTAAGAAGCATGGGTTCGCCTGCTACCAGACGGTTGGCCTTGGGGGCGGGGGGGCAAATAGTTAGCCTGCCTGGTTTCTGTTGGAGGCTCCAGAGTCTCCGTCTCATCAAACTCTCAGCCAAGGAAGGCTTAACTGCATTCTTGGGAGTGCCCAAGGATGGGTTTAGCTTGCTGGCAAGGTCGGGAAAAACAGGAATAATTGTAATTGAGGATGGAAAATGTTGATGTCTTCTAGCCATCTGTGGAGGTGCACCAATAGAGCAGCCAGCAAGGCCACACGGAAGCACATGAAGGCAGGTTGGACTGTAGACTGAGATGTGATTAATAGCTTCAGCCCTGATAAAAAAAACTGGTTGGAGCCTGTAGCAGAACTGAAGCAACATGATAAAGTTTAATTATTAGGCCCCCGAGATGATATTTGAAATTCTAGTGGATTTTCCCATATACAGCTAGGTATCTATGGGTATATGTACAGCCAGCTGCAGCCCTGAAACATGGGCATTTTGGTATAAACTGGTAGGTGTGTCAACAGAAGTGGACGTATGGACAGAAGTGGGCATGTTAGCAGATCGGCTGGGATTGACTGTTTGGTTTAGGCAAGGGTTTGAAGGTCAGCAGACTGCTGTGTCTGAAGAAATGCTCTGAACCATGACGTGTATTGCACATTACCGTTCCATAAAACCACACAATTACTCCAGTTTTCATTGATTAACATTATGTGACTAAAGTATCTATGCAACAACCATAATGGTTGCCAGGTTGCAACCGTTTTGAGAAATTGGCAACCAATTCTTGGCCTTTGGTTGCCATCAGTGGCAAACCACTTTTTAACATATAAAATATAGGGACAGCAGACAGCAAAACGTGCACCCCAAAATAAATACTTATTAAATATTTGTTGCATTACGATACTACACGAGACAACGCTGCACTTGCGTTGGTGCGTTTACTCGTGTACGCGCAAGCATCTGTTTTAGAGTCACAGTGGCGAAACAAATGTTGTTAGACATGAAAAGTTTGACTAACCCGTCAACATCACAAACAAATGTGCAAATTGATTCAACTGACAAAGAACCAGATGAACCTGAACGAAAAACAAAAGAGGAATTTATGAAGTTGGGTGGCGAGTTATCCCGGCATCTTTGAGCTAGATGGAAAATTATACTGCAAAGCATAAACAACTCCTCAGTAGGTGACATTTACAGAAATAATACAGCAACATTTCTGTCTTAGTGGTATACTCAGGCTGTTAATAGAAGTAAAATAATGCATATATATATACTCTACATATTATATCATCAGGAACATGCAGTACATGTTGCTACCAGTCCGAAATCTGGTACAATACAGGAAGCATTTGACATTTTTGGATGATTTAGGTTTAGGACATGGGAAGCATTGTGTTGTCGGATCATTTAAACTAAATCATTCTTGTAACTGAAATTAGATGACAGTGAAAGGTGATGAGAACCACCAGCATAAAAACTCTAAGGCCCAAAACAAATATAGAAATAAAGAATATGGAGAAAAGTATTTTATTTTTAGGATCTGGTGTGTTGTAGGTTCACCCACTGTGTGTGTGTAGTGCTCTGTTCACGGTGTGATTTCTCATTTAGCACTTAATAGTGTCGACTTTAAATTCACAAAATAATGTTGACGCACACATAGTTAACAGAGGTATCCTTTACATATAATAAATGTACTGACTGCTTCAGTGAAGCAAAAAAAAAAAATGCCAAGACAGCACTTTTCCTTCCAGATGCTACAGACCAGCTGCATAAAAAGAAGTAGATAGCTTTTACGCCCACTGAAATATAAGCCATCAATTTCACTGACATTTCATTTCACTAGAACATTGTCACAGCTTTATTTGAATTCCTCAGCTTTATTAATTCAGCGAACATATATTTTCGTTGGAAAGTAAAATTTATGTTAATTTCAGGATTGTGTGCCACACGTCCGAGATATTTATAATGAAAGAAGGGTGGCGATAACACAGAGGCTCAAGGTCAGCACACAAGCGGAGCGGATTCAAAAGCGAATATCAGGTTAAATAATGGCTGCAATAAATAACGGCTCCACATTACTGTAAAGGGGTAATAAGTAAGATTTTACTGCCCCATCGCACAAAATGACCATAATATATCTGCGGTGGGTTGATAGGATTATTGATCAATGCAAGTGAATCAACACAACTCACCAGGTGCAGAGATTTCCTCTCTATTTTGGAAGTGTTCATTGGAATCTCACGACATTTCCTCCCTCCTGCCTACTTCCATTTTCACCTGCTTCAAGATGGAGGACGGTGTTATGAGCAACCGACCGGCATCACAAGACATTTTGTTCTCAAACCAGAAATAGTGCCTTTCTTCGTGTTACTGTATACTACCTAATCATTATATTTTTTCTTTTGCAACTCCACCTCCTAGGTGGTTCAAGTGTCTCAGAAATAATTGGGAATTCTGAATGTGGCTTTATGTCAGCCCCAACAGCTGGTAGTCGTTATTCTGGAGGTGTGGGTGATGGAGACTTGTGACCCGGGGACATTGGTGAGAACCTCCTGCTTGCAGAAAGACGGTGCGACAAGTCACAGCAACTTCTACAGCTGATTTCCTAATGTAATCAGAGAAGTTTTTTTGTGTCAGTCTGACATCTAAGGCGCTAAATGCTTAGTCATCGCAGTTGTTTCAAGAGTGAGTTTGATGTGTGATCTCCCTTTTTAATGAATACTGAATCTCTGATTGTTACTCTCTCGTGCATTTTCTTTGAGATTTGAAAGTTCCTTTTGATTAAAAAGTTTAACAACAGTAATAGATACAAATTGCACGAGGTGTCAGCTCAGAAAAAAAAACCCTGTACGCTTAATTTTAAAGGGCATTGACAAATAGCGTATTTTGATATTTAATTTGAAGGACATGTTGCAACCTCACGGTGACGACAGGACTTCAAGAAATCACTGCACCTGACCAAGAAATAGTCCCGCACATAACTCTCCCTAAAACTATAATACGTTCCTTCCTTTGTCAGTTTTTGTATGGATTAAACATGCCAGATATAACATATTAATTAGTGAAATTTAGAGGTGTTGATAGGTGGATTTTGTTACCTTCGGACCAGCAGGCAACCTCCGGGTCTGAAAAGTGAAGCCAATGCGGAAGTGCCTTAAACTTGCATTCTTTCTAACAGCCAGCAGGGGGCGACTCCTCTGGTTGCAAAAAGAAGTCAGATTGTATAGAAGTTTATGAGAAAATGAGCCTACTTCTCAGGCATGAAAGTGGTATTGATCTTCTCATCTAACTCTCAGCAAGAAAGTGAACAAGCATATTTCCCAAAATGTCAAGCTATTTTTTTTTATCTATTTCCTTGAGTTAAGTGTGTACCTTTAAACGACCACATGTCTTCAAATTGCGTTTAATTTTTGGGCTCTCTTGTGTAGGAACGCGAGTTCTTATGAGCTGGGTGACATCCTTAGCTTGTGGAGAAACTTAAAAACAAAAGGATATTATACATTGTAGATTTTCAAATTGTAATGCTTATGAAAGAAAAGGTTGACGTCTTGCACACTATCACAGTTTTGTCATGGACCTTCACATTTTATTTTGTCAAAAATCTGTGTTAAATAGAATCGTTGAGATTTTAGACTGAAAAGGCCTACTGTAAGAAATGCTCCTTTAATATCTTACCTGCATGTCACTGCTAAGCCTGGCGTGTAATGTCTGGCTATAAAAAAATAATAGTGTCCATCCATGGCTCATTTAGCAAATAAGATAATATCTCTTCACGCACCTGCCTGACAGAGTCACACAGCCTCCCACTAATTCACTTTATGACTTACTTCTCTGTGCCTGCGTGATAAGCTATGATAGTCACCTAATCTTGTAACTTCTTGGCAGCTGTGAGCTATCTCATCAATTAAAAAACTCCCAGTGGAGGATTGGATCCCGAAAGGAATTGCTAAAAAATTATTATCCAATTATGATCTGCTTACAGCTGTGTAATTATACTTGACCACAGTTCGTCCTGCTGTGTCACAAGGGGATTGCTGAAGTCCATCTTTTTTTTAATTAACCTGGATGAATGTGGCTCAAAAACTTAACAGAATGGGCCGATGTGTCGGTCTGAGCTCAAATTATGAATCAACTGATCCCGTGTGAGCCCCCCCAGCCTGTGACACTCCCTGACTAATTATAGCCGGTGTTTGTTGATTTCTGAAAATAGCTTGAATTCATTTCTGTCAAGCGAATGTTAACACTTGACGGGATCGTATTCATCTGCGCCTGTTTGAATTAATTTTTACGTTTCATTTTGATCGCATTGTCAACAGGGAACAAACGAAAAGCAACATCATAGACTCTTTTAAAGGTGGGTTTAAGCAAATGTCCTTTTTTGCAGGGCAATCTAAAAGGGAACATATAATGAAAGACTCACTTTTTCAGTGCTTGTGCAAAGGGCTGGGATGATGCACCTATCTCCTGATTTGATATTATCACGATACTTGAGTGCCGATTTGATATGTATCATGATTTTTAAGTATTGCGATTCTACAAGTATTGTGAATCGATATAATGATTTATTGCAATTTTTGTTAACCTTTTTAACACTAGACCATGGGGAAAAAGTTGAATCATACACTTCTAGGGACTTTTGATTTGAAAAATATCTAAATTAAAATCTACATTAAAATGTTTGATTTTCAGAGATGTCCTGAAGTCAAATATTTCAGTCATTGTCAGACATTATTTATTAATTTTTTCCAGTAACTCACAAATCAAATAATAGACATTTTTCTCACAAATTTGTGGTATTTTCCTGTTAATTTATAAGGAACATGTCATGTTTTATATTTCTGGTGAATATAATCCAATCAATCTTATTTCCATATATGTATTTTTTATATACAGTTCCCTTTGTTAACCTTATTTTGAAAACTGGACGTAGTCACAGCGTATACTTCAACTAACTTCGCCAAGTCCATATCCCGTCAGCTCTGTTCTCTTTATACATCCATGGTCAGCTCCATCGGGGCCGTTTGAATGTATTTAACATACAGTAAATGTCAGTATATGGGTGCTCTACAGTTGTAGCGTCGACCGATTTGACCACGATGATGAGAGTGATGGCTGGCTTAACCGACGTTACCGCAATACGATAACGTTTCCTGTTGTCCCATAACAGAGTTGGCATGCAGCTTTAGCCGTGATGTCTAGCTCTGCTTTTCCTGGCAATGTGTGAAACCCAATGTGTTTCCATACTTTACTGTATGTGTAGTGTATAACACGTTGGATTTAAAATGTGAGGGTGCAGGTCGTATCAATGCTGACCCTCCACCATTTTGTACTTCCTCATTGCGGCCAGCTGTGGTTTGTTTTGGTTGACGGATACGGAACGGATATGACGTTACTCAAACAACAATAAAAGCAGTAACTTCCTTCTGCCTCCGCATAGACTCCAATGAAGCAATAGTATGAACCTGAAATGGGCATGATTATGTCCCCTTTAACCCAGATTACAATGGACACAATAACTCAAAATAACAAATATGAAAATAATAGAATGAACTGACACAAATGAAAGGCCGTCTTGTCTTCTTACAGCTGCACTACTTTACATGACCACATTGCTTTTTACTTATAAAGCATGAAGAATTGTATGGTTGCCATTTAATATGGAGTATGTACCTAAATAAACCGAGCGTATACTACACACTCTACATCCAGCTTAATGGACAGGACACATGCTGATGGAATGTGGTTCAGTTCCAGGGAGAATTCCCTGCTCTTATTTCTGATTGGAGGAGGAGAAAAAAAACAAGTGAATGAGAACCTTTTAGTCCGAAATGGACGGAAAGCCACGATTTCTGCAAGTCACAAAAAAAAGTGTTTTAATGTTTTCTGCTTGCCCTGTTTATTTATCTTTTTTCTCTTTGTTTGTCTGTTTACTGAACACTCCATCCACGCTGTGTGCTTTCTGCATCTACAGCTCCTTGCATCACTATGCTAACTCCTCTTTATGGGCCTAAAAGCTTTTCGATGCACCTCAAAATATTTATGAATCTAAATACAGTTATTTTGCTTCAGCAACTGAGTGCCGGCAGTGAATGCTGCAGAAACCGACCTATAGAGTCATATTTGCAGACTCAAGCATAAAAGTCCATTTGGGCCGAGAACTATTGACTCGCTATTGGGAGGATGGCTAATGGCACTGAAAGACCATGTTTTTGTGCGGGGAATGGATTAGGTTATCCCACCAGCTCACGGTGTACTGTGCCACCTATTTTGAAAGGATTGTATAATCTTAAGGGACGAATAATTATTGCATGTACATGTGCACAATGTGTGTGCGTGTGCAGCCATGCGTGGTTTTGTATATTTGTAAATTTTTTATATTTGAGAGCGTAATAAGCATCACGGCCCTCAATCCATCCTTCGTTCTCGGCTCAACCGCGAGGCACATTGCCTTAGGTCTGTTTCATATTGTGAATTAATTATTCTCTGCTGGAATTGTGTTAGAGCGTGCGTACGTGTGTGTGCGCGCACACGTGTGTTTTAGTGGCTGTGTGCGTGCACTTTGTTATTGCAAAGGAAATGACAGAGCATGGTATTATTTCCCATCTACCACATCCAGACCTCATATTTTTGAATGCATTAACTCCGTGGCTATTGCAAATGCATCTCCAATGCCAATCACATTCCTTTTGAATTTCAAAGATGGAGAGAGAGAAAGAGTGATGGAGGAGGACCGGGGGGGCGAGGGTGCAAGGTGGCTACTCCTCACTCCTTTGTGGCTCCGTGCTTGTTAAAAAAAAAAAAAAAAAAAAATCTTAAATGCAGCTATGTGCACTGGAAAGCCTCTGCTTGCTGAATTTTAAAATACCTTTGGCACCATTGTTTTTTTTTTCTCCCTCCTGTGTGTATACAAGCTGCAAGCAGTCACGCAGCTGTTTCCATGGCAATATCTATCTGTGTGAGGAATTCATTAACCCTTTCTCGCAGGAGTTCCGTGCAGAAATCCCATGTAGAATACAGATAGGGAAAAGAGGAAGGGATGCTACCGTGCTATTTTTGACGGAATACTACTATTTATGAAATGCTACATATTTTTGGTGTGTAGTGGTGAATCCGTGTGTTTGCTCTGGTGTTGACATTCATTGTTTCTGTGTTATGGAGACGACTGAAGGGCTGTTGCGTCAGGCTTTGACATTTTAATTTAAGGACACAAAATTGAAATGAGGACACTTTGAATGCAAATAAGGGAATTACATGAGTTACCCTTTTGCCAGAGGAATAAGAAAAATTACCAAATGGAGCCTCTACAGCTTTAAGGGAGAAATATATTGATGCTGTGTTTGATAAAAGATAACTCAATGGCATGCTGAAACCCACCCAGCTGAAAGACAAGTGTAATATAAAAGATACATGGCGTATAAAAAAACGACGAGGAATCAATGACAAACACATGTACCTACTCACACATGCAAAGACAAACAAGCACACTAACATACGCTCGCTCTCAAGAGGGAGAAGAGAGGTAACGCCGTTACCGACTAAAGACTTTGCCCAACGACGTATGCATCACAGATGCGCTGCTTTGATATTGATAAACCATTGAGAAGATTAACCTCACATCAGACCTTTACAAACACTTAATTCATTATTTTGATTGTATCGATAAAAGGCCACAAGGGTCCGGTTAAATATGCGCCCCCCCCCCCAATGTTCCATAAATGAAACACACTGAGAGTTTCAAAGGGACATGGGTGAGGTATGGGACGGAATTACAGATTAGTATTAGTGTTTGTCCTCCATCAATAGCTATTTAGCATCAAGTGTTGCGCCTCGCCCATGCAAATTTTTCGGAGCCATGTGACTGTTTGAGATGTGCACTCCTCCGGTGGAGGGGACACATGAGTGTTTCAGGTCAGTTAGTTGAGTGGCGCCTGCAGGGGGGCGAGCCCTTCGTTTTCTCAGGTAGACTGTGTGTTAAACCTGCAGTAAGCTGAATAAAACTCCATAATAACCTTTTTGCATATTATAATTCAAGTGTTCTGAGAGAAAACTAGACTTCTGCTCCTCTTCATGGCTCTGTTTTCAGGCTTTAAAAAATCAATCACGGGTCATTTCAAAGAGAGAGCGTTCCTATTGGCTGTTCATTCAATGGAGGCAGCTGTCAATCACTCGCAAACTTCGATCAAACGGTCAAACTAGGCAGCGCTGATCAAACATGAATCAATATTCTTTTACTGTAATGCCTATTTCTCGCCTCAAATATTTTCAGAAACATCTTGTAGTTTACTGTTTAGCTTTAAAATGACAAAGTTTGTTCCAGCTGGTGGGCGGTGCTTGGTATTTCCTCAGCTGATTTCAACATGGCTGCCAGGTCAAAAACTCTCATTTTACAGCTAAACAGTACACTACAAGATGTTTCTGAAAGCATTTGAGGTGAGAAATAGGCATTGTAGTGATTCATATTTGATCAGCGCTGCCTAGTCTGACCGTTTGATCGCGAGTGATTGACAGCTGCACATAGACGTCAGGCTCCAGCTCGGCTCTGATTGGTTGTTTTCCTCCGGTCTGTGAAATCTTGCAGATGCCATTAGGAACACCGGAGAACACAGAGGCACATGATTCTTTTCAGATTACCTGTCTCATGCACTACTGTCAGGACATAGTGACCGTTTTATAAAAATAACTTTTTTTAATCATATTTGCTCCAATTCTACCCACTGCTGCTTTAAGCTGGCTGTGGACACACATTACATGTAATTGCACAAAATACAAAGAGGTTGGTGTGACACATCTAACCTTTGCTCTGTCTGATTAGTATTGTTCAGACCCCCCTGAGGACAAGCACCTCATGCCATCATTATTGATCATTTTTAAAATATGTATTACATTTTCCCTGCCTTTCTTCAAGGGCCACCACTTCCTTGTTTACGGTCAATCAGGAGAACATGTTCGTGAATTCCCAATTATGTTCGAACATTGGTACACTGCTGTGAGCAATTTAACGTCGGAGTTGAACAATCGAGCATGAAACCAATTATGTTGAAGCTGAATGTCTGTCATTTTTATGACCATGTTTAAAGGTACAGTGTGTAGGATTTGGCGGCCTCTAGCGGTGTGGTTGCAGATTGCAACCAACTGAGTACCCCTCCGCTCACTCCTCCATTTCCAAGACTGCGGTTACGTGAGCCGCAGAGTGCAAAACCGTGGTAACGCCATTCGCCTTGCTCAGAGGCCATCCATACCATAATAACACTACTATAGGAGCAACAGAGGTCAGACGGCGGCTGGCGGTACCACGCTTTTACCCTCTGCAGCTCACGTTACCACAGTTTCATTAGCGTGTCGGAGAACTATGGTGGCCTTCAGGTAATGTAAAAATGCAAAAAGCTCTCTTTAGAGCCAGTGTTTGGTTTGTCCATTCTGGGCTACTGTAGAAACTTGGCGGAGCAACATGGCGCACTTCCGCTCCCTATGTAGATATGAAGGGCTCATTCTAAGCTAACGGAAAACATGATTCTTAGTTTGAATGAAAACAAAGTTATGAATATTGTATTACATTTCTGTTAATAGATCCCCTGAAATATTACACACTGTTCCTTTAATAATCACGAGTGGATGTCATTCAGTCTGTGGTCATAAATCATATACAGGATTTCCATCTGCCATCCTGTGGTACACCCCATACAGTATAATGATCAATAGTGGATATTATTCATGTGATGCATCAGTCTGGCTTGTTTACATGATTTCCTGCAGAAACCTGAGATGGACAAAGCGGAAGCATTAGCATGCATTTTCCTCCTCTCTTGTGTGCTTTCTACGGTTCGAGTGTAAACAGCGCTCCTCACAAGTATTTGGAACATTGTGGTGCAGTTCAGCCTCGACGAGCAACGCGCTGCACTTTGATTGGGCTTTCTGCGGTAGCATAGCAACAATTGCCTGGTAGCCTGCTTCGAGGTGGTGCTTCAGAGCCGCGTGCCGTGTGTTTTCAAAGCCTCCAATCTCGTCACTGCGGTCAATGAATGGCGTGATGTACATTGAAGTCGAACATTCATTTTCTCAAAGCTTGTCAGGTGCACTGTTACACGGTGGAGAGGGAGGTGAGCTCTTGCAGTGCTGATTTGACCTGCTAGGATGATCACAGTGTTAGATTCCATGTTGAATAGTGGATAATCATGAGGTTTGGTCATACAGTACATACATACAGTACCTCTATACAGATTAAAGCTGATTCACCTGCCGTTTAACTCCTATTTACAGAACCTGGCACAGTGTTTGCAGTCAGTTAATCAGGTCATGAGTCAGGAGGTCAACTAAGCTCCCAATTTCAGTGGGGTTTTAACTTGTGTTTGGCCGTGGCAACCGACAGAACTGAAAACACCTGTGGATCATAGATACAGGAGCTGCCATCTTGAGATTTTTACATCATTTGGAGCCAGAGTCTGCACATTAGTGACCTTTTTATGGCATCAAATAACTAATTAATACCAAACTTATCAGAAAAATTATCACTTGAACATACATCACTGTGATAAGAACTACCTAAAATGACAGAAACCATCTTTATTTGATGTACTTTAACTTTTTAGTTTGGCCCATGTCCCATCGTCTAACATGGAGGGCGCAAGCTTTATGACCTATACTGCAGCCAGCCACCAGGGGGTGATAAAGATGTTTTGGCTTCACTTTTGAGGAGCTGTCATGTCTTCCATCTCCAGGACAGTTTGCTGTAATTGTCGTGGTGAAGTCACATCGCCCACGCCTCCATCTAGAGGGGCGTGTCCAGGTAGTGGCCTGAAATCTGATTGGCCAACCCAGGTGCCACCCCATTATCCTTAACTGTAATTGGTTATCTGCCCAGTCAGAGGCGGGACCTTAGTTGGAACCAACTATATGACGAGAAAACTGGTTTAAAGGTGCAATCAGTGGGCAACCTTTGGGTCTGAAAAGTGCCTTAAACTCGCATTCTTTCTAATAGCCAGCAGGGGCCGACTCCTCTGGTTGCAAAAAGAAGGCTGATTGTATAGAAGTCTATGAGAAAATTAATCTACCTCTCTCTTGATTTATTTCCTCAGTAAACATTGTAAACATTAGTTTATAGTTTCAGTCGCTAGTTTCAAAGTCTTCTTCAATACAGCATGATGTTATTTAGTAAATTATGGTCCCATTTAGAGTCAAATATACCATAAAGCAGGGTATGCTTTAGGGCGTGGCTACCTTGTGATTGACAGGTTGCTACCACGGCATTGTCCGGTCTGGGAATTGTCCGCTTTTTCGTCTTAGAACTTTAACCCTTTCACAGTGTGTTTTCAGTTCATGACAGTTAATTGTAACATGTTAGTCGCCTAAAAATGTCTTATTCAGCGTTCGGTTGTACTTCTGGTTGCAAAAAAACAAGATGGCGACGGCCAAAATGCCGACGGCCAAAATGCTGAACTTGAGGCTTCAACACGGCAGTCCGTAAAACCAATGGGTTTGGTGACTATATCCACTTCTTATATTGAGTTCACATAATCAGTCTAAAACCTGAGAGGTAACAATTGGCCGGAGTAGCCCCTAGCCTGCCAAAAGCCCAGATTAAGAATTTGGTTTGATTTCGAGCCGAGCAGATAAAGTATGTAAGATTTATATTAAATTTGTATGTGATTGGTAGGTCTATTTATCTTTTAAATTACAAATTTAAACACAGGAATGTAAGAAACGGTAATGTAATTATAATAGATGTGAGTGGGCCCAGTCAAAACAAGTCTGATCTAGTCTAATCCAGGTAAGTCAAGGCTTGGTAACACAATACAGTAAAGACACAGGTCATCAAGTTCAGACTTGACTCAGGCCAATATTGCAGTCTCTGTCTCTCCAGAGAGGTCTCCTATTCTGCTTTAACAAACCAAGGGGAGACAGCTGTGATACCAGATTTGATTCAACCAGTAAAGGAGAGCCATCTCACACTGAGATTGACCAAACATGACCTAGAGCTGTCATTTCACCTCACAGTTACAGATTGCGTTGCCTTAAATGAAACGTAACTTTTTCATGAGAAGCCTAGATTGTATTCTCTAATCAAAGGGAGTACACACAGTCCCACAACACATTAAGCAAACCCTCATTAAGTCAGCCCCTTTTATAAAACACATATATTCACTTATGTCACACACTGTTGGTGAAGTTGCGTGAAGAAAGGATGAGACATCTCCGAACACGTCAGTTAAATATATCATCCGTTACTTTAGTCGATTGGGGTGGTTGACAGATATGAACAGCAAGAGGAACAGGGAGTGACTGGAAGGCACCAATGCATTAACCATGTGATACTATTTATATCGTAGGAGCATGGGGTGACCCAGTAACTCACATGTGTTATGCAACATATGAATGGAGCAAAAAAAGAGCATGGTACATCTCAGGGGCTTGGATCTCCTTGTCAGAGATGCCAATTAAAGTTAATTGCAGTAATCAGGGAATGTTGTGAATGGAAGCACTATTGTGAGCGAGGTCAACTATGGCGGAAAACACCGACTGAGCATGCCCAGAGATCGAAGGGATCCATCTAGCATGGTGCCACTAACTCCACTGTAATGACACTATTCTGGCTCTCACTATCATAACCAATGGGAGATGGCCTGTATTCTAAGAATATATATATTTGACAAGTCTGCCTTTTCAGCAATTATCCAGCACACAATTACTGTTGCCTTGGCACCTATGCATGAATAGACTGATTAAAAAAAAAACGAGAGTACGTCAAGCTAGTTTATTCTCAAATTGCCTGGTGAATAATTTGCATTTAAATCACTGAATCCCATTTTGAAAACCAGACTGGTACTAGTTAAGTATCTACCATGGACTCAAAGGTGAAAGCCCACTGAATTACTAGTTTTGCACGGTTACAAATGGACAGTATTTCTCTCCATTTAGGGATTGTATGAAAATTGTTGGAGGGGTGTTTCACTTCTTAAAAAAACAAGACACTCTCCATCGTTATTAATATTTCTTTGGATCCTCCTTTTGACTTAGAAAAAGATTCAACATCCTCCCCTATAATTTCTCCAGTGTAATATTTTTGCTTTATCCATTAGTAGAACAGTTTGGGTTGTGTTGAAGCGGCATTATATTAAAGGTTAGATAATATAATGCTTTATTATCATTAATGCAGAATAAGGTGAAGGTGACTGTTGGCTAGTGAAAAAAGGTCTCACTCTATAGAGAGATAATCTTCAATCCCTACTAACGCTAAAGATCCACATCTATTATTGGTCGGACTAGCTACTAGAAAATAAAGCCCTGATACTGAGGAGTGATTGTTGTCCCTGTATATGGCAAAATGCAACTTTATTATCCATTGAGCCCACAAAAGGCTGTTGTTGATGTCAACTATTTTGATGATTTGATCTATTCAATCTTTTTTTTTACAGCAAATCCCACAAGAAAAGGATGACATAAAATGTAAATCTGGGGCATGGAAAAATTAAAGACCCTCTCTTGCTCTCCCAAAAAAAATTCACATCACTCTCCTTTTAGCTTTTTTTTTTTTTTTTTTTCTCGATGTGAGGACAATTATTAGTTCATTCAATATTACAAATTCAAAATTTTGTGTAGATCACTTAAGATTATTTCCTTAGAGGTTGTAGACAAGATACTGTGCTGTCTCTGAAGGCCCCTTTAAAATCAGATTATAACTTTAGACTAACACTCGACAAGCACAAAGAAGACCAGTTTGCAGGCAAACTATTTTGCACAAATAGTCTTTAAAGAACTCAACTGATTTAGTTGTACTAAAAAATCTTAAAGGTGCAGTGTGGAGAATTTGGTGGCATCTAGCGGTGAGTTTGCAGATTGCAATCAACTGAAACTTCTGTGTGCCAAGCGTGAAGGAGAACTACGGTGGCCGATGCGAAAACGTGAATGACCCTATCCAGAGTCAGTGTTTGGTTTGTCCATTCTGGGCTACTGTAGAAACGTGACGGCCGGCTCCGTGAAGAGGATTCGCTCCCTCAACACGTTCTCATCCCAACTCGTCACATACCAACACTGTGTCCCGCCCTTTGCCGTCACTTTATTTTCGGCATCAAAACCACTATAGTTACCCTCTTTACCCCAATTTAGGTTTAGGCAACAAAGCCACTACAGTTAGGTTTAGGAAAAAATACATGGTTGGGCTTAAAACTACTGCGATTGTACAGTGAAGATGACACTGAAAGTTATGAACATGGGACACGAACGAACAGCTGATTGTAAAGTGACGCACGGGACACAAATGGCGGTCTCCTGGATGAAAGCCCTGTGTTTGTTGGACCCATCCACCTCCCCTCCCGCTCGCCTGGTGTGTCACTTTCGCTCTTTAAACTACATCACTACACTTTCGGCACACTTTCTTGGAGCGTTCACTCTTGCCGCCGATGGGTTTATATTATAGTTAATAGAACTCCCGGTGCGTTTCATACCGGCGCAAAGGGTGCCGCGTGCGGCGGTACCGAACGCCAACTGCCGTGACAAAGTCTCTGTATTTAACGCCCTGGGAATGAGAACGGGCTCTCTTGATATGTAGACATAAACGGCTCATTCTTAGCTAACGAAAACAAAACAATTCTTAGTTTCAGGTGATACACTAGTGAGAACATAGTGATTAATATCATATTCCATTTCTGCCAACAGATCCCACGAAATGTTACACACTGTTCCTTTAATTCTAAGTCCACTAAATGGCTTTTTCCAAAGCTTTAACCGCATGTCATGGTCTTCTTCGGCTAGTAAGTTTTTTTGTTTTTGTTTTTTGTCAAACAATTAATGTCACAACTGAACTTTCACACTCAATTTATAGTTTCTAACATTTTGCCACAGACTTACAGCCATCAAACTATGACAGTATTGTATTCACTGCTGTGATGCAACAAGTGTAAACTGTGAAAGCCAGTCTGTCAGTCTTGCAGATCATGCTATGCTAATTGGTCACCCTTGGGTGCCAGGTCATGGTCAGTCATTCGGTGGTATTGCTCTTTGATGTACAGTAATTGCAATGCCATTTCATTTTTAAAAATTACGTCAGTCTCATGATCAGAGGATTGAGTAGTCCAGTTTATAGGCCATGTCTCCTCTAAACCTCGAGCACAGAAAGAACTAAATGTAGAATTATTCTACTTTTTGTGTTTAACGTTGACACTGAAATAAGGGTGACATTATTGTCCAAACCATAAAACATCACTATAACTGTAATTTTTCCTTCTTTGCCAATTCATATCCTTTTTTCTTCTCAGTGCTGTGACATCACCTATATGGGAGGGACAAACTGCATTTTTTTCCTGTATGGAAGACAGCAGAGAATATGCAAAAGCAACAAATACCTGTTGAGTATTAACATGTTTGAGGCTATGGACTGGATTGATTCATCACAGTGGCCCTGACAGAGATGGTGATGAGGATGATGATGAGGAGTCGGACAATGATGATGGAGCAAAAGTAGTGCGATATCCCTGACATGCCACATTTCTTTTACATGTATTACTGTAGGCTAAATGGCGCCCCCCCCCAACCACCACCACCACCTCCCTATCATAACAGAAATGGCTCCATGCTACATCAGTTTGCTGTATCTGCTTTTGTCCCACTGACACCCCAGCGGTGGTGACAGCATCGGGTCTACTCCTTTAAATGAGCCTTTGCTGCATAGCCTTCGAATCACCACCACAACTGCATCAGTGCTGGCTGGGGTTGCTTAGCAACTGGACAGCACAGAGATCCCTGAAGAAAACCTCCTCCTCCTCCTCTGTATAAAAAACACAAGCTCGTGTGTGTGTGATTCTCGAATTGTGAAGTGCGCGTTAGCCAAATTTCCAGCAAAAGGAAATGTTTATGTCTCACATCTCCAAAAAAAAAAAAAAAAAAAAAGAGCGACTCCTGGTGCGTAATAAGGAATATGAAATAAATAAATAAATACAATATAATAATAAAAAAAAATATTGCGCGTGTTCATGTGTGGGTGCGTGTGTTTTTTTTTTTTTTTTTTGGCAAAGTGGAATAAAATGCATGAAAACGCACGGGCACACACACTCCCAGCATCCTAATGGGTTTCAGAGAGAATAGACAGCGCATGAACAGGCTGTCGCTAAGGAATTCACCTTAGGTGTCTTCTTCTTCCTCTTCTCCCCCCCCCCCCCCCCCCCACCCCTCCAGTAGGATAGGACATCATTTTAATTTCAACTAAAAAAAAAAAAAAGAAGACATCCTCATCATGTCTCATCGGACTGTTGCATGTCTGTCATGTGCTCAGTGTTTGGAGGAGAAGCAGAGCGCACCAACATTAACGTGTTGAAACGCCATTTACCGTCGGACAGCGGAGGCAAGTGGACTTTTTCTCCAAATAGCATCTGTGTGAGATGATACCGTGATATGCATTGGCGTATATAAGGGGCCATCCATATTTTCTCGGCATCTAATTTTTTTTTCTTCCAACCAGAGGAGTGATATAGCCTGCTCTGACGTCTGCATCAGATATTACCCAGTGCTTTTTCAATGTGCATTTTCCCCTCAGTGACTTTGCGCTGATCTACATCATCATCAGCAGCAGCAGCAGCAACGGGGGGGACTAAAAAAAAAAAAAAAAAAAACAGGGAATGAAGATTTTCTTTTTTTTTTGGAAACCCACCGCTCCCCTTCTTCAGACGATTTTTTTCCCAGCTCAAACAAATATCTTTTAACAACATCATCGCGGCTGGTGTGGAGTGTGGAGTAGTCTGGAGCCGGAGCATCGCTGGAACCATGCCTCTTCTGCAGATTTGGACTGGGAAATTTCATCCGCCGATTTGAGCGTCGAGAGGCTGCCGCTCACTCATTCATGCCAGTGTTTGTTTTTTTAAGAGGAAGAATACTTGTCATCACTTTTAAAAGTATTGTGTATGCTGTTTTTTGAGCAAGATGTCTGATCTTCTGGTGTTGGTCGAGGGGCTCTGTGACCTGCACGGATTTCCATAGCCGGGCAAAACAGCAGGGAGCCACAATTACCACATTCTTTTTTTATTATTTTTAAAAATTTTAATGAAGACACATCGCATGTAGGTGTAGTTTATTCCACCTGTTTTTTTTTAATAAAAAAAAAAAAAGGCAATTATTTTTTTTTGTTAATTGCCACTTTTTACTTTTCCTGGAGGACCACTGGACTGGTTGGATTATAGAAACTATATCTAAGGATTTTGTGGAGATGTTGGGTCGTCAAGAAGATAAATTATGTGGAATTTTCTCTGCTCTGACGGCTTTGTCCTTCTTCTGCTTTGCTCAAAGGTGAGAAAAGAAACAAATAATCAAATAATAATAAATAATAATAATAAAAAAAAAACTCTCACACCAACAGGCTGTGATTATCGCTCAATAAAAGGCTGAGATGTGGCAAATCGCATTAAACGTGGTACCCGGGCCTCCTTATTAAGAGGCATTGCTGCCGATATCTGCTCTATTAGACGGAGCTGTTGCGCGCGCGAGCGTAAAAACATGCGCGTGCACGGCATCGAGCCCTATTGTGAAACGTAACCTACTCCCGATATCAAAATGGGATGGAGGGGGGGTATACATATTGGAAAGGGCGACTTCCAGTCTGAAAAAGGACAGCCCTCACCTCACTGTAATGATTAGCTGATAGGATCGATCGATTGATTACTCCAGGGTTAAGCAGCCAGATGTATAGAGTCTCCACTGCTGCTGGCTGGAGGAGCAACACTGTGTCTGAAAGCCCACTCATTGCATTCATCTCAATAAACGCACACTATAATATTCCTATTCGCATAATCTTTCTTAATTGCCCATTTATTATTGATTCGAACCAAAATCGATTTCAAATCGAAAAAAAAAAATCATCCCAGCAGCAGGTCATCATCATCTTGCTGTTGCTTCCCCCCAGACAGGATGGCAGGGTGTGAGATTTAACGTTTCAATAACATGTTTACAGTATGAATTAGTGCACATCAGGCCTTCATGAGCATCATCACATGCAGTTCCAATCTCCAGATCAATTCCTTTATTGTTTTAAAGGCTCCATATCACCTCATGGCCTCCTTATTGGCTGCAGTAACCTGAGATTTAGGTGCTCATTGAGAACTGGCTTGCACTATTTTTTTCCATTTTGATCCCTTTATATTATAAATAATAACAAACGAAAGGGGCGTATGTGTCTCAGGTTGTCATAGATATCCCCCTCATAACGATGCACTCAGGTGTCAAACCCACAAGCCCTGTAAGCGGCCAGCTTGATGAACAGCTGCACTACCTATGAGCTAATTGAACAGTGCTTCCCTGACTGAGCCCAGGGCTATAGTGCTCCTATCAGGGGAGCAATTTTAACCCACTTCCTCCCTTAGTCTTCCCCCAACCCACCCTATACGCTCATTCCACACCCTCCCAGTAACAAGGAACCTCAGCTGGAGAGCCGGTCTCGGTCAGGTGATGCAGGTCATGGCACCAATGTTATAAATGTCAGTCAGACTAGTGCGGACTATCTGCTCTCCTCCTGGGGATGTAGTCTGTCTCCAGTCCAGGCTCAGACCGACGAAGCCTCTGACAGCATGATGGGAGGCCGTGTTATAACACTGAGCTTATTTAAATACCACGAATGAGACTGGGCTCCTACCTAAAAAAATATGACATTGTTACTTTAAAAGCCACTTTTTTGCATCAATAAAATGCTCGACAGGTGTATCATCATCCCAGCCCCTCAACTGTTTAGATGAATTTACTGCAGGTGTGGTTACAAGGGGGGAAATGCATACACAAGACACATTTCTTAACCTTCTCTCCATGACAACACAATAGTCAGCATGCTTTTAATATGTGTCTGACAACTGTTTCAAATGTTTCATGTGCATATCAGTAATTCAGACTTCTGTAAAGTGCCTTATTTCAGATATATAACAACAAAAGACCATAACAATACCAGGAACTAAAGGCAAAACGAGACAAAAAAAGAGAGACAAGCAAACACACAAAAACGTTAATAATAAAAAATTACAAATAAATCCACATACAACGCCCTGATTTGTCTGACAACTGACTGCAACATACAGAAAAAAATACATCTACCAGCAAAAAATGTGTTGCAGTGTGAATGTTTATTCTTACTAGTGACAGCCCAGAATGCGAAATTTCAACTGAAGTTCACTAAAATTGTGATTGAAATAGACAAAATGTGAAGAAATTTGAACGCATGGATGAATTTGTGATGTTTAATGCAGCCTCTTTCCCTTTTGTCAAAGCCTCACCACGTTGACGTACCTCCTCCAAGGTGGCGTTCATGTCATTAATGTTGAGAACAGAGTGCAGTGACCATTTATCGTACAGTACTCTAGGTGTGCTGTGGAGAAACAAAATGTCCATGACAAAAGTATTAGACCATCTGTTTTTGCTGCTTAAAATGGCTCTAACAATTGTGATTTGTGCCCTCAGCTCTTCCACTGGAAGCACCGGAATGTCTGTGGCCAAGGCCACCGTGGACAAGTTGCTGAAGGGATATGACATCCGTTTAAGGCCTGATTTTGGAGGTACGTGTTGCGGCCACATCTGTTTTTGGGGGGGGTTTCTCGAGGGTATGAACGTGTGTGCAGAGTGATGTTCACGAGTCACTCCTCCTGAAATCTGTCGAAGAGTGGGCCCCGTGGCAAAATATAGGCAACGGCTTTTATGTGACTGCTACCATGTCATTACTATGCATCTATTCACATATATCGAAGATGGCTGCTCCTCGAGAAGTAGGGCACACACACGGAGAAGAGCAGACAGACAGACAGACCAGGGATATAGTGAATGTATTGATTTTTAATAATTTCCGATTGGAGGTGTTTTTTTATGGCGTCTTTGTGTTTCACATTCTGAGCGTTTGATTTGCAGATGAGGGAAAACACGTTTGCCCCATTAACTTTTATTGGAAATTGTGCATCTTTTTAACATCCGCTCTTTAGAATAATGGTTATTTTGATAATTGCTGAAAATAGAAGGCGTGGGGGACGAGTCATTAGCGTGTGTCATTTGGGTTGATTGTTTTACTGAAACTATTTAACCACAATAGATGTTAAGCAGTATAAAAATAGTTGGATTTTTTAACAGCATGCTATAGCCTATTGCTAATAGCTAAGGATCGGGTTACTTTAATGTCAAATTATGAGTTTGGAGAAGTTTTGGAGGATGTTTCCTGTTTCATCGTTCTGACATGAACATCTGGGGCCTGGTCCTCACCGAAGACGTCATGACTCGACGCTGACTGACAACCTCAGCGATGGCTATAATTGAACATGCTATATGATTGTACCTATTCATTTCAGCACCATGCTGTAAACATGTGTTCCAAAAGTTTGTATTCAGAAAAGCTTCTGGCTATGTACATCCAAAAACAAAGAACAAAGGAGGCTTTTTTTTTTTTCACTTCCAGGGCATGTTAGCGGAGTGTGATGTTGATTTAACGAGAGCGAGTAACACAATAGTACGTCTGTCGACACTTTAATTTGCTCCAGCTCTAGTGTGTCATGGCCAAAAAATCTACAGTATATGGAAATATATCAACATGCTGGGAAACCCCATGCTTGCATAAAATCATGCTCATCCCTTGTTTAGCCACGATTACTAATTAATAGTCAGAAATAACAGATTCAACTTATTGAAAAAAATAATATTTAATGAATGGTAGGTAGAGATAATGTGGCATGACTCACCTACAAAATCTCTGAATGTGCTATAGGCCATGTGTAAAATGTAGGGTTGTCAGTCGATTCAAATATTTAATCGCGATTAATCGCTAATTTTGTATCTGTTCAAAATATACTTTAAAGAGAAATTTGTCAAATATTTAATACTCCTATCAACATGGGAGTGGGCAAATATGCTTGCTTTGTGCAAATGTTTGCATATATCTATTATTGGAAATCATTTGGCAACACAAAACAATGACAAATATTGTCCAGAAACCCTCACAGGTACTGCATTTAGCATAAAAAAATATGCTCAAATCATAACATTATTATTGCGTCGACTTTGAAAGCCCTTGTAAAAAGAAGCTGGACTACATTAAACAAAATCATGCAATGATTACATGATACATGATGATGTTCATTGCCTCAAGAACTTCACATATTTAATTCACTGTGGCGGGTTGGCTTTTTTTCTGTAATGCTAAATATAATTTTTCGAATATTCAGTTTCAAATGTAGATAAATTAACATTTTGCGGACAGAATTTGGCTGATTATAATTCTATTTAAACAGATACAATCTAATGTGTGACTATTAAGTATTAGTACTATTCCCCTGTATCTTTTTTTAAATAGGCTGCAGGCAGCAGCTTGTCAGTCATGCGTCTCCATCCCACTTGATGAGAATGAGAGCAAGCAGTGAAAAACATATAGCAGGTGTGCCTCCTCATATAACCTTCCTCTGGTTGGCTGCTCTGCCAAAAACAGATGCTCTGATGAAGGCTTATGTGCCAAAATGCGTTAGCCTGATGTTAGCCATTGTAAAAAATATGTTATAGTTGAGGTTACGTCTTCGTTCCGTGTTTTGGAGCGCTGCCATTCCAGAGCTGTTTCATAGATTCATAGTGGAAGGAAATGAGAGCGAGCGGCAAAGAAATGTCTCATTCACAGCTGTTTCAGACAGTTGAATCAACCGTATGATGCTCGACAGTAGTACAACAACATTTCACATTTCAGAATTTTCAATTTGCAGCCGATTTCAGTCGGGGAATTGTCATCAGTATGCTTCTATAACATATTCGTTCTTTACTCTGCCCCACTAAAGGCATTTCAAGTAGTTCATTCATGACAGTTGGCAGCGATTTTAACTAATCTAAATGATTTTAAAGGCTTTATTGTCTTCCTCATCAGCAACAGTGCTGTCGCTTGTTCTACAAGTCAAAGCGACTAAATGTGACCAAGAACTGCTCAAATTTTGTGGCACATTTTAGTTGATAAATATTCCAATAAAAAAAGCTGGCAGATATGAATTTTTAAAAAAGATTTTTTAATAAAATCGCACAATTTAAAACAAACTGACAATCCACATCTTGTCCACAATGAATTATGAAACTATACATTAATTATGAGCATATATAGGATTGGGTAAAAGAGCCATATACATGTACAGTATGTTGTAAATTGCTGTGTATACTTCTCATTGTAAACAAAATATTGGAACAGTTGGTTATCTGTATCATTTCACCGTTGTGCAATGCTTTGAATATGCACATTTTATATCAAGAGAACAATTAATGAATTAACACTATAGGGCTGTCAATCAAATGAAATATTTAATCGTGATTAATCACAAATGAATCACACATTTTGTATCTGTTCAAAATGTGCCTTAAAGGGAGATTTGTCAAGTATTTAATACCCTTATCAACATGGGAGTGGGCAAATATGCTTGCTTTATGCAAATTTATGTATCTATTTATTATTGGAAGCCAATTATCAACACCAAACAATGACAAATATTGTCCAGAAAACTCTCACAGGTACTGCATTTAGCATAACAAAATATGCTCAAATCATAACATGGAAAACTCAACAGCTGTCAGTGTGTCAGTGTGCTGACTTGACTATGACTTGCCCCAAAACTGCATGTGATTATCATAAAGTGGGCATGTCTGTAAAGGGGAGACTCGTGGGTATCCATAGAACCCATTTTCATTCACATATCTTGAGGTCAGATGTCAAGGGATTCCTTTGAAAATGGCCATGCCAGTTTTTCCTCGCCAACATTTTGCGTAAGTTTGGAACGTTATTTAGCCTCGTAGGCGACAAACTAGTATGACATGGTTGGTACCAATGGATTCCTTAGGTTTTGTAGTTTCATATGTTTCACTCTAGCTGTAAAACTGGCCCCGCTACAACCTAAAAATCCCAAATTGCGTTAATGCATTAAAGAAATTAGTGGCGGTAAAACTAATTTGTGTTAACACGTTATTAACACGTTAACTTTGACAGTCCTAGTTGATACATTTTTGACTAAAAACAACCAGCAGATTTGAAAGAAATATATTTTTTTAATAAAATCACTCCCAACAGTTCAAAATGCGCAACTTGTCCACAATGAATGATGAAACTATGCATTAATTATGAGCATAAGATTGTGTAAAAGATGCATATATGCTGTATATTTCTGTGTATATTTCCGTAAATACTTCAAATATTGGCACTGTTGGTGTTTGTATCATTTCACCATTCAAATACGCATGTTTTATATCAAAGAAGCAACTAATGTTTGAATACAAATCATGCAACAGTACCACATTTTATATCACTTTACATGAGTTCTAAGCAAAAATGTGAAGACATGAAAGAGGAATTGTTTTGATGTCTGATTCTAGATTAAATTATTTTTTTGTATTATACTTCATTACTGGCAGGTTTGAACATTTTTACAGCTACCTTGACTTGAAGATGATTTCAACAAACATTTCTACTTCAGTGTTGCTCGCTTAAATATTTTGTTGGCTGTAGCCCGCTATTGTCTTACTGCAGCCTGTGAATGCACTGGAGTGGGTAGAGCAAGTTTTAAAGAGTGAGTATCCCAGGCAGAGAGGAGCTGTGCTTTACCCTCAGGCTAGGGAGCTGTAGTCCATCATGTCTTGATATTTCCAACATCAGTCAGCTACTTCTGTCGTGACACACACACTGCTGACGACCTTCAGCTCTCGAGATCCAACAAAGAGGGTTTTAATTTGGCATAACCCTGGACACTGACTGTGGCTCCCAACGGCCTGGCCGACACCCATATTTGAAATAAAAACTAACTCAAAGGTGTACATTAATGGAGAAAGACGAGTTTGAATGGTCAGAAAGAGGTGGCCAAGAGTGATGCCATAGGGTTTTCCTAATGCGTTGTGGTCTTAACCACCAGAATATCCAGATGAAAAGCCCACTCTGCAGCCACTCTATTCAGACCCTGCCCTCTTCTCCCTCATTGATCTGCGAGCCAAACTGGAATTCAAGAAATGGTACACACGCCCAAACGGCAGCTATCCCAGCATTCATGAATTGTTTTTTAATTATAGTTTCAGAAAAACTTGTGATATTTTCCCCCGACTAATGCATCAGTTGCAAATGGTGTATGTATCTCTTCTCTTTCATTATCTGCTTGTTGGGATTATAGCCCTTGGATGTAACCTCCTAACAAATTGCCCATGGCCATAGAGCTGAATCATAGACCTCAACCCCCATGTAACCTGAACGATGCATTACGCATATTTATATTCAGCAAGGTAACCAGAGCATAGCAGACCCGGCAAGGAAAGTATAATTATTTGAGGATAATACCAATGTTTGTTTTTTTAATACTACTATGCGGTAGGTAGTACTTTCTATGACGCCCACATAACACTGTTTTATATTTCCCATAGTTATTATACGTTATACTCTTTTTATAATGCATTATAATCACTGTTATAATATCCCTACACCTCAGGGCATTTCATTACTTCACTTGAAGAACCCAATAAATACTTAGAATAATCACATTATAATGCATTATAAGAGTGATTATAATGCATTATAAAAGATTATTCCAACTATGGGAATTATAATACACTATGATCCTTGCAAAAAAAAAGTCATTGAGTGACCAGCAATTATTAGATCAAGTACCATAATACTTCATAAGTCATTATAGAATCCATTATAATGTGTTATTATTGTTTTGATATTGTATGAATATATTTGAGTGCTTATAAATATGATTATACAGTGCTATAAGTAGATTATAATGTATTACAAGTATGTTTATAATGCATTATAATGCGATTATTCTAAGTGGTTATTGGGTGCTTTAAGTGAAGTAATAAACTTCCTGATGATCCAGTGATTATAATGCATTATAAAAAGATTATAACATATTAAAACTATGGGAATTATAATGATCCTTGTAAATAAAATGTCAGTGAGTGACCTGCAATTATGAAGTATTATACTTGACCTTATAAGTCATTATAAAATGCTTTATAATGTGTTATGGTTATTTGTATAATGCATTGTGTATATGTATGAGTGCTAATAACTATAATTATACAGTGCTATAAGCAGATTATAACGCATTATAAGTATGTTATATAATGCATTACAGACATGGAGCGTCATAGAAAGTGCTATAAGTAGACCTTGCATGTCTCTGCATCAAGTGATTGTATCTCGGTCGAGTTGTCTGCCACTACAATGATGCCACGACTGGAAATGCTGCCACTGCTGGACAACACAGTCCACTTTGATATATACAAACAAACGTATGGCACAGTTTCTCTGACCCACGCTCAACATACATGTGGCACGATGGGATGTTATGATGTGGTTTTTCCTAAAAGTCCCATAAAATGTATCTGAATGCATTTATTAAGTGGAGTAATGAAATACATGACCTAGCAAAATCAGTTTCATAAGAGGCCCATTTAATTATTAACCAGTCTCTCAATACATTTAAAAATATGGTGTTACTTTGTACGTATACTGAGCATTTTAATCATTGTTACCTGTAACATTTCAAGTTCTTCTCCAGACAAATTGTGCATTTATTCCACCGACAGTACACAGCTATTGTCTTCTCTGCTCATTACTGCATGAAAAGACTCCTGGAATACTTGTTGTCCTCCCTCCCTCCCCCCCCCAGTCAGCATACGCAGTTGGCTTTGTTTCCAGAATTAAAAAAATCCAGCCTTTGGCCATGAAGCAGATGCCAATCACAGGATAGCTTGTTTGATAGTCTGTTACTTGTGCCACTTACTTAAAGGTCATGCGTATGTCTATATCCGTTTCTGCATCTGATCTAGGAAGAGATTATTTCTTTGCGTGTGCACTTCTGCTGCCAGGGGTCATGGAGGGTGCGGTCAGGAAAGAGGGCGGGGTGATCTGACATTGCTTCTGTCGCTGTTATTGATTTGCACACGGGAACTGGGATCATGTAGAGTAATGGGTAATGGGACTTCTTGCTCAGAAATTCACCGTATTTATCTCAATATTAAAGAAAAAGAAAAAAAAGAAAAAACACAAATGTGACGTCCGTCCAGTCAGTTGGAAGAGATAACAGGACCCGGCTCGGTTCTCACCTCGGTCACACATTCGTCCTTCTGGAGGACATATTTCAAATCAAGCTGTCATCGTCACAGGAATGGATTTTATGATCTCAGCTTCCACCATTAACAAAGCATGAAGGGTGACATATCACAAATGCTGTGAACATGCCATTCTTCCTGCTGAGTGTTAACCAAGTGCTGGACATGTCTGGACTACAAAGAGCCAAATCTGTTAAAACTCTTATTCATCTACACACAGCACTACAGAATTTTATAGATACGTAGTAATATGTGCTACGGGATCTTTTTTTTTTGTTGATAAGAAGACTGTATATAGCTGGTACAAAGCAAAATATGTGTTCAAATACAAGTGCTGATGACCCCCCTCTCTCCCCCCACTAAATATAGTTGACAAATGTCCAGGGGGTGTTCTGAGGCAAGCACTTTTGAAATGGTGACTTTGGGATGAGCTTGTAGTCATTGAGAGAATGTACACTGTAGAATACCAGACTACACTCAAGTCATTTAATAGTACATTGATGTACGCAGTACAAATATATACAATATATAAAACATAAATCATCCTTTTTTCTGACATGAAGACGCCACCTGAATTTGATTTGAATTAAAAGATTTAAAACTGCTAATGAACATCATTATTTGCATCATTAAAGCTTCGGTAGGCAGAATATTTTTGTCATCATTGGGCAAAAATTCCATAATAACCTTTCAGCATATTGTTATTCAAGTGTTCTGAGAGAAAACTAGACTTCTGCACCTCCTCATTGCTCTGTTTTCAGTCTTTAAAAAATCGATCTACTTTGGCCAATCACAGGTCTTTTCAGAGAGAGAGAGAGCGTTCCTATTGGCTGTTCATTCAACAGAGGCAGCTGTCAGTCACTCGCAAACTCCGATCAAACGGTCAAACTAGGCAGCGTTGATCAAATACGAATCAATATTCTGTTACTCTACTGCCGATTTCTCGTGTAAAACATATTTTAGTGTACTGTTTAGCTGTAAAATGAGAAAGTTTGCTCCGGCTGGTGGGCGGTGCTTGGTATTGTAGTACACTCAAATATGTTGCTGAAAACATTAAACGTGAGAAATAGCCATTACAGTAACAGAATATTGATTCATATTTGAAAAGCGCTGCGTAGTTTGACCGTTTGATCGGAGTTTGCGAGTGATTGACAGCTGCTCGGAGACGGCAAGGCTCCAGCTTGGCTCTGATTGGTTGTTTTCCTCCCGTCTATGAAATCTTGGAGATCCCATTAGCAGCACCGGAAGACACCAGAGGCACATGATTTTTTCAGATTACCTGTCTCATGCACTACTGTCAGGATATAGTGACCGTTTTATAAAAATAACTTAGTTTAATCATATTTGCTCCAATTCTACCCACTGCTGCTTTAAGTGGGAGGTGCTACATTAAAAAATGTGAACGTTTCTTCTCCCTATGATCAATGTACGGCACATACCACAGTGTTTAATGTGATTACTGCAAGTTGCACCACACGCAACATTACAGGGGGAAATCACTCAGCCATGGGTTTGAAGCTCTTTAACTGATTAAAGTACACATTTATCTTCTCCTCTCCATTACATAGCCAAGCCAGAGAAAAACTAAGTTAGCTGGTTGGGTAGGTTTTTAATAGGGCTGCCCACTCTTAGTTGGTTAGTTGACTAATCGGTCGTTTTGGTCTTAGTTGACTAAGATTTCTTTAGTTAATTTGTCATTTTGTTTAATCTTTTTTCATACTAAATGACTTATTTCCAAGAAGCTTACGAGCATAAGATTTAAATTGGTGCTTTTGTGTGATTCTTTTTGGAGTTTTACAGATGTCGATTAAATCAACTAAACGATTAGTCGATAAAATCGTATGTGTGTTTTTCGACTAAGAATTTCTTTGGTTTTTAATGACTAACTATCTGCTTAGTGGAAAGTCAGTCTCAACCCATCAGCTGCAACTAAACCGATGAGTTGAATTAACTCTGACTCTGACTACTGTAAAAATTTAAACATGGACTGCGCAAACCACGACGATGCAGTGGATAATAATTCCACTTCAGTCAGCAGTCACGATGGCTCTAGAAGTCATATTTGTATATTGTATGTAATGTTTTTAATACTATTCAGCTTCTTTTTGCAGTGTTTGTTGATTATGTCAGCATTTACATTGTCTTTCTCTCTGCCCTATACTGAACATGGAAAATAATTTAGATTATCAGCACAAATACAGTTCTCTGATGCTTTCCTAAGCTACTCTCCTTCCTTACTTTGTCCTTGTCTGGCGTAATAAACAGCGATACGGGCTTAGTGTGTATTAAATGGTATTCTGTCAGTTGTGCGACGGAGGGAAAATGAATTTCGCCGAGCATACTGTAGATGTGCATAAACAGGATGACAAAGAAACTGGAGAGCCTGTAAATGTCTAACAGAAGGTGCTGTACTGGGGTGATTTATGAAGTGTTGTCAATTGTTGTAGATAGCCCTGCAGATTTCAGAAATCCATGTGACTGCTCAAAAGTGGAAAATCTGTTCTGTGATTATTTTGGATAACTTTAAATGAAGGGCTTCAGAGCTGCATGTGGAGATGCAACATGTTTCTGTACAGGATGTTTTCATGAAGTTCACTTGTAGGCAAAAAGGATGGGAAATAATGTGTCCTGTCCTTGGACTGTAGTGTCACACATGGACCCACAAAGTCCTATCCACTGTCAATTCAACGCCTTCATTTGTACTGTTCATCAAGACATTAGATGTCGACATTACCCCAACCCAAAAACATAAGACATATTGTAGCAAGAAATTCTGTAAATATGCAATGAGTGGACAAAAAAATAGGAACCCATGACAGTATAACATCACAAAATACAGCCTTAAAAATACCATGGAGTTTAACACAATAACTCAACAACAGAATGTAGCTTTACAAATGTTGCTGAGCTATTGAGTTACGTTGTGTGGTTCTGTAAGTATTTACCCTGTATGTAGCCAATTAAAAAGAAATAGTTAGTTAGATGTTGTTATTGTCAAAATACATTTGAGTTTTAAACAGGTGATGGAATTATAACAAAAAAAAAATACCACCAGGATAGTTTGATTCATGGGTCTGAGTTCTGATTTTGTATTTTAAACAGTGCGCAACCTCCAGTTCCGAGAAGTGAAGCCAATGCAGAAGTAAACTTAACATACAACAACAGTAATAAATACAAATTTCACGTGGTGTCAGCTCAGAAAAAAAAACGTACCTGTCATTCTAAAGGGCATGGACAAATTATGTATTTTGTTGTTTAATTTAGAAGACACACTGCAACCTCACGGTGACGACTGGACTTCAAGAAATCACTGCGCCTGACCAAGAAATAGTCCCACACATAACTCTCCCTAAAACCTTAATGTGTTCCTTTAACATGTCAGTTTTTATATGGATTAAACATGCCAGATATAACATATTAATTAGTGAGATTTAGAGGTGTTGGTAGGTGGATTTTGTTACCTTCGGACCAGTGGGCAACCTCCGGGTCTGAAAAGTGAAGCCAATGCGGAAGTGCCTTAAACTTGCATTCTTTCTAGTAGCCAGCAGGGGGCGACTCCTCTAGTTGCAAAAAGAAGTCTGATTGTATACTTCTACTTCTCACTTGATTTATTACCTCAGTAAATATTGTAAACATGAGTTTATGGTCTCAATCACTAGTTTAAGTCTTCGTCAATACAGCGTGATGTTCATTTAGTAAATTAGACCATATAGCAGGGTATGCTTTAGGGCGTGGCTACCTTGTGATTGACAGGTCGCTACCACTGCCGGTCCGGTCTGGTAGTTATCCGTGTTTTCGTCTTTAACTTTAACCCTTTCACAGTGTGTTTTCAGTTCCATGCATCCATTATCTGTAACTGCTTATCCTATTCAGGGTCGCGGGGGGTCTGGAGGTGATCCCAGCTGACATTGGGCGAAGGCGGAGTTCACCCGGGACAGGTCGCCATCACAGGGCTGACACATAGAGACAGACAACCATTCACGCTCACATTCACACCTACGGGCAATTTAGAATCAACAATTAACCTAACCTACATATCTCTGGACTGTGGGAGGAAGCTGGAGAACCCGGAGAAAACCCACGCTGACACGGGGAAAACATGCAAACTACATAGTCTTGTTTTCTACTTAGGGGGCAGAACTCTATTATTTGAAATATTTAACTCTTTATTTCAATTAAATGTGATATTTAGACTTATTAAACTTCACCACCGCTGTGCCACCTGTGTTTTCAGTTCATGAAAGTTAATTGTAACATTTTGGTTGCCAAAAAAATGGCGTATTCAGTGTTTGGTTGCACTTAGCTCCATCCTCTCGTGTCACTTCTGGTTGCAAAAAACCATGATGGCGTCGGCCAAAAACCAAGATGGCGACGGCCAAAAACCAAGATGGCGACAACCAAAAATGCCGAACTCAAGGCTTCAAAACGGCAGTCCACAAACAAATGGGTGACATCCACTTCTTATATACAGTCTATGATTTTAAAGGCCCTGTTGGTTAGGTTTGGTTCTGCACAAATTCTAGATATACACTACATATTAAATTGTCCATGTATACGCCAACTGTACGTATCGGCAACCTCAGCTCATGTTAAAATACCATAATGTACAGTACGTTGAAAGTCGTGTGGCTTCTATAGCAGCTCATAACGCCGTATTCATACTTCTCCACAACAGCGCAGCTATCTGTCAGGGCTCTGAGCATTTATCATAATGCACTGTAAAGGAATTTGACATGAGCCTTTAATGGTTCCAACTGAAGGAGCATTAGCGTATATTTTGCAGTTTAACGATCCCGAACATTAAAACGCATCAATAGGTGCCAGGTGCCCGGGGATGTGAGAGCCTAACTCTATCTGCGAGGCAGCTTGTGGCCGTAACTGTAAGCACCTGATCCCCAGCTATATAGGCGGCATTCGTTTTACCACTCTGATGCAGCTCGCTGCCAGTTCATCCTGTCATCAAAGTACGGTCACCTGCCCCTGTCTGCCTCACGCAGCCTAGCGTTTTACTGATCTCATTTCCCATTGACCCAAATGAGCCCCAGCTGCAGCGTGATCTTGTTTGTAATGGAAAAGCAGTAAATGTAGCCATGAAACTGCAGATCAGTTGCAGTGAGACTGGTGAGTAGAATAGACACTTAATTGACCGAATATGAAAAGGGAGAGCCCGGACATACGGGTAAAAGCATTAGCTGCAGCACTTTGTATTCAGTTTCTAATGTACTGTACTGTATGTAATGTAAGTGTAATTGATCCTAGTTCACACTTCATATCCTCTGAGGTAACAGACTAAATGCTCTTCACCTATTGTATGCGTGCAGCTATTTTACACAAATCACTTCCCACACGATAGTTTTACCCTCTGCGAACATGACCGCAGATTGATGCGTGCAGGACATCAGCTGCAACCTGCGTTTTGGCGGCCGCAGCCATTAAGTGATGTATGGCGGCAGTTCTTCCGAGATTGGCGGACACTTTTGCAATACTGAGGACAATCTCTTAGTCTGTGCACCGCCACATGTCAGATGGCGGACCGCTTTGCATACGGGCGCCGAAAGCACGGGCCGTCGTAACTCAGTCTCAAAGTAATGCCTATTCAGCGCAAAAAACAGGAGTGTGTTGTCAGAATCCCAGGATGGATGTTGGGGCATGAACAAGTGGTATCTATCCTGATGAAGAGAGAACGCCCAGTGATTTATTTCCGAGGAAACACGGGAAAAAATGCTCGAGTTGGGCGCTTTTCCCTTTTCCCTTCACTTAGATTTTCTATTTGAATTAAATGAGGTGTGTATGTAGGCAGGCAGAGGGGGGCAAGGGTGGTGAGAGATAGCATGCAGGAGAAAGGACATACTTCATCTTCCCATTCAAAGTGTTGTTTTCAGCAACTTTGAAATGAAGGAGAAAAAATGCTGATAGAATTGCACCAGAATGTATCACGGCGGACTGCAAAGTACAAAAACCCTAGGTCAGACATTGGGAAGGCATCCTGCATGCTGGGCTTCCCCCCCCCCCCCCTCCCCTCATTTCCACTCTCCTCTTAAGGTCCCCAGTGACTCACTTTTTGAACCTGCGGTGATTGATGGGAGGTGTGCCCTTGGACAGGGCCAGGATACGCTGGCCAAGGGCAAGATGCAGCTATCCAATTGTTTTCACATAGATAAACAAGGAAAGAAATGTCATTTACAGCATCAGGAGATAGATGTGGTCGTCCTCACTACCGGGAAGCACGCTTAAAAGCCCATCTCATTATTGAACTACAACAGCCCAGCCGCGTAAAACGGGTTCCCACATAAAAATGATGTGTGCTTCATGCGGAGCTGGAGGAAAAAACAAGATGGGAGAGAGTAGATGTTGAAGTCAACAATATGAGAGAAACATTAAAGATATAAAAGCTAGACTTTATGGTATCCTAATATGCTTAAGGTCGGATATCTTAATACTATTTGACCTTTTGTTGTTGCATCCTTTCTGATGTTTGGCCTACTATGTCTACCAGTATCTATCTACAGTATCTACTATCTATTGTGACTTTACAGCAGGGTGGAGATAAGTTCTACCACTCTTATGAGTATGTGATGGCTCAGCATGTACAGGAACATTTTTCAAAAAGGAAATAAACATTTCATCTGTGGTTTTAATACATTTGCAGTGTCATGTCTAAAATATTGCGTTGGCAATTTACCCAGTCTTCAACAAATTACAGTGTGTAGGATTTAGCGATATCTAGGGGTGTGGTTGCAGATTGCAACCAACTGAGTACCCCTCCACTCACTCCTCCCTTTCCAAGACTGATAACGTGAGCCGCCGAGTGCAAAACCCTGGTAATGCCGTTGGCCTCGCTCAGAGGCCATCCGTACCATGATAACACTACTTTAGGAGCAACGGAAGTCAGACTGCGGCTGGCGGTACCACGGTTTTGCACTCTGTGACTCATGTTACCGCAGTTACACAAGCGTGTCGGAGAACCACGGTGGCCTTCAGGTAACCTAAAAACACGGAATGCGCTCTTTAGAGCCAGTGTTTGGTTTTGTCCTTTCTGTGCTACTGTAGAAACATGGTGGAGCAACATTGGTGGACTCCATGAAGACGACCCGCTCCCAATGTAGATATTTTTACTAATAGATCCCCCAAAATGTTATACACTGTTCCTTTAAGGACATAAAAATTCAGGATGTCTCAAACAGTTTGGTGACCATTCTAATTCAGTGCACAATATAGGGCTGTCATCGACCTAAGAAATTCTTAGTCGACAAACACTTAGACGATTCTGTCGACTAATCGCTCAGTTGATTTACTCGACAGATCTGTAAATCTTGTGTTTACCAGAGATGTGCTCATAAATTTCTTTGAAATAAGTCATTCAGCATGAAAAAGCATAAAAAATGACTAATCGACATCTTAGTCGACTAAGACCAAAACAACAGATTAGTCGACTAATCGACTTAGAGGGGGCAGCCCTAGCGCAGTGTATATTGAACTTCGGGTAACCATAGCAACAGCACTTCTGCTTTGTGCTGCGTAGACCATGGTATGATCATGATAATGCACTCTGAGGTGCTCCAATATAGAAAATATCCTAGACACCATTTTATGTTTTATTACTTACATGCAATGTTCTGCATCAATGATTATCCATGTAATGTATTGGGACACTGAGGGGCTGTCATATTGATTTTGCATAGAACCTTACCTTGACTCACATACAGCACATTTTGTGTTATGTGATCATTTCCACATAACCACCCTGCAACAACAGCAGTGTTACAGTCATTAACTTAGAACAAAGCTGAAAATATTGAGCTTTGTCATCGCAGTGTTGGCTGTTTGTCGGCACTGTTTTTTAAGTGCATGCTTTCAAAAGATGATCCATTATTCAAGTTTCTTTTTTTTTTGTCGGGTGGGTACATTGACGTCGCGGGTACAGTGGCTGCTCTTATTGAGTCATCAGTTTCATTCAAAGACCTCTATTTTAACATTTATTACTTAAACATGTTATTGTGTCAACCACAGCTTTTATCTACTGATGTGGTTCATAATCAGACGGCCTATAGATGGTCTCCTTATATAATTGGGCATTCCGTCCTTTTCACAGCATACCTGCTGTATATGTCATACATATATTTATCTATAAAGTCAAATGTCTATTGGACTGCCATACTACCTGCAAAGTGCTCATTTAGTTTATAATTTATACGTGCGGTCTCCATTAAAAGCATCTGGAATAGATCCGTCCATTTTGCCCGTAAGGCCACATGCCTGTACAGTTCAAGTATAGACGTACGAATCAACTGACTGATGAGCTAAACTGTCTTCCTCTAGTCGCACAACACACCTTCTCTATTCCTTTCCGTCTCCATCCTTTGAGTCTTTGAACACACACCACTGTCACTTCTCCTTTTGATTCCACTTTTTTTCATTTGGTCTGCGCCAGTTTATTTTGTTTTCCTGACTTTACATTTATGCGGTTTGTTTTTTGATCTACTATCTTTTCCTTGTTTTTGAGTCTGTCATTTAGAGTCTGTTATTCAGCTCTGTTGACTTTTGTTATTTCACGTTGTTGTTTCGTTTGAGGTGAGATTTTTCTTTTGGTTTCTTTTTTTATCTCACCTGCACAATGTGACTTTCTCTGTTCCTTTGGTGTATCATTATTTCATGTGCAAATAAATGAACTCTAAACTCTAGGTGGCAGTGCAGGAGAAGCAAAGGGTATTAGTCAGATTCGTATAAAAGATAAGTCTAATACGTGATTTCTCGGTTTCATAACTCTCGTATACCTCACTTACATCCTGCACTGGTCAACGGACTATGATATGTTAGTAGGGCTGCACGATTATGGCCAAAATGATAATCACGATTATTTTGATCAATATTGAGATCATGATTATTTATCACGATTATTCCTAGATTCTAGGGACAAAATATTTTTATTACAATTTTACATTTATATAAACAGAGCGCTGTTTTCACTTCCATGTTGTGCTAGATTCCAACTGTCAAAAATTCTAAATGATATCCTTTTACTTTGTTATTGTCATCTATAGTGGTTATTTGCATTAAAACACTTAATTCAAATAATTAGGAAATAAATTATTGTATTTTTATTAAAAATATTTCCTTTGATTAAAAAAATCTTGGCATAAGTAGTTCTAATTGTATATTAGAAGCTACTTAAAGCTAGTGTTAGGAAGCTAAACAGGTCATAATTCCCTGTCTAATATCTATTTTATATTACTGTGAAAACAGCTCCTTCAAACTAGTGTATATATTCAAATTTCTCACCAAAAACTACATTTTACAAGTTTACACTTGAACGTATCATGATAGGGTTAGAATTTACCATCGCCCAATATTCATTTTTACTCAGTAGAGCTTGAATGCATCATAATGTGCTTCGTGCAGACGAGCCGGTCACTGTGATCACTCTGAGCAGCATCATGGGAATGAATTACAACATAATAAGTTTCTGATTAAGTTAGTTGTTCCAATTGTTTTTAAGGTTGTTCCTACACTGCTTATTCTACACTTACAGATGTTACAAATTGTAGCTTTAAAACCATCATGTGGCAAAGTGAAAACAGGCCTGCTTCGGTCAGCTGCTGATTGATGGTGCATCTCTATAGCTGTTAGTTTAGGAAGCGCTTGATTTATACAGCAGAGTTTTCTATGAGCAGAGCATTTTAAACATCAACATCGCAGTCGATCATGTTCACTTAAGTGGTGGGAAGCCAACATTGTGATCGCAATTAATATTCGATTAATTGTTCAGCACTACATGTTAGTAATATTTATTTTGTCGTTTTTCTTGGCATTTGTAAATTTTCATTTTGGCCATTTCTTTATGGCAGGACTATGTAGATATGGTTTGTTTTATGTACAGTAAAAGCAACACCTAGAATCCAGTTTTATAATGTCTGTCATCATGGCATTAGAGATATGACAGGCAATGAGGGGAAATATATGGGGGATGTCATTCCATGGTCCTCGGCCAGGCGCGAACCAAGGACGTTGCGATTCATCGTCGGCGCCTTAACCCCTACGCTTCCAAGACGCCCATAATATTTCACATTTTATGGTCTACGGTTGTCCTCTTAAAAATGCTCATTGGCTGCTGTAATCGTCATAACAGCTTGAATGAGCGAGTAAAAAGAATCAGGGGTAATAAAAACGTATTTGTCAAAATGTCAGCCGACAACATGATCCCCTGTTCCCTCGCGTGCAGTGTACTGGCCACAAATTAATGTGTTAATAAAGAATTAATTCATGAATCCTGCTCTCTTGAGACACATTAGCCATGATCGTTGAGGAGGATCTACACATAATTACCTCAGGTTAATGTAATTATGCAGGACTTACCATTACACGGCACGCCACTGAAGTAACTGGGATTTACTGCACATGTAGGGTTACTCAAGAGATTAGCTTTGAAAGAGACAGAGACTAATGCCTAAAAATATTTACCTTTCCCACTTGGTCATACTGTAAAATTCTCACTAAAATCATAAAGGGACACGGAAACGTTGGCATTGATTCAAACTGCCAATGTGGGACTTGCTGAATAAATTAGGTCTATAAGTAAATAAATTATAAGTTGGACCATAAATGAATCTTCTTTAGCCAATATGTTTCCTAATGGCTTCAGGTTAAATCCTGCAATGAGCACACTTTGTCCTCAAATGCCCACACTGTCCATCAGTATGCTGCCTTTTTAAAAACAAATTATAAAGAAATTAACATCTACATTTTTTTTTCATTTTACATTTTATTTTAAAACAGAATCATGACTCATGACATCATCTTGTACTGTACATACCGTCCTCTGTTTGTGCAGTACATGGCCGACATATCCCGCTCTGCTCATCTTTCAACGGCATGAACCATCATTTTGTGGTATTATAATGTTACGTCCAATTGATTTCCCCTCATCATTTTCGCTGTCTCCACTAAAGACATCTCACTGTTCAACCTAAGCTTTAAAGAGAGTGGGCATGCATTTTAGATATTTCCACAAAATGGATTTAGTAATTTGGCATCTCATGCATTACAATTTCACTGAACATTTACTTTATAATTTTAACACTACAGGTGAATACGGTAAAAAACTGGAACTAATAGATATCACCATGAAACGTTCCCATTTGATTAGTGACATTAAGACACTTTTTTTTTAATTACAAGTTGTCTAAAAATGTATGTTTAAATATGCAAATGAGGCATTATCATATTGAATATGTGCTAATTTATATTAGTTTTGGATAAAGCCGGTTCAGAATTCTTGTTTCATTTTATTGACATATTAGAGTTAAAGGTTTTTACACAGGGAATTTTGGATATCTCTTTTTCACTTCATAAATCAGAAAATATTGCCAACAGTCATAAAATATCCATTTTCCGACATGTTTTTAGGAATAAACTGTTCTATAAATCAGGGTATAAATGATATATGAACAAACCCCTTCAGCAAAAACCTTCATTAAATAGATAGGAATGAAACTGTAAAGTTTGGTAGATGTATGTGCTGCTGAAATGGAGATTTCTGGCTCAGAGTCTGAGGAAAAAAAAATATTTTGAGAAAACGGCATTTAAAGATTTGTGTTGTAAAATTCCATCCATTTTGCAAGACACTACAGGTGAATAGGGTAAAAAAAATAAATAACATATATATCACTGTGAAACTTCCCCAGTTGATTACTTACATTAAGTCAATTATTTTTTGTATTACAAGTTTTCTGAAATTGTATGTTTAAATATGCAAATGAGACATTATCTGACGCTAACTTTAGGTGAACTTAGGAGAAATCTACAGACATAAATAGACAAAGTAGTAAAATAAACACCTAATATTTTGGATGTTTTCCTTCCACTAGTCTGAAAGATTACATGCTACGGAAGCAAAATAGCTCAAAATCCTTGGTTGTTTTCCACTCGAACAATATTTTTTATACGTGACTAAACCAAAATCAAACTAAACCGTGTACTGTAATTCACTCTTCATCCCTTTGGAGTACTTTAATAATGTTCCTCATGGGATTGTAATTTACGAGACGGAAAGGCAGCCGGTAATATGTGCAGTGTTTCATAATTCACTGACAAAATCTGTGTATGCAAGTAGGAAGCGATGTTCACATGCAGCTTCTGAGTGCGGAATCTAAGTAGGTTTCATATATCAGGTTGGAGGTTTGTGACAGGATAGGACGATAAGATGAGGCCACCTTTACTTATCCCCTGTCTCTCTGGCTTCCTGTGATGTACTGCCTCTGCTCTCCTGTTTTATCTCATCATTTTCTTTTTGCTTCTTTTCTGTCCTTTTTCACCCGTCGTGCCACAGCTGCTTTAATGATTTCCCTTTATTCACCAGCTATCACTAATCTTACTTCGCTGTTTCTTTACATACAGCAGCTGCCGTAACAGCCCGCTGTATATTCATAGCTGTTCAGTATAGTGTTAGAAATTTTACACTTTGGTTATCATCCTCAGATAATGGCGGAAGCTGCAATGATGCCATGTAACTTTTTATTTAAAAAATGATACAAGGCACCGAAGAACGTAATTAAAAAAAATAGTTTAAGTAAGGTAGCAATAATAATTATAGTGAAAAATTAGGGTTGTAAATCAATTAAAATATTTAATCGTGATTAATCGCATGATTGTCCATAGTTTATCACAATTAATCTGTTCAAAATGTTCCTTAAAGGGAGATTTGTCAAGTATTAAATACTCTTATCAAAATGGGAGTGGGTAAATATGCTTGCTTTATACAAATGTATGTTTATATTTATTATTGGAAATCAATTAACAACACAAAACAATGACAAATATTGTCCAGAAACCCTCACAGGTACTGCATTTAGCATAAAAAATGTGCTCAAATCATAACATTGCAAACTCAAGCCCAACAGGCAACAACGGCTGTCATATTAGATTATCATAAGTGGGCATGTCTGTAAAAGGGAGACTCGTGGGTACCCATAGAACCCATTTTCATTCACATATCTTGAGGTCAAAGGTCGAGGGATCCCTTTTCAAAATGACCATGCAGGTTTTTCCTCAACAAAATCTACCATAAGTTTGGAGCATTATTTAACCTCTTTTGACATGGTTGGTACCAATGGTTTCCTTAGTTTGTTTAGTTTCATATGATGTCAGTATCTTCACTATATCTTTAAAACTGAGCCCGCTACAACCTTCGAAAGATCGATTGTGTTAAGGCGTTAAAGAAATTAGTGGCATTAAAACAAATTTGCGTTCATTCGTTATGACCGCGTTAACTTAGACAGCCCTATGAAAAATATACCGAATCATTCACTATTACATGCACGTGATATTCTGTTCAAGGTGGGACCAACAGTGCTGAAAGCATCGGTAAGGCAATGATCTTATTGGCTCAAAGGCAAATATAAAGTGACACGATAATTTTGAAGCATTTTAATGCAGGTAGTTTTGTGTTTTCTGAAAAGCAACACTCGTGATTTCATGACTTATGTAATGTATTTAAAAAAAAAAAAGGAATTGATGGATATGGAAAGTGTCCAGGTCAAATGACTGGAGTTGGAAATATATGACGCGATTAATTAGGCCTCAAGAAAAACATTAGGCAGAGCTGCAGAATGAATTGCCGTGTCAAGTCGCTAGGTCTCCTGCTGGCCTGTTGGCCAATAAAACTGAACAGCAAGGCTTAGATCAAATCACACAGGGGACGCTATGCTGAAATTATTAAACAATAAGAGTGTTGTCCCTTTGATTTCTAGACTGAAAAGTGTATATCTTTTTTTAATTACATTTTTACCACGTCTCAACCAATACATCTCAGCCTGTTCGTCACCATGTTTGCATCATCAGTCAAATAGAAACCTTAATGCTGTACCGCATGCAGCACAAAGTAAAAGCTAACCCCACACATGTTCAAGTTAAAGGGGAACTAAGTCCATTTTCAAAATTCATACATGTTATTCCTATGGTATAAGACAGTCCAAAAACATGAGTAAACATGAACAACTCTCCCCCAAATCCAAAAACTAGAGTGCTAAAACTCAAACTTGTGATGTCATAGAGTATAAAGTGAGGTATATTGCTCCATAGACAATGAATGTTATAGATGATACTGAGAGCACCCAGGGAGATGTTCTATAGTATATGGGAACATTTTCTGTTTCACAACTGAGAACACTACAATAGAATAAAACTCATTTGGGTATAAAAAAGAAAAACAAACATTCTATCTATGGAGCAGCTCCAGACTTTATACCCGATGACATCACAAGTTTGAGACTTACTTCTCAGGTTTCTGGATTTGAGAGAGAGGAGCTCATGTTCACAAATATTGATTGAACTTTACTAGGCCATGAAAATAGCATATTGTAATTCTTAATTTAGGAGGGGTTCCCCTTTAAGACAACGGTTGCGTCCGAAATTCCATACTATCATGCTATTTAGTACGCTACAACAGTACGTGAGGATATTTTAGTATGTCCGAAACCTTCTTATGAAACCAATAGTATGTGAATTGCATACTATTTCCGATGAAATATCACAGTATGAAAAAGCTGGACACTACTGTGGCATAAATATCCCACAATGCAATGTGGTAGTGATGACAACATTGACGGACGATAACAGATGTTGACGGACAGCTCTGTAACGTCAATGATACCTCAAATTACATGTAAATATATAAGATTCTACTTTGCTAGGTGTAATATATTACTATATAGGCCTATATTTGTATATTATATATACATTATTGTACGCTACAATAGACACACATCATATTACATATTCATCAAGTTAAAAGCACACAATGTCATTAGCCTGGTTTGTATAGTTAAATATCTATGTTTGTGTTTATTACTCTATGTTGTTTTGAACGGCATTGACTTTGTGAAATACAATGATTGCTGAATGTCCATATATGAGAAATACACAAACAATACTGCATTATTGTAAACAAATGACAGTGTACAGGTAATATTTCCAGTTTTTTACCTTCTATACTACCGCGCAGCAAGCAAGCGTTTTGTTTTGAAACGGCTACCAGGGAGCACTGTGAAGGAGAGACGATTACACGACTTTTAAATGTTTTTGAATATTTTATTAAGACCACATGGTGGCTCAGCGGTTCGCGCTGTCGCCTCACAGCGAGAAGGTCGCGGGTTCCAATCTGCCAATCTGTTCAAGACTGTGATCTTTCTGTGTGCAGTTTACATGCTCGCTCCACGTCTGAGTGGGTTTCCTCCGGCTGCTCCAGTTTCCTCCCACAGTCCAAAGACGTGCAGGTTAGGTCAACTGGAAACTCTGCATTGCCCGAAGGTGTGAATGTGTTTGTCAGTCTATATGCGTGTTAGCCCTGTGATAGACTGGTGACCTGTCCAGGGTGTACGCTCCGCGCCCAGTGCATGCTGGGATATAGGCTCCAGCACCTCGCAAGCCTGAAGAGGAGCTTGTGGAAAATGGAAGAATATGTATTAAATATATGTGGCTATAAAGAAATATAAGAGCGTACATGCCTGACCTAACTATATGTTACTTCTGAAACTGCATTTAAAACTATTTTCTTTTTTAGAGGTGAAGTTGAAAATGTTTTATTTTTACTGGTTTCTGAATTCTGAATTTAACACAAGTATTCTGTTAACGTTTAGGGATATTTAAGGTCTTGAGGGTGCACCATGAATAAATTCAGCCAGCACAGGCAGAAGCTCCCTTTGGTGACCTATATAGCTTCATTCATAAAGACACTCTACATTCACAACCTTGTGGACGAACGTGTCAAAACTGTGGAACTACCTCACTCTCAATTTACTCTCAATGTATGCAATCCACTGATGTTAATACCACCACCTAGTTTTTTAGGCCGATATTATTGATATTTACCTGTGATGATGACTTAAAATATGTTAAATGTACCCAGCCTTTAGGTGCCACATACTCAGATTTCAGTGAACGTTTTTTGTATATAACTGCCAACCATCTTTTAGGGTATTAGGAAGTGTTCACATAGTTAATGGTAAAGATGTTAAGAGCACCCGATTTGACCGTTATCAGCTCATTAAATGTACGTTATCAGTCGCTATAAGCCTCATAGATATGGGTCAGTAGGGGCCTGCTACACCTACTATGTTGTAAAAGTGAAAGTGAAACCTAAAAGCAACACATTCTAACACGTAAAACTGAATGAAACATTATGTTTTGAACACAAACAAAACAGCTTGTTTAGGTTTAGGCAACAACACTACAACTTCTATAGGTGTAAGGCCCAAACACACCAAACAGACATTAGAGAACTAGCGCCGACGAAGGCCGCCTGTTGCGTTGCCTCATGCCTTCTCTGTTTTTCCTCTTGACTTTACTCGTTAACTTGCTTTCCTCACTTCCTTTTCTCTTCTTGTGCAATGATTTGCTTACTGTAAGCTGCAATCAGAGTGATTTCTCTCACGGACAAGCCCTGTCGCAGATTCAACATGCTGAATCGGCCAAAAGGTCTCCACTACGGGCAGACTAGAGCCGACGGTGTGGGAAACTAGACCGACAGATTCTCACCGATGGCCCCAGACTGGCAACACACAACAAAACCACTTAGTATATGTCAAAAGATCATTTTTTTGGCTTAAAATAACTATGTTTGAAAAGTGAAACTTAAGGTTGTGAACACAAAGACAACTACATGTTGTCGGTTTCTCACAGGATGCAAACCCCGGTCTCCTGAGTGAAAGTACTGCCCCCGACCTCCACCCCATATAGGGTTTCACACTGTCTATACTATAGTGCCTGAATTACGATTTTCCTCCCGTCATAATTACTACGGTCTTCAGAGGTCGCTGTCATCTTCTTTTATTCCTTCTTTCTGTGATCACCCATATGAATCGATGATAAAACCTACTTGTTGGTGTAGCAGGCACCTACTGACCGTCTATGAGGCTTCTAACCACTGATAAGGCCCATTTAATGACCTGGAACAGTCCAACCAGCTGTTAAGATGTTCACACATTGGTAGATCTCAAACTTTTCACTTTCACGCAGAGCTCAATCGGAATATTTTAAGCGTCCAAACTTGACGATAAATTCTTCACTGCCAAGCATAGATGTGTTTTCCTGAGTGATCACATAAATCCATTACCATTGTACAATCATTGAGATGAATTCAGTAGACCTGCCATAAACACTGTGTTCGTGATCGTTCCTCTTTAGATCTTCTGTATTTGGTCACAGCCGATGCTTATCAAAGCGTCCCTTTGCTTTTTTCAGCCTTTTCGGCATTCTCTGCAGTTGTATTGGTTGCTCTCTGCCACGATGGGAATAATTGACGAGGCCGCTGTATTAAATGCAGAGGAAGAATTTGGTTGCGACGTAACATGTTGTTCCATTTGTTAATTTCTTGAGAAAAAGGGCTTCATGAGGGCAGTAGCCATTGAAAACAAAAGCAAACACAGACTCGACTGGATAAATCATCATGCTTCTCTTGCAACACTGTAGGGAAAATGCTGCACAGTTGCTATGGAACCCTCTGTTGCTAGGCAATGGGTTGATTATCAGAGGTTTTTTTTTTATATAAGAGGCAGAGTGGTGTTTTCTTTGCTGTCCACCAAATTTGCTTTCAGAACTGACAGGTTTTTTACAACTGACAGGATCTGTGGAATAACATGACAACGCTGTCCACGATTCGAACGCAATTTATCCAGTTTGATGTGTTCATGCTCTCTGGACTGGAATTTGTAGCATACTGAATATTCAAACTCTCCATATTTACATGAAATGTAAACATCATGAAAGGCTTCACTGGTAAACATCGATGTTGGGGAGAAGAAGTGCTTCTCCTTCCTATGTATACCCCACAAAACCATATCTGAGACTGTCTAGCTTCCTTAAGGAGACCCTTTAATCAGATTTCATCACGTACTGATGCTGTATGGGCTGCAACGAGATGTCTTCTCGTCTGCTGAAAACTCATTTTTCTTGGCACAAGTACAGAATCAACCCAGATATGCCAAAAGATTTAACTCAGCCCCTAATCTCAGCACCTGTTTGCTGGTAATTTATGCTGCTCCATTTATTAAAATATCCCATTTATAAGCAGTGCAGAATGTGAGGGAATATCATAATGTTGCCCTCTTGTGGTTGCATTCAGATATCAGACTGATTAAGCCTTTTATAAGTAGAGAAAGTAATATATTTTATTATTATCTGTTGATTTTTTAAATAACTGCTTTTACAGTGTGCCTTTCTTTTGTTTTCAGACACGTCATGAAATTAAAGGGTGTGTTGAAAATCACTGCAATGTCTAAAGCAGACATTATTAACATTCATAGCCCAATAAGATGATAATGTAATACCTTTTTGAGGTTTGCAAAAGTTTGCCAAATACAAAACACAAGCAATGACTATGAACAGGAAGGTCTGACTCTCTCTGCATCCTCCTCAGTGTCCATGTAGTCTTAAAGGGGACATATCATGCTAATTTCCAGGGATTCATACTTGTATTTTGGGTTTCTACTAGTATATGTTTACATGCTATAATGTTCAAAACACACATTATTGTTCTCATACTGTCTGTCTGAATATACCTGTATTCACTCTCTGTCCAAAACGCCCCATTTTAGCGCCTGTCTCTTTAAAAAATCCTGAAAAATCCCAGGCTGCTCTGATTGGCTAGCGAGAAAAATGGTAAAAAAAAAAAGGTAGTTCTCAATCTGTGGACGATATATTCTAATGAGCCTGCATGTGACATAGGAAGGGGAGCCAAATCTGAATGGCTTGTTGAATCACATGTTTTCTGATCTAGGCAGCCCACAAAAAAAACTGACTGGGTTGTCTTATTTCACAGTTAGTGGGTTGGTCCCCTAACATGTGATGAAGCCAGAAATGTTTCAAATGGCATGCATATCTTATATTACATTTCAAGAGACTATAACGAGCTGTTACCCCTAACAAAGGCCGGATTCAGCAAAGGCCTCGTCGAGAAAACAATGCCAATCTCCAAATTGAATAATGCTTTGATTATCAGTAAATTAATATACAGGTATACTTTGGCAAACATATGAACCATCATGCAGTATTTCATTTAATTTCAGTGCAGTGCAAGTTTGTTTGTTCGTTCATTAACATCATTCTAACCTATTTATAACGAAACCAATATCAGATTGTCAGAGATAGAAGATGAAGCTGTTCATGTACACATATTTTGTCTCTGAGGAACAAATAATAAGTGTGCAGTAGGAGCTTTGGCTGACATTGACAATCCATAATGGAAGCACTTAGTGATTTTTGCTAATTTGTCAAGCACCCAGCTAGTTACTCTCTGACAGACTAAGAAGAACCACATTAACTACAAACTATGACAACCCATTACAGCCTTCCTTACAGCCCAGGATATAGCTGCCATTGTCTATACAGTGCAGCCCGGTTGCACTAAATGGCGTAAGAATGACAAGGTAATTGCAAGTCATTGCACATGCAATAAGAACGCCGTTCTTGCTTTTGGCGTGTTATTTGTAGGCCATGTAGTCTATGTTGACTGCAATGTAAACGTATCTGCGTAAATATGTAACGCTCAGAGCTAGTGACATAGAATAAAACGTGAGAAAGACTTCTTATAGTGGATGGGTCCAACAAACACAGGACTTTCTAGCAGGAGACCAGTGTTCATGTCCCAAAGTGTTTTACATGTTTTAGGACTCATTCTTGTAAAACTCTATATATATGCCTTCCCATGAGATTGGATCAAGACATGGATTGGCTATTTAAGTCTGTTTGCTTAAGTGTACAACCAAGAATGATTTCTAAAGCATTTGTCAGATTTCTACAAACACTGACAGGACACCATGGGATTTGGAGATGTTAGATATCTAAGGTCCAGCTACTGTGGTAGGTGGCTAAAATTTGAAAACCAAGATCACCACTCCTTGGCACTGAACTGCTATTGTTTCAATATGAACTGCCATTACCAAGGAAATCATTAAATAGGGCAGCCTCACCGCCCACTACATCAGTTTAGCTCGTCTGCCCTGAGGCTGGATGAGACTGTCAGACTTAAAGCTGAATGTGGCGACACACTGTTGGAGTTGAGAGGACAGCATATACATACATAACAAGCAAAGGAGGGGACAGCTAGGCTAAATAAAAAAAAGCAACTGTCAACAAGGAGTGAAAACACAATAAGCCCAGCGAGATGCATGACTGGCTGGTTTTTGAACAATCTGGGGAATCTTCCTCGACGCAGCAGCTATCGTCATCGCAAAGTTCCCTACCTTGCTGATAATTCCCTCCGCCGTGATCCAGGTCAATCATCCGATGCAGAAACACAATTTAGACGTTGTGAGGATGATGTACTAATTGTAAACTGTTACCATGGGGATCATCAGGCAGGCAGCACCATTCAGTAAGCAGCACGTATAATGTACACGTTACAGCATTTAGTTTCAAAATGCAGTTATGTCCGTATTATTAAATAGGCATTACCCATTAAAGATAAGAGGAATTAGGCCCATGACACCCCAGAAGGCTAAGCAGTAGTTATTTCCCTGCTTATAATACGTACACGATTCCATCAAGCATCATTACTTTTGTGAACAGTGAATGCCATTTTATTACGCAATAAAAATACCATTTGTTTTTGATATGTTGTTTAATTGATCACTTACAGTTCTGCTAGATGGCTCTTTTGGGACAAGGTACTGTCAAAGTCATTAGCACATAATTTATACTCTAATAGTAAGGGGATCTGATGAGGTAATGATATCCAGGGAAGCCAGCAATACTGCTACGCAATCAGATTGATCGATCATAAATAATGCTTTTATTAAAGGGCTAGTTTGTGTTCGTTAAATGTCCTCTAAGTAAATGGCCGAAAAACAGCCTGAAACCAGGTGACTTTTGGATAAAATACAAAACAGCTCAGGTGAAAACAGATACCATACAATAGTACTAGCACTCTGTCAAGAAAGGTGGAAAATACCCCCCTCCATTAAGAAAACTATAAGGCAGTGTCTCAATCATTTTGCACTTAGCGATCAATATCTCATTGGCAGGGAAACTACATGGTGGTGGTTGTTTTTTTTCACGTTGACTGTCAATACATCAGTTTTCTCGGTCTCTCAGCTCTATAGGAATTGAATGTACTTCATGACTTGATTGTGTTGCTCACAAAGTTAATTCTCACATTTTATTTCATAATAGTCACCTCTGTTGCCATAGAGAAAGCTGGAGGATAAATTGTACATCCTGACTTGATGTCCACCTCCAGGAGCTCCAGTGCTGTAGTAAACTTGTAATGTGGAAGTAAACTTACATGTGGAAGAGTGTCGGAATATCTTAATATGCCCTGAGCAAATTTGAGATGATGGTTGAAGCTTAGAAAGCCTTTGGCTGCGTCCAAAATCACATACTATGTACTACATACCCAATATGTGAGCTATCGTTCAACATATTTTGTGCAAATAAACAGTAGTATGTGTCTTTTCGAACGCACTGAACTGTAATTACCACGTCAATTCCTTCCAAGTTACAAAGCCCAAAGTCCCCGCCAAAGGGAATTACTCTCCCCCACAGAAACAGTGCTCCTGAACTGCCTGAAATGCCTCGCTTGAAGTCCCGCCTTTTCTTCTGTAACGTGGTGATGTCACTAAGTAACACACTTTGCCTAGCGGCTTGTTTGGCATGCCCTCAAGCTAAGCTAGTTCGAGCAGAGCTGGAGCGGAGTCTGTAGAGTTTGGTTCAGTTGACCAATCACAACAGAGTGCGCCAGCTGACCAATCAGAGCAGACTGGGCTTTTCAGGAGGGCGGGGCTAGGAGCTCAAACAGAGCGTTTCAGACGAAGGGTGAAAAGAGGTGCTGCAGCACAGCCGGTATGAGAAAAATAAAGCTTTTTTTTTTAACATTAAAGCATGTAAACATGTTCTTGTAGAAATTTGCATATATATGTATAGATGTTCGTGTCGGTTGTCCTTTCATGAAATGATAGAAAGACATGGAAATGGAAATGATCTTCCAAAGTGAAATGTCTTTATTGCTCAAAGGCCTAGCCTGTATTAGTTACCCTCTTCTCCTCTATTATTGGTGCACTTGTGCTTTTGCAGCATTTTTTTCTTCCCACAGCTGTTACCACTCTTTGTGCTCATGGCGAGCATGTGCATTCTCGTGTTCATGCTGGTAGAACACGTAATCATTATACTCTTCCACGCCTCAAATGGTCAAAAACCCCACAGGGCACCTTTTATTTAGTCAAATTTCAGTAAATCTGTTCTATCCTTTGAGCGCTGTCGCCGTGCCCAGTTCTGCAGGGAGTCCCACGCTGGGTTCAGTCAAGAGGCAAAACTGGTTAACAATTGGAGATCACTGTTTGTTTCTTTGTCTATTTAGTTTTAATGTACTCACATCTACATCCAGCATGTCATCAGGCATCTTTTGAAAGCTGCTCCTATTGTGATATTGGCCCGACATTGGTGTAAAATCTGGAGCCGGTTGACACATTTGGTGGATTCTTGGAAAAGTAGCACTGATATGATAATTGTTCAGAGACAATATGGTCTGCCCGGGGACGGCATGTTCTCTTTCACTCACTCACTCCTTCCTTTTATTTTCAAATCCAGACAAAAGGATAGACTAAAAAGATGACTGCAGTTTGCACTTTGTTCACCTGTTATCAGTATTATTGTTAAAGAATAGCCAAGTATTATGTGGAGAAAACCAAGCATTTTCCTTGACAATGTTGGAAATGGGGGTTGACAATGACTGGAGATGTGCTTATTTAAAGATGTAAAGGAGCGCTGTTGTTCTCCCAACTTGTGAAGTGCAAGTACAGGTAGCGGTTTTATTTTGAGAAAGCTGTGGTGACAAAGTGAGTGCCGCTGTCTCTCTCTCTGCATATTTTGACCCAGCTTTAGTGAAACTGAGAGTTGGTTCTTTCTGTTTTCATCTAGCAAACAAATGTACTTTGACATCTCTGGGGAAAACTGTTACTGGTTGTCTTCACAAAGTGCGATGGAAAATGGCCCTACTTTTTTCCCTTTTTTTTTTAAAAGAGATGGGTCAGGGAATATGACAAAGCTTCAGGGCATTTAGCGTAGCGGGGGGGGGGGGGGGGGGGGGGAATAGGATTACAGAATGTAAGAGAGAGGATAGATGGGCCTATTCGGTCAAGTGGTTCGCTGGTAAATCTGTTAGTACTAGTATTTGAAGAGAAACATCATAATTAACCAATATCTGCAGGAAGAAATGATTTTTAAGATGAATCAGGGTACGTGTTAACAGTGGTTATTGATTTGAGTCCATTTCATACCATTTTAAAACAATTTTTGTCTTTCACTATTGGTGATTGGTGGTCAGTGTCCACTCCAATGGTGCGTTCAGTAGTGTTGAACTGAAACAGAAAGAGCCCAGAGTTTTACATCAGAAGTCCTGTACATGTGATGTCATAGATGAGTACAGTCACGACTGTCTCCCCCCAGGCTTCGGGGGAGTATTTCCTGACCCTAATACCTCAGAATCAGTAGAGCGCAGGATAGTAGTATTGGATCGTGTATTGTTTCGTTTGCAGCAGAATTCACAAATAAAGACCCAATTGTGATCATAATTTTCTAATTTAGAGTTTTATCAAAGCTTTAAACCAAATGTTCCAGTTGAGATAATTAATAACATATTATGAGGGCTGTCAATCGATTAAAATATTTAATCGTGAGTAATTGCATGATTGTCCATAGTTAATCACGTTTAATTGCAAATTAATCACATATTTTTTATCTGTTCAAAATGTACCTTAAAGGGATAGTATTTAATACTCTTAACAACATGGGAGCGAGCAAATATGCTTGCTTTATGAAAATGTATGTATATATTTATTATTGGAAATCAATTAACAACACAAAACAATGACAAATATTGTCCAGAAACCCTCACAGGTTTTGCATTTAGCATAAAAAATATGCTCAAATCATAACATCGCAAACTCAACAGCTGTCAGTGTGTCAGTGTGCTGACTTGACTATAACTTGCCCCAAACTGCATTTGATTATCATAAAGTAGGCATGCCTGTAAAGGGGAGACTCGTGGGTACCCATAGAACCCATTTTCATTCACATATCTTGGGGTCAGAAGTCAAGGGACCCCTTTGAAAATGGCCATGCCAGTTTTTTCGCGCCAAAATGAAGTGCAAGTATGGAGCCTGTTTTATGCTACAATCTAAAAATCACAAGTTGCATTAAAGAAATTTGTGGCGCTAAAATTAATTTGCGTTAACTTTGACAGCCCGATTAATAACATATTTATATGATCCATTTACTCAAATTAAATCAGCTGATATTGCTGGCAAAAAACTCCTGCACACATTATTCCATCAAAATGCAGTGGTTGGTGTCTTTGTACAGTGTCAACTTGAGAACAAACTTACTTACTTCTGATTGACTGAGGCCGCTGGAGAACACCAATACCACTCTGTCGACTTGTTAATATATGCATAAATTGCCCACCACGCAGCTGCTACATGGTTTTCAAGCAATTAGCAATGCTATACACCCAGGTGGTGTTTTAGCACATGTATGCCAATCCACTTATACTTGCAAGCTGCGCCACAATAGCTACTTAAAGTTCAGATGGATCCATGCATTTAAATATGCGCATTAAAGTGTAGTTAGGTATTTTAATGTGCATTCGTTGGATTTTTGCCTTGTAAGTTTTAAGCGAACGATGCTTAAGAGACACGCATCTTCACTGGTGAATGATTTATTTGTAATAGTTTTAGTGCAGACACAGACTCAACAGTCCCTGTGGTCCAAAGTTGGATCAGATTCTGGCAGTGTGCCCTGCAGGAGGGCGTCTATATAAGCCTGCCCAAGATTGCAAACAAACGTGTGTTAAACCACCTGTTTAAGGCTTATTCAGAGTTGGTCTTGGCTTCAACTTTGGTTGGACTTTGCGTCAGGTGCTTGGACCCCATTGTACATTCAAGTGTAGTTTCCATTTGTTTTGGAGTGTTGTAATACAAAGGCTGCCCTCAATCAAATAAATTCTGCAAAACTGAGTTTCTCCACAAAGAATCACACAAAAGCACCACATAAAATTTTGTGTTTACCAGAGATGTGCTCATTTATTTTTTAGAAATAAGTCATTCAGCATGAAAAACAACAAATCAACTTAAGAATTCTCAGTCGACGAAGAGAGGGCAGCCCTAGTTGATGAACTGAAATGTTCTGATTCAATGTGCAATGAAATATTTAATTAACTAAGTCGATATTGCACTTTGGTAAAGTTACCCATGTTAGGGCTGCACTATTAATCAAAATGTATCGCAATATACGTGCAATTGTTTGTGAGTTAAGGTGAAATGTGTGTCAAAATACCATTTTAAATAAAATATTGTGGTGCTGCAGAGATGTCTTTGCCTAAGTATCATATTCTACAGACTTAAGAAAACCCTTTGTTAGGTACAGATCCCCGCAAAACTCATACCATAATTATTTTAATGTTTTTCAATGAAAATGAGGATACTGATGGAAAAGAATATAATCCCCTCTAATATCACAAGCCATATTGTAATATCAGTCAAATATATATATATTAAAATATTTTTTTTTTAAAACTGATCATTCTCCATTCTTAAAACCTATTTGATGAAGTTTTACTCATCAGTGCAAGAGTTTCCATTGGCTAATTGTTCATCAAACCAAATGCTGGTAAAAAATATTTTCATTAATATTTTTGTTCAAACAAGATCCTTTTGGTCAAATGTGCTCATTCCTCTCTTATTTAATGCAGTATAATGTACAATGAGCTCCATGCTCTCAGTAATTGAAACCAGACACACGGTATGCGTGTCTCTGCTGTCATTACAGTGATCAACACTATAGTTAGTGAGGGTAAAGTGCAGACTGACAGCTTTGATTGGACTGTATTTTTAGCCATATCCAATAAGAAAAAGAAGTATAGTTGTATGGCCTTTTCATGCACTTAGATTCTTTATTGAGGGTTATGTTAGCAATTTTTATACATTGTCAAAAATACTTTTGACATCTGAACTGTGCAAATCTGCAACCCATAGACATCACCATGACACATGCTGTCTACTAACTGTCAAGATCTTTCCTTTCCATTCTTTTTTGCATTTCAAAGCGTTGTATTTTGAGAGGATTCAGAAGAAAGGGAAAGTTGTAGATCTGATCTGGTCAAACGGAGACTATGCGGACAAGATGTTGTGCAGTACATCCATCAGCTGAACGTAGAGATGAATCACCCCGTCCTCTATGAGTCACACTGGCCCATAACTGTCTGTACCATACCCTGGTCTGTTAACATAAAATGTGCAAAATATCTCACATTATTATGACCTATATACAAAAACAGTAATGTTTAAATTAGAGCTGTCAAAGTTAACGCGAAAACGCAGTAACGCAATTTGCGCTTTTTAGGTTGTAGCAGTTTTAAAGCTAGAGGGAAGATACTGGTATCAGATGAAACTAGAAAACCTAAGGAATCCATCGGTACCAACCATGTCATGCTTGTTGGAAAAACGCATCATAAATGACTGATGACATGTCTCTGACCTTAAGCATTGTTCGCTCAAAACCTAAGAGGCAAAAATCCTATGAATGCAAATTAACATCCCTAACTACACTTACTGCACACATTTAAATGCATGGATCCATCGGTACCAACCATGTCATACTAGCTTGTTGCGAAGGAGGCTAAATAAAGCTCCAAACTTATGCAAAATTTTGGTGAGAAAAAACTGGCATGGTCATTTTCAAAGGGGTCCCTTGACCTCTGACCTCAAGATATGTGAATGAAAATGGGTTCTATGGTTACCAACGAGTCTCCCCTTTACAGACATGCCCACTTTATGATGATCACATGACAGCTGTTGTTGCCTGTTGGGCTTGAGTTTTCCATGTTATGATTTGAGCATACTTTTAATGCTTAATGCAGTACCTGTGAGGGTTTCTGTATCAATATTTGTCATTGTTCTGTGTTGTTAATTGATTTCCTGATAATAAATATATACATACATTTGCATAAAGCAAGCATATTTTCCCACTCCCATAAGAGTATTAAATACTTGACAAATCTCCCTTCAAGGTACATTTTGAACGGATAAAAAATGTTAATTTATGATTAACAGCCCTAGTTTAAATCCTATTGGAGTAAAAGTAGGTTCCGCACCTCTTGATTGTGATGATACACGCAAAAAGTACATATTGAAGTACAGCTTTTTTCTGGGTTGTTTATGATCCTTATGCTAATGCCATTTCCACTATAATACCATGAAACATTATCTGAATGTACTGATTCAGCACCGCCTCATAAACCAATCACTGAAATGTCTCTGCTGTTTCTGTTCTCTGCGTCAGCACTTCATATTTTGTGGCCTGATCGTTCTCACTGAAGCAATGTAAGGCTGACACAGTTTGAAGAGGAAGGGACGGGGGAAGGGAAGCGTGTTTAAGTGTTAAGGATAACGTTATAGGGCTAAAAATGCATAGAAGGAGAAAGAATTTGCAATGATAAAACATTGAGAATCAGTCTCAACTAATCTGTTCACTCACAAAATCCACCGCCTGGGGTAACAGCTTCTCAAGTGGTGGGTGCTGCTTTCCTTTATTTTGCTGCTTGCTAGAAAACATATCAAGTAAAGAACAGATAAAAGGAAGAAAAACAAGTAACTTTGAATAGACTCCAGCCCTCTCTGCAGTTCTGCATCTGTGTTGACCAAGCAGATGTGGTTGTAGTATTATCTCTGATATCTGCATATGAATGCAGAATCTGTAGGCAACGAGAATCGGAAAAAACGGAAGCGTTTTGTTTTCCGTGTGAAGTCTGTTTGTAGTCTGAGTAGTATTGATCAATCATGTTTGAGCGGGATTTGGTTTCATGCAGGTAAACAGTCCGTGTGGAGAGCAAAAGTGGCCGAACTCATTGGATAAAATTCAATCTCGGAACCCACCGGCTATCGTCGACATTTAGCTTATTATTAGCTAATAAATAAAACATTAACTGAGTGTAAACCGGCTACTTCTGGTCGTAGACATCGCTTCTCAGCTCAACCCAATCTCATGGGAAGGTGTTTAAATAGCACAACATTACAAGGACATTTTTACATGTCATGAGTACGCTGCTTTTGTGTTGAATTTTTACGCCACGCAACAAAACTACAGTAACAACCGCAGTTATGTTTCGGCAACAAAACCACTTTGTTAGGTTTAGGAAAAACATCATGGTTGGGCTTAAAATAATTATATGTAAATTAAGTAAAATACGTACAGAAACAACGTAACAGAAGTACGGAAAACACGTCACAAAAGTCACTAAAAAACACGTTACTAACGTAACTTCATATACAACACTTTGAGACATGAACACCGGTCTCCTTCTTGAAAGTCCTGTGTTTGTTGGACCCATCCACCACAAGCAGTCTCTCTCACTTTTTATTCTACGTCACTAGCTCTAAGCGTAGCATATTTAAGTGGATGCATTTACATTGCAGTCAATACAGATTACATGACATACAAATGACACGCCAAAAGCAAGAACGGCATTCTTATTGCACGCTGAATTACTTGCGATTACCCTGTCAGGCATTCCCCATTTAGTGCGACCAGGCTGCTCAAAAATGGTCATTTATCATGGCAGTTATTTATTGTAAGCACACAGATGTGAAGCATGTAATTGAATATTTTAAAAAAGTCCCTAAAATTAAGACAATGTTGAACATAATCTTATCTGTGTGATCATACGCAACACAGTCACACAGTGTGTCTGAAGCCACCCACTCTTGGTTACAGTGACTGTGGGTACATGGGGCATTGTGAATGGATAATCCTTGTAAACCTTAAGTTGTGTGAATATTGAAGTGGGCTAAGTGTTATCTGAACATGTAAGGGAGTCGATGTGCATAGCTGTTTACATGTCTACAGCATGTACTGTAATCATGTAAATGAGGCACAGTCTGCTCTTCCCGTTCCTTGTCAGCCTAGAAATTAGGATGGATGAGTGCATTCTTCCCCAGTGTTGTTTCGTAAGCATAAGCTGAGAGTAACTGGTCTTTACTTTCTGATTTACGTACACTCTCTGAGCAACAAAAGCACATTTAAATTTTTCATCACTGTAGTTCAGCATGTGCAAATAATGCATAATGCAAGTCGTCTATCTGATGATGGTCTTTTAACTAAGAATATTGAAATCAGATGTATGGGTGAAATCCATTCTTCAGAGTTGCAAAAATGTACCAGTATACAAATCTGATGGGACTGGGTATGCAACTGAAGTTATCAAACAGTTTTAAGTGAGAAAAAGAAGAATAATGCTTTAAGAACATACGTGAAATTTAAGATTAGGCAAAGGTTAGAAATCCAATGAATTTAACTAGGGCTGTCAAAGTTAACGCGATAATAAAACGTTAACGCAAATTCTTTTAACGCCAATAGTTTCTTTAACGCATTAACGCAACTTGCGTTTTTGAGGTTGTACCAGGCTCAGCTTTTAAAGGTAGAGTGAAGACACTGGCAGCATATGAAACTAAAAAACCTAAGGAATTCATTGGTACATCGGTGTCATACTAGTTTATCGCGAAGGACGCTAAATAACGCGCCAAACATACGCAAAATTTTGGCGAGGAAAAACTGGCATGGCCATTTTCAAAGGGGTCCCTTGATCTCTGACCTCAAGTAATGTGAATGAAAATGGGTTCTATGGTATTGTAACTATTTACAATCATGTGATTAATCGCAATTAAATATTTTAATCAATTGATAACCCTGATTTTAAGTGAGAATTTGAAACTTAAAAAGAAAAAAAGAAAAGAAAATACTCAAAGAACATACATGGAATTTAAGATTAGGCAACGATTAGAAATCCAATGAATTTAACATTATTACTATTCCATCAATTTACTCTGCCTGGCGCAGTCGAAAGTGCATTTGACGTACAGTATTTTCATGTTGTCCTTGTAGTGCTTTTTAACTGACTTCAGTTTTTTCTCTCTTCCCTCAGGTCCTCCAGTCACCGTAGGAATGAGCATCAACATAGCGAGCATCGACTCCATCTCAGAAGTAAACATGGTAAGTTACGAGCCTCTTCGTCTTATGATCCCTCACTGGCTTCCCACCCACAACTACTGCCCATTGTGATTGTTGGACTGAATGACCTCTACAGAGTATCTGTGGTGGTGGGCAAGAAATTTACACATCTTTCCACTGAATGAAACCTTAGTTTTCACGCTAAACATGACAATTTACCTTTTTTTTGTCTTTAACTACTAATAATTTGCTCATAGTGTAATCCCCATACTACTCAGCCAGACAGCACATATTGTTTAGCTCTGGCACAGACTTGAGAGCAATCAGGAATGCAGGCTGAGTTGTGAAGAAGGCAATATGGCCGTTGTCTGAGTGACGTCATTCAGTCCTCTAACACTCTTTATTTCACTCAGCGTGACTCCTCCCATATGCTGAGGCTGCTTTCCTTTTTTAAATGTTTGAGTTTTTTCTTTCACCCTCTCTGCTTTTCTTTTTTATTTTTTTTATTTGTCTCACTTTTACTCCTGGAGTGATCAAAATATTGATTGAAATGATCAAATCCACAGCAGACTTTGTTACCCCCGCCAAGGAGGTTATGTTTTTGGTTTGTTTGTCTGTTTGTCAGCAGGATTGTAGAAAAACTACTGGCCTGATTTTCATGAAACTTGGTGGAAGGGTGTAGCATAGGTCAAGGAAGCAGATCTGAATTACTATTGTTAACATTGCGAGATAGGAAATTTGGCCTTGGAGGAGGTCTGCGCTCTCCGAGTGCCCTTCTAGTTTTAAATATGTTCATGATCTGCTTGAGATATCTTCGCTCTTGTACATCTTTGACTCATTCAGTGGAGTTCAGAGGAACACTTTTGATTAACGATAAGTCAAATGTTCAAATGCTGAATTTCATATTGCATGGATTTAAAATTTCATGTACAGTAGGGTATTAAAACAATGTTCTCACTGATTAAACAAAAAGCACACAAAATGTCAATGTTTGTAACTGCTTGCTCTTCTCATAGTCAGTCAAGTGTCAATAACAGTTGTCTGTGTTTTTGTCAAACTAATTTAGAGCGTCTTTCCTCAAATATGCATTTGAGATTGCTCATTTTTTAATGGGTTGATTGAGTTGTTTGTCAGTAGTATGGTTGAGCGCTCATTAAGACCTCTGTGTTCATTCACTTAATCATGAGTGATACTTTTCAAAAGAAAATACATTGCATCATTAACTACAAAACAGGATGTACATAAGGGATACTAGCTGTCTTCACATGCATCATGCTTAAACACATGAAGCGTGATTTGAAGATGCTATTTTAACTTTTAAAAATGATCTGATCTGAATGGCGCACAATATTTCAAATCACTGGACTGTGTAGGTTGAAAATGAAGCCAATGTGTATCTTTCATGAGTCTGACCGTAGACTACAGACCAGAGGGACAACGATGCATTAGCAGGCACACATTATATCTCCACTTAAAGGAACAGTGTGTAACATTTCCGGTGATCTATTAGCAGAAATGAAATATAATATTCATAACTATGTTTTCATCAGTGTTTAATCACCTGAAACAAAGAATTTTTTTTTTTTCCGTTAGCTTAGAATGAGTCAAACTCCCAGTTTGATAACTGTGCCCACTATGAAGGGCTCACTGGCAGGAAACAATAACATAAATACAAAACAGAAAGCATTTTTTTTTTTTGCTAAATTGTTCCCATAGCTCATGACCAACTGAATTGTTTTTTTTTGTCTGTGACTTCATATGAGTTTTTCCTCCTCCCCAGGACTACACCATCACTATGTATTTCCAGCAGAGCTGGCAAGATAAGCGTTTGGCCTATAATGAAATGAAGCTAAACCTGACTCTGGACAACCGTGTAGCAGACCAGCTTTGGCTCCCTGACACCTACTTCCTTAATGACAAGAAGTCCTTTCTTCACGGTGTGACGGTAAAAAACCGTATGATCCGACTGCACCCAGACGGCACTGTCTTATACGGGCTGAGGTAAGAACGCTGGAATCTGCAACTCTTATTGTAGTTTGTGGCTAATCAATACTGTAAATTTGTTGTCGTTTTCCATCCGGTTTTGTTTTGTTTTTTCCATTTCTACATGTATCTACTGGGTGAATCTGAACTACTGGTACTAGTTGCACTTTTCAGAGATGATTTACACAAAGAAAAAGAATGATACGGCTGTCGAGATTTTGTGCAGCCAAAAAAAAACTTGTTAATTCACACAAACTGACAGTTGCTCACCACAAAAGTCATTACTGTTGAGAAAACAGATTTAGCAACACATGATCAGTGTTAATTGTAAACTAGTGCTTGGCTTCTAGGAGTGCAATGGCTGCTTGTGCCAAAGTGTGAAATTGATTTGATGAATGGTTCTAGAGTAATGCTAAAGACAGTCATAAATACATACAGTACATACACAGACAGACAGAGATTCCTTCCTTTATAGCTAGATGATGCTACTACAGCGCCACCTATTGGCCAAATGGCACCAAATTTGTCATGGTCACTCAGACATCATATCTACACATGTTCACCAAATATGGTCCCAAACGCACAAAGTGTTCAGGGTTGAGGGCCAGCTAGCTATAACAAAACTGTATGGAACATCAAAAATTCAAAAAAGTAACTTTTTCCAGTTTGGTCCAGAGATGTTTTGTACCAAATTTGGTGATGATTGTAGGAGAAGTAGCGAAAAAACAGATTTGGACACAATTCAAAATGGTGGAAAATCTATCTAGATGCAGTTGGGCGTGGCTTATATCGATAGATTCGTCTCATCCCACAGAATTTTGCTTCTCAGAGTTAAGTTACAGGCCAAAACGTATCATTGATTGTTATACCGCAACTATCTGGTCAATTTGCACCACATTCGACACTGCACTCCCTTGGGTCCTGAGCAATACAACCGCCAAGTGTGAAGTCAATAGGATGAGAGGTTCTTGAGATATGTATGGGACATACAGAGAGACAGATTGGAAGACAAACAGACAGTGATTCCTTGCTTTACAGTTAGATGCATGACTGCAAGTTTGAACTAAAATAATGTGGGTAAAAGCAATACTATGTTACTTTTTAAAGACGAACTCACACATTCTTCCTCTTACAAATTAAATTATATACGCATTAAAAGCCACCACTGCTCACTTCAATACACTGAGGGGTTTGGCGGCTACAGCCTTACTGGTCTGATATGACAAGAATCTTATGGTGGCAAATGTTAGCTAAAGACAAAACAGGTCAGGTGAAGTGGACAATCTAAATTGCCACTGGATGTTATTATGAGTGTTTGTCTGCCTGTACCCAGCGATTGACTAGAAACCTAGTCCAGGGTGTTTCTCTGCCTTTTGCCCAGTGCATGCTGGGAGTTCCCTAAAAAAGCAAAGTGGTATATGGTATAGAGAAGGGATGGATGGATTTTTCGTGTCTTTTTAAATTGTACTTTTGGAAAGGTTTAATAATGCAAGAAGATGAAGCCTCAGAAGGAAATATGGATATACAGGAAAAATATTTAATTCATGCAGTGATAGGGCTTACCCCTCCGTGAACCTAAACAGCATTAGCACATACAGAAATGGATAGAAATCTAGAGCAGGAGCAAACGCTTCATTAAATATTAGACCAGAGAACTTAGTGTAATTGCCAACAGCAGACTGCTGAAGACCCAGACATACTCATGATAACTTTTAATTAGATAACTGCTGCCTTTATTATTCGTCTCTGTCATGCAGCAGTAATACAGCAAGTGAAAATGTTGATGACCTCACATGTGGCGACAGAAAAACAAAATCACTGTTGCTAGTGTTCAGGTCCTATGGCAGGATGAATGATGACAGATTTATTTCTGGCAAGAAAAACAGCCTTTAAAGCTTTATTTATAAAGTTAATAGTCCACAAAGTTCTAAGTGTGACTCGGGACAAACAACAACAATATTTTGGAGGGAGATGGGTACATTAAAACCAAGACTCGTTTTCCCAGAAAGGCTAAAAAAAGGTTCAAAATACTCACCACCTCAACGTCCCAGATCACTTTGACAAACTAGACAATTCAGTCAACAGTAAATGTGAACAGAGGGACCCATCTGAAATCCCCCGGGGACGGCTAAAAGTACGACAGCGTCCTGAGGTTTGTTCAAGCTCAGAACGGATCGCTGCTTTTCTTAACACAAGTCATTAAAATAAAGTAGTTTGATGGAGGCGAGGAAGATGGGAACGTGTTTTTGTTCCATGAATAAAAGAAAATGGCAGTGACAAGGCGTAGATCATACAAAGTAATGAATTATTAATGCAATAATCAGTATTCAGAAACTCTGAATTACTGAATTGGTGCTGACACAAAAGGAGATTTGATGGCAAAAGTTGTTTTTTTCTTTTTTCTTTTATGACTCTTCACAAAGTATCAACTTTGTAGAAATGCAATCTCACTGCTGCTGAAGACCACGCTGCAAATGTCTGCCTGCTAGATGAATCTTTAAGGTTTGTTCTTTACCCTCTGTGATAGTGGCACATGGGCATGGCAATGTAAGCCGACCCGTTCTCACTCCCAACTCGTCAAATACCGCCGTTTGGTAAGTGCCCAACGGCATCGGGAACCGATGTACGGATGCACCATTTAGCAACAGTTGTGACGAACCAATCTTTCAGCTAAGTCCAATGTAAACCCACCCGTGGCGTTATTCGACGGTCAGAGCAAGTGACGTAGTATTAATAGCATGAGAGTCCACAAAGGGCGGGCGGGAGTGGTGGTGGATGGGTCAAACAAACACAAGACTTTCAACCAAGAGCCCGGCGTTCTTGTCCTGTGTGACACTAAAAGTAACATTGACTTATTTAGTCATGTGATTCGTTAATATCATAAGTCACATGAGTCATGCGAGTCAGTAGTTACATGAGTCGTTAGTATCGTCAGTCCCGTGACTCACGTAAGTTGCTGGTCGCGTGAAGTTAACGTTAACATCAACCACAACCGTTTTCTAACCCTAACTAAGTGGTTGAGTTGCCAAAATCCAACTTCCTGTGAAAACAGAAGTTTATTTTAAAAGGACACTATGCATGTAACGAGCGTATACTGACACGCCGTCCCTGGTCCGTCCAACAGTAAGGCACACTGGGAACGTCAGTAGCATGTGGCGCGCCGTGCACGGCAAAAATAGACAGTGATCTTTTGACAGTATATTGACCAGTATATTGTATCATAACAACAACATTAATAAAGTTTTAATGTTTATATCTGTAGAATATGTTACAGAAAAAGTAAAGATTTATTTTTAACTTCAACTTTTTTCTGTGGACAGAATTCCTTCATTTGTTAAGGCTTTTATTCTGAAATGAAATGCAGTGTTGTAGAAAATGCAATGACTTGCAGGGGTCCATGAATGAATAAAGTACCGGGTTTTAAATGTGGATTATTACTGTTATTTACAAATGAGCAGACTCCTTTTAACCCTTTTCTGTCTAAAATAAATATAAATCACATTTATGATGAAGTGAAATGGCCATTATGAAAGACGCTGCCAGTGTGGACGCCACACGCGTGAGAGACGCAGTAGTTGCTGCTGACGTGCCCAGTCTAGCCCAGGCGTAACGCAAGAGGCTTATCCCGTGTGACGGTCTCAAATGCTGAGGGTCACTGACCAAGCGGCGGTAGGCTATTTGACGAGTTGGGAGTGAGTATATGTTGTTGGAGCAGTATGGTGCCACCCTGAGAGGGTTCTGGAGCAGGATGAGTATATCATTTGTTAGAGAAATACGTCAGCAGGTACCCATTGGGGCATGCTTCAATAAAGGCCAATCAAATCGCCTTCTGTCATCCCCCTTCTGCTGCTGTTTAACGGCTGTAACAGAAGGACCTCATACATCCTACAGGCAGATAACATTATAAGTAAGAGCAACCCATTTGTGTAAATGCTAATGCGGCATCAATCAATTAATTAAACGCATCTTTGATTGTCTTAAAATGTGTGCTAAATGAAAAACTTCACATACGTGTGCCTCCACTAAATAAAGCAGGTGGGAACGGGATCAATTTCACGCCGTTTGGTGCCAAAATGACACCAAACCTGATCTGAATAAACATTGCCAGCTGCTCCACTCAGCGTTACGTACCTCAGCACATCCAATTTTCTTTTGGAAGCCACAAAAGTACCAAGCAGGCACAAGCATAGTAGCCCAAAATGGACTCGAGCCAGAAGAAAATAGCATTACACCTGCATTTGCACCTCTGCTGGCTTTGTGCCCGCATGAAACAAGACTGTTGCTAGGGGCACTAGCATCCTCCAACATCTCATCTTCAAGCATACTGCACAGGGGCTTACTGTTACCATCACCCACTGCAGTAATGGTATAAAAGGCAGATGGCGTCAGGCCTTTGGATGTGTCCTCCAGACCATTTTTTCAGCAGTGTACAGTAATTAGAAGCAGTGCATAATCTACATGCTATGGTGATTTCAGGAAGCCTCCTGTAAAGCATGCAATTAAATCGCTTTGTGAAAATGGTTAATTTTGCGCAAGGGTTGTGTGGACATTTATTTTTTTCTGAGCAACCATAGATTTGTGTTCTCAGTTCAATTCATTTGAACCTTGCGCCTTTTCAAGTTTGACCACTTGAGGTTTTCTTAAATGCGTTTTCTTGTAAAAAACGCCCCTTTGAATTCGTCCCCCCGTGCTACTCTCAAGCACAGTAGAATGCAAACTGTGGACAATCACATTACACACACTGCTGCACCTAGTGCTGCGCTCTCACCTATCCACTCACTGTGAAATGTGCTGATACTGGTGTTTGCCCTTTTTTTTTTTTTTTAAAAACAAACATTATTTACTTTGATTCCCAACTAGTACTTACAGAGATTTTAATCTGAGCTGTGCTGATTTGTCTTGATCAAACTCTTCTATTTTCGTATTCATTTTAAGTACAAGCTCAACTTCACAACTGTGTCCACATTGTTTTACCCGCTGATCTCGTGTTGAGCATAGAATGGTCTTTATTCTGTGGATAAACCGTGCAGATTACATCAGCTTTTTAGATTGCATCAGTTTTCGCCAGGTTTGTTTTATTTTTCTACAAACATAGACATATGTAGGCAATCAATTGTGAGTGAAGACTGATTTTAAGTGACAGAATTAACAGAAATCCACATTTAATTAACTAAAATCAGATCTGATTCTGACTGTTTCTGACATGGACTTAGTTTATAGTTGTCCTTATTGCTGAATCTTCCATATACATTGATCGTGGTTTGGGGTAGCGGGCGGCACAGTACTCAGCAGCACTGCCTAGTCAAAGTTCTAATGTTCAGATCATGGCCCCGGTCCTTCCAATGTGACTGGTACCTGTGGTTATGTGTGTTTCTGTGGCACAGATTCCTCCCACAGTCCAATGACCAGTGGTGGAAATAAACTAGGGTTTTGTCCGAAATCGCATAGCCTACTATGCACTATGCTCAATATGTGTACTATCGTTCAACATACTTTTGTGTGAATAAACAGTAGTAAGTATCATTTCAGACGCACTGAGCAATAATTTACGTCGTCACTTCCTGATAGCCTACTTGTCTCCTTGTTTGAGACGCGTAACCATAGTAACCTATGCCAACCTCAGGTGAGAAAAACGACGGTTTGTGAGAATCAAAGTCTGAATTAATTTAAAAACGACATTACGCCTCTTATACTTAAAGTTAAATTAAAGTTTATTGATGTTACGGAGCTGTCTGTCAACGTCCGTTATGAGCATTGGCGTCACTATTGCATTACGTTGTGGGATATTTATGCCGCTGTAGTGACCAGCATTGCATTCTGTAATATTTCACCAGAAATAGTGTGCAATTTGTGTACTATTGGTTTCATACTAAGGTTTCAGACATACTAAAAAGTCTCACATACTGTTATAGCGTATAGCATGTCAGTATGGAATTTCGGACAATGTCAGCCAATTAGACTGTTATCAGGTCATTAAGTGAGTGTTTTCAGTGGTTATAAGCCTCATAGATGTGGGTCAGAAGGGGCCTAATACACCCACTAGTAGGTTTTATCATCGATTCACATGGGCAATTTGTAGCCTAAACCTAAAGAAGCTGTTTTGTTGGTGTTCAAAATGTTTCATTCAGTTTTACGTGTTAGAACGTGTTGCTTTTAAGTTTCACTTTCACTTTTACAACATAGTAAGCCCCTACTGACCCACATCTATGAGGCTTCTAGCGACCGATAACGCATGCTGATAACATTCTAATCGGGTGACAATGTAATGATCACTGACAGGGGACATTTTGCTGCAGAACAAGTTCTTTTACGTCTGATACTTTAAGTACATTTTGCTGATAATACGTCTGTACTTGATTGCAGGACTTTTACCTGTAATGGAACATTTTTCATCGGTGTACTGGTACTTAAATAAACAATCTGAGTACCGCTGCCAATGACATATAAACAAAGTGGATTGGAGACTATGAATTGGTCCATATGTGCATATGCCTTTCCCCAGGAATGGCCAGGAATGATGATGGACTGCAGGTCCAAAATTCAAATAGAATCTGGAAAACTGCCCCCAACCACGTCCCTAGAATGATGTTGCTTTTGCAAACCTTGCTTAAAATGTCATTTTTGTTTACTTGAGATATACTGTCGCTAGATTTTATTTTTATGTGAAGAGGAAGGAGGGAGTGGGCCGGGTCTGAAGACTGCTGAGTGGTGCAGGAGAGCATTGAGTGTTGCAAACAAACAAAGTCATTGGAAACATCAATAAAAGAAGTTGGTGTCAGTAGAAAGTGTCCAGCCCTGTTTGTGTATGATAGAGCAGCTTTTTTTCTAACTCGACCAGTGAGTTGAGAGGCTGAATCATTGTTAGCGGGCTGACGATCCAGTTTGGTAGCGCACCGGGTCCTGAGAGCATTGAAGGCTTTGTTGAGCTAAGCGTTTGCCAGATGGTGGTTTCTCTCTTCCCATCTCGTGTTCCTCTGTTTATTAAACCATGGTGTAGTACTATGATCTTCTTTTGGTAAGCAAGCTGCCTCGCAGAGAGGGATACAGGAGTAGATTGTGTAGGTGTCAAAACTATTGCTCATATTATCTGAAAGCCTGTCTGTCTGTCTGTAGCGCAGAGCCTCTGGGATCCACCTCCGGATTGCTTTTAGTTGCCACGTAATGCTGGCACGATGCACGGTCTGAGAAGCCAAGAGTGGCCTGTAGACACGAGTGGAATGCACCTTTATTTGTGAATTAAAAGTTTTTTTACTTCCTACGCCTACTAGTAAGCTAGCTAAACTAATACACAGTCATATACTCCTCTGCACCCATCCCAGACATGGCATTTTCCTAATCTTGCAGACTGATTTTAACACCCTGCAACATGCCCTATCGGATCTGAAATTGCTTTTAAACTCAACAAAAACTACAACTATGATTTTCTCTCTTGGGCGAACAAAAGTTCCAACCTTTTCTATTAATGGTGTCTCTATTCAGCCTGTTGATAATTACAAGTACTTGGGAATTTGGATGAACACAAGTCTAAATTTGAAATACCATATTGACCATCTTGCAAAGAAAATTAAAATTCACACTGTTTTTTCTGTACATGCTAAAGTCCTGTTTTTCCCATGGCATCAAGTAAACGCTTAGATGCTGGCATTTCCTGACCTTTTTGAGGTATGTCACTAATTCTAGCTTCAGGACTCATCATTGTACCTTAGCATGGTAGGATGGTCATCCCTCACTTTCGTGGGTTACAGCATTGGAATATTTTAATCTATAAAATCATCTCTGGCAAATTTCCTTCTTACTTAAGCCGGAAGTTTGTATTTCTGCAAAATATTTATAGTCTTAGGTCACACAAATGGCTTCAGTTTAAAGGTCCCATATTATAAAAAAGTGAGATGTTCATGTTTTTTTTTTATTATAAAGCAGGCTTAAGTCCTATATAAATACTGTGAAAGTATCAAAACACTCAATCCACAGGGAAATACACACAGCTCGTATTCAGAAACTCTTCATTTGAAACTGGATTTCTGCCCATTCGTGATGTCACGAATATACAATATTTAGACCCCCGAAACAATTTTAAACGTAAACATTCTAAATGTGTCCCAGTTTATTCCTGGTTGTGTAGTGTATGTGAATGTCATCAGCCGACAGGAGGTACACATGGACCCAAGCTGTTGCCTAGCAACACAATTCTGTTGCAATTCTGTTGCAATTCCGTCAAAATGCGCTAAAACGGAGCGTTTCAGACAGAGGGTAAATACAGGCATATTCAGGCTGACAGTACGAGGAAAATAACGAGTTTTTTGAACATTACAGTATGTAAACATGTTCTAGTAGAAACACAAAATACAAGTATGAACCTGAAAATCAGCATAATACGGGACCTTTAAAGTGCCTCCTATCAGTACAGAAGCTGGCAAAACAAGCCTGTTCCACTATAGTCCTGGTCCTGGAATGAGCTGCAGGCCAAGCTTAAACTTGAGAGCTTTATCCCTTTAAATGATTTTAAACATAGAATAAAGGAAATGGTCACTGCTAGCTACAATTGCTTCAATTAACTAACAAACACATGACCAACATGCTGCCCTGTTAATGCACTGTATGATGTAATGTACTTTGTCGTATCTATTGTTGCAGCCGTGATTCATTGTTGTTGTCTTGTTATGTTACGGACGCTGCTATTTGACCCCGTCTTGGCTAGGTCTCACTTGTAAAAGAGGTTTTAATCTCAATGGGACTTCCTAGTTAAATAAAGTATATGATGATTGATGATGAGTTTAGTTTATTTTGCATTGTAAGGACATTAAAGCAGTCACATTTGCAAAAAAATGATTCTCAAACTCTTACAGTAGCGATCATGACAAAACATTACAACCCGACTAATATCGTATATCATGTTGAAACCAAAGCAAACAGACTGCTGAGTGTGGGATTGCAGTGCCTGCTCAGGTCTGCTGGCTGACCGCCTCTGGTGGGACTGTAAGTTGCTGACCTACATCTGCTGACATTTCCAAATCCCAGGCCCTCGCTGTGAGCCGTCCCAACTTGTGCCTACTCAATGAGGATTCTCTCCTGACTTGTTAACTGTCACATATAAAGTCAATTTTATTCGTCCCGTTTTTTTTTTCTTCTCTGCCAGGGGGTAAAGAATTAATTTCTGTCCATTACTCCGAGCTGCTGCCAGGGTTCCGCTGCTTCACTGTGCTACCAGGGGTATTGTCTTTTAAGAACAGTAACTGTGTCTCGACAGGATATGTCTTTCTGTTTATGATCACGGAGGACACAGGGCCGCTCTACAGCTTTGGGTTTCAGGCAGAACATTTTAGTTTCTCCATATTTTACGTTGTTCCATTTTTCACTGGATACAATAAGATGCAACTTTGGCACACTTCTTTTTTTGGTGATGTATTTGTGTAACCTCTAGTTCACTTTTTGGGGCCAAGGTTACTTGGTAGATTTGTAAAAGGCTGTGGTTATAATGTGTTGGAGGTTTCTATAGTTTACTGTCCTTAGACTTAAAGAGGACCTATTATGCTTTAGTGCTTTTTCCCTTTCCTTTAGTGTGCTTATGTAGTTTTTTGTGCATGTAAAAGGTCTGCCAAGTTACAAAGCCCAAAGTCCACGCCAAAGGGATTTACTCTCCCCCACAGAAACACTGCTTCTGAATTGTCTGAAATGCCTCGCTAGAAGTCCCGCCTTTTCTTCTGTATTGGGTGATGTTACATGGCTTTGTTGAATACTCAGTTCTGATTGGTCAGTCACTGCGTTCTACAGTCTATTATGTCTTTATAGCAGACCGTTACTATGTATATTCTGATGTCGGACTCTGGCGGACCATTTTTGTGTGAAATGATTGATTTCTTAAGTAAGTAGCCGTGTAATAAGCGGGATAATGTACAGCTAGCGGGTTATTGTTTTGAAGAACTGTGTCCATAGCAACGGTCTGTTAAACATAGCAACGGTCTGCTATAAAGACATAAGAGATTGTAGAATGCTGTGATTGACCGATCAGAACTGAGTATTCAACAAAGTCATGTAATAAATTTGCATAATACCTGCCTAGCGGCTAGTTTGGCACGCCCTCAAACAAAGCTAGTTAAAGCGGAGCTGGAGCAGAGTCTGAAGAGTTTGGTTCGGTTGACCAGTCACAACAGAGTAGGCCAGATGACCATTCAGAGCAGACTCGTATGAGAGAAATGAGCCGGTATGAGAAAAATAAAGCCTTTTTTAACATTAAAGCATGTAAAACATGTTCTAGTAGAAACACAAAATATAAGTATGAACCTGAAAATAAGCATAATTGGTCCTCTTTAAAGCCCCTGGCCTAAAAACCTTCTCAATCAGCTTCTTACTCTGAATGATAGGATCATACATTTGGATTCAATGCCAAACAATTTTGATTATTTCACATTAGAGATTTCTGTTTTCTTTTTTTTTCCCTCTATGTATAGTAGCTAGTAACATAGCCGTTTATTCACACCGACGTCCACCGCTCCGAAGAGAAACATTATGGAAAAGAGCTTTTTTTTCTTCAACTTTTTGTCTGGAAAAATCATGATTGCAAGTGACCTTTGGTATTAATGTAATTAGGCATGATGCTATCTCCTCCCAGTGTGTGTCAGTTGTAGCCCTGCTGTACACTCAGAGCAGAGGAGCACTGCGAGGCAGCAGGGAGGTACGGTACAGTAGAGCAGAGCAGAATGCAGCTTAATGCTTGTGCAGCAGAATGCAGCTCAGTGTCATTGTGAATAATAAATATATACCGGTCACACAATTTGTTTATGTATTATTTTCTTTACCCTTCTGGTGCCTCCTGCTATCATGGAGCCAGAGGCCCCACATGCTTGTGTTAATCTGGCCCAATCAGCTTTAGCAGAACATATTTTGTTTTCCAATTACCCGCCGACAGCACTCTGTTCACCCCACCATGACCAATTTACAAACTCTGTGTTCAAGCAATATATTTCCAATGCAAACAGCTTATTATCTACTGTAATACTAATTCTATGTACTGTAGATGGTGGTGCACATTTTCTTCTACAGCGTCAATGTAAAACCACACGCTCTCGCAGCAATAGGTGGCTTTGACTTAAACATGATAGATAATGTATCCAAAAATGCGAAACGTGTTTTAAAGGGTAAAACTTCACATTACTCTCATCATGCTCTGTGTCAGGAGCCACCGGGGGAACGAGCTGGTGGCTCCTGACACCGAGATGATGAGCTGAAAATTAATTTTTCTATTTCATTTACACAGGAGGGCAGTAAGCGAATGAAAGCTAGTATGATGAACACATAGCAGCTGGTATGAACAGCAGAAATGTAATTACTAAAATGTGCTGCACCGGTAAATATTTCAGTTAAATGCCAAAGACCCCTACATGTGTAATTTGTAGCCAAAGCTGTTTTTTTTTTTCTTCCTGGGCGACTGGATTTATTGATATTAATAAACTGCTATGCATACATATTTTCTAAAGCCACCTTGCAGAAATGCATATCTTGGAACTAGCAATAAATAACCTGCATTGACAAAATCGCAGATGCTGAGCAGTTAGCGATCCATATAAAAGGAAATACTTCTCCAGACTACTCACAGAAACATAGAGAATAAATCATATTTAAGAGTCTCTGGAAAAGGAAGAAAAATACTGTGGAAAATTCCCCGCAAAAAAACAAACTATCCCTTCTAATACAAGAGAGCAATGGTTTGCCACATGTACACAGGCAGAGTCTGCAGCTCCCACGACCCTGAACCACGAATGTGCTACACATTGAAACCCACTAAGATGCATGCGATATTGGAAAAATGTCTTCTCAGTAATATAAGTTTAAAAGCTTGGCGTGAATTATTGAACTGCTGCGGTGCTTTCATGTTTTCAACAAACAGCCACAAAATAATTACTCTGAAAGTGCAACTTGAGTAAGTGCCAGACACACTGGTGGTTCATCATATTGTGCAACATATTAAAGTTAATCTGTCACACACCATGACCTCCCTCTTTTCCTTCATTTGTGGGAAAACATTACACACATTTGTCTGTGTTCTTGTGTATCCACGTCTTTGTGATATCACCTAAATCTCTGTCTGCTTTTCTTAGAATAACCACCACTGCTGCTTGCATGATGGACTTGAGGAGGTACCCTCTGGATGAACAAAATTGCACCCTGGAAATTGAAAGCTGTGAGTATTTGTCTCTCGTGACAGAGATCTTTACGCTGAACTTACAGCAGCCTTCAAAAACGCAATAAAGCATGACTGCCAGAAAGCTGTTTGTACTGATCTTAAAATCCTCACCTCTGAAAATGACATGTAATTAAGTGAAATTTTTGTGGTAAATACATTTGTGTGAAATGATTTAGCGGTGCCATTAGTGAAATATTTGACGTCTTTGCCAATGCGTGCCATTTTTCATACGTTTGACCTCTGCAGTTGACGTCTTGCCTTGAGAAATAGTGAAGGAATCATAGTACTTGATGATGTGCATTGATTACTATTCCTTCAGTATGACAGATGGACAGGGCCACCACTGGGTCTTTGAGTGGTCAAGGCAAAATGATAACATAAATATTGGGGACCTTACTTCACCTTCAATATGAGCCCCTAAATTACATAAGTTTCACCCATCACATCCACAATAATAATTTCAATGAATATTTGCATATGGAACACATAACTAGTAACTAATATGTAAGTAACAAGGAAGTAATGATTACTTATTGGTTATGTGTCATTTAGCACATGGTTAATCAGGAATGATTCATTAAGGATGTGGTCAGTATGTAGATATCCAGATGTTTGCTTCAATAAGATAGTATCTAATAGTTTGTCCTCAGATACAGTAACTTAAATTGTACTGGATTAGTTGCCTTGGCAACATATCTTACAATATTAAGCTATTTCATATGCTGTTAATCAATTCATTTATTTATTTGGCATATTTCCCAATGGACATTTTGGCCATTGATCATTTAATCTGCCGGACAACTACACGTGATACCAGCTAAAAGCCGTAAACCATTTTAGAAACGTATATCTCTTTCTAACCTCTTCGAGTAACGATCACTATTACTTGTGCACCAAGCACAATGTTTAACCATGACTAGCTCGAAATTCACAAAACCAGCCTGAAAATTAAGAAAATCTGAAACGATTGCATTAGAGTCTATGGAGCAGAGCCGGTTAATTGTCGGACCCTGGTCAGAGCTGGCTGATGCTATGCTATGATTGGCTAGTCTGCGTTCGAGGGGTGAGACTTAGCGAAGGGTCAATTCTGTTCCAGATTTGTTCTGTATTTTTTTTTTTAAATCGACCCACAGCAGTTATGATCCAACTCTTTTCAGGGGTTGAGTAGTACTCCCCATGACTGGTGAAATGGCCTTTATATGTAAATTCGGCGGAGTAACCCTTTAAGATCATAATTGAATTAAAAAAGATGCGGATCGTGCTCGTGAACTGGTAGCTTGACTCTTAAAAGGAATGTTCTGCATGTATATCTGAGAAGTCATTGTTGAACAGGTACATACATAAGGATGAAATTAAGATAAAATATCAGTCTTCACATGATATCACACAATATAATTTTATTGACATTTCATGTCTTTTTTTTCTCCAAATGCTTTAATTTAGATAAATCAATATCCAGGAGAAAAATGTGCTAGTGGTGTAATTAAAAATTGTATTTGCTTGATCATTTTCATCGACCACTCCATCAATCAACCCACTTGCTCAATACAGCAGATATTTGTGGTTGCTGTTGTTCAAGATGAAACTGCAGAGTGTTTACCCTCGGGGACATCAGCAGGCAATGAAATATGGATATGCCACCAATTTAAAAAGTTGCAAGAATATCTGCTGTTTATGCTCCTGGAATTCTCTGCACTAGTGGGAGTCATGCACATTAAACATCAGTTTGATTGATTAGGCAGGCAGTTGTTTCAATTTCTTGAACAATGTCACATTTCCTTACCCTGTAACCTCAGAGGGAGATTTAATGGTAATGAATCCTGGTCCCTTAGTGAGTTTAATGCCATCGAGGTCTGGACGTGGGGTAGTAGAATGTGAAATGTAGTAACACTTCCCGGACTGAGGAATTGCTCTGCAGTGAATGCATACTGGCCTATTGACGTAAATCTTCTGCTGTGGTCACTTTCAATTGCGCTGCCAGTCGAGAATGAGTGGGAGCGCCATACCAAGTGACACATGTTAATAAATATTCATGCAGCAGGTAATGCATGCAGTGATATAAAGCTCCACGAGAGTCTGGACAGTGGAGCATGTGATTGCAGGCCAGATTTAAGTCTTAGGTAGAAATGTTTTCCACTGAATGATTTTTTTTTGTTTTACTGCTGTCTTTGGTTTTGCATGGTCCTACTGGAGAAAATACTTCTCCTTAAACCCCATCTCCTCCCAACATCTGACCACTTTTACTAAACCTAAGCCAGTAGTTTTGTTGCCCAAACCTAACCCGGTGGTGTTGTTGCCTAAACCGACAGCAACCCAGTCATTTCGTTGCCTAAACCTAACCCGCTCTATTTGTTACCCAAACTTAATCTGGTAGTTTTGTTGCCTAAACCTAACTCAGTAATTTTGTTGTCCAAACATAACTCAGTAGTTTTGTTGCCCAAATCTAAACCGGTCTTTTTGTTGCCCCAAACCTAAACCGGTCTTTTTGTTGCCCAAACTTAACCCGGTAGTTTTTTTGCCCAAACCTAACCCAGTAGTTTTGTTGCCCAAATCTAACCCAGTAGTTTTTTTGCCTAAACCTAACCCAGTAGTTTTGTTGCCCAAACCTAACTCAGTAGTTTTGTTGCCCAAACCGAACCCGGTAGTTTTGTTGTCCAAACCTAACTCAGTAGTTTTGTTGCCCAAACCTGACTCAGTAGTTTTGTTGCCCAAACCTAAACCGGTAGTTTTGTTGCCCAAACCTAACCAGGTAGTTTTGTTGCCTAAACATAACAGAAAAGTTTTGTTGCCTAAACCTAACCTGGTAGTTTCGTTGCCTACATATTTTTTCCTTTTTTACGATGGGTTAAGATTAAGATGAAACTAGCCATTTTAGAATGTAGTCACAGATTCTTGCAATGCAACGGCCTCTAAAAGTCAATATATAAAAATACCAAGACTGAATATGTTGTGAGGTTGCTTAGCTCCGAATTACTGTAAATAAGTGTTTGTTTTGTCAAAGCGACCTCCACTTATTCTCCATACACATGGAATAGACTATAAATAGAAACATGGTTATCTTTAATGACTGCTTCTTTACCACACGTTTAATTTCCCTCTCTCTTCTCTCCCCCCTGAATTTGCCCTGACCTCGACACAGACGGATATACCACAGATGACATCAAATTTTTCTGGCAAGGAGGAGACAGCGCTGTGACGGGAGTCGACAAGTTAGAGTTACCTCAGTTTTCCATTGTAGACATCCGCTTGGTGTCCAGGGAGGTCATGTTTACTACAGGTAAGGCTGTTGTAGAAAAATGCTTCTAATTAGGCGGAAAGTGTCCACTGCATACAAAAAAATATTCTCCCATACTGTATGAACACCTCTGGATCCGTGTCGCCAATGTGAGTTCTGTGAGTGGGAGCCTCAGTAAATACGTCATTGTCACTGCGGGGAATATGATTATATTTGGGTCGTGCAGGAAGACAATTTCCTTTTCGGTGCAGCAGATTGTAGGTGGCCATTTCCACATATTTATAAAATGTGCACTGACTTGCAAAAAAACAAAAAAACAAAGTGCAACTGAAGTACCAAACTTTGACTCGTGACAGCTCCAGTAAATGCTCTCTGACATATTTCATCATCACTGGTCCTAATAGAATCATGACTTAAATCACTGACAATCATCACTGACTAGGGTGAGGTGATGGCATGCAGTATGCTTTCAGTTCTATATGTTAATCTCTGACATACTACAGTATATAGAGATGGTGCACAGACTTTAGACAAGTTCAAAAGTGAAAAAGACAAATAAAGCAACCAAAAGTGACGTGTTAGTAACAGTAAGTCTCATTTTATTTAACCTCAGCTACCAAAAAAAGACAAAAGTAGAAATCAAGTGTGATTCTCATGTTTGAGTTTAATGAAACCCGTGAACTTTTGTCGCCGCCATTAATCTGGGATGTACTTGGGTGATCTAAGCCACTTGTCTCGGGTTTGATGAAGTATGTATGCTAAGGTATTGATTCATTAAAAGATTTACAGGAACCTGGAGATGATGAGGTCATTCATCATTGTGTGTTCCCCCCATAGCAAATAGCCTTTTAGATTAAAACCATCACGCTTATCTGAAGCCTTTTTTCTCTTTGGTGACATATTGGAAATAAAACTGTAGATAGAACGCACAGAATGGAATTTAACTATATTTAGAGCAATTTGTATTGTTTCCAACCTCGTAAATATCTACTTATAGCTGAAGCGGAGAGATCCTGCCTTGATGTGTATATTGCTGTTTGCATCAGCATCGTATTGTTGTGGTTGTTTAAATTAAAGTGCAGTCAAAAGACCAATTAATGTCTTGGCACAACCACGCTGATATTTTCCCCTGCAAAATGCACAATGGAATTACCACCTTGCAACCACGTACTGTATATATTTCCTTTCCTCTTTTAGTGTAAAGGCATGCGTTGCAATTATGCACCTCTAAAATGGCCTTTTGGTAATGTTTAGAGGACAGAGAAAGTGCGAAAGAACAGCAGAGCAGCTCTCTGTGACAATTCTCAGAGGGATGCTGGAGCTGCCTGCTGAGATAGGGGGTTGCAGAAAAATCTGCCGTGTTTGCGACTTTCTGCCATGTTTAATTGGAATCGAACTTGTCCCTGGAAAGGAATCCATCGCTTTGGGGAAATTAAGTGCTCCATCTGAACAAATGGAGAAATGACTACCCTGCGCGTTGTCAAAGTGCAGACTTTGGAACTCTTAAGTTGTGCCAATGTCCCCCCCCCGCCCCCCCCTTCCACCTTGTCTCCTTTTTTTTTCACTGATGTGTTTTCACTCTGCCCCTGCTCTTTTCCAAACGATCACTCCATCCTTTTCTCCTTTACAGGTTCATATCCAAGGCTTTCGCTGAGTTTCAGGATTAAGAGGAACATTGGATATTTCATCCTGCAGACGTACATGCCGTCCATCTTGATCACCATCCTCTCCTGGGTCTCCTTCTGGATCAATTATGATGCCTCTGCAGCTCGGGTGGCCCTGGGTAAGACACAGCCACCACCGCCACAGCATTATTATACTTCCAACTGTCCCTGTTAAAACCCAGCAGAACTAACAGCATGTCCCATTTTCAGTGTTGTTGCGTGCATTGTCTGCATTTACTGGCACATGAAACTGTCAACTTTATTCAAGTCAACTAGTGCTGTGTAAACACTGACAGTAAACACACTGATGTCCATGTTGTCCAAATATGATGTCCTATGTGGAGTGATAAGTAGTATTTCAATTAGAGCTGTCAAAGTTAACGCGATAATAACACATGAAAGCAAATTTGTTTTAACGCCACTAATTTCTTTAACGCAACTTGAAATGTTGATCTTCCAGAGGTTGCAGCGGGCTCAGTTTTAAAGCTAGAGTGAAGATAGTGCTATAATTTGAAACTATAAAAACCTAAAGAATCCATTGGTACCAATCATGTTGTACTAGCTTGTCGAAGGAGCCTCCATAACGCTCCAAATTTTCGCTAAATTTTGGCGAAGAAAAACTGGCATGGCCATGTTCAAAGGGTTCCCTTGACCTCTGACTTCAAGATATGTGAATGAAAATGGGTTCTATGAGTCTCCCCTTTACAGAGATGCCCACTTTATGATAATCACATGCAGTTTTGGGGCAAGTCATAGTCAAGTCAGCACACTGAGCATATTTTTTATGCTAAATGCAGTACCTGTGAGGGTTTCTGGACAATATTTGTCATTGTTTTGTGTTGTTAGATGATTTCCAATAATAAATATATACATACATTTGCATAAAGCAAGCATATTTGCCCACTCCCATGAATTAAATACTTGGCAAATCTTCCTTTAAGGTACATTTTGAGCGGATAAAACAAATGTGTGATTAATTTGCGAATAATCACGATTAACTATGGACAATCGTGCGATTAATCACAATTAAATATTTTAATTGATTGACAGCCCTAATGAAAATATTACACCGACAGGGGCCAATCTGTTGCTTAATGACCACTTTTGCTCTTTTATTTTATGTTAATAAATGTATATGTTTTGTAGTTTTACTTACAAATTTAGAATGCAGGACTTTACTTCTAATGCTGTATTTTTTACTTTTACTAAATGATCTGAACACTTCTTCCATCTCTGAGCTACAGTAGCGTATAAGTCAGATGATGTCTAAATAACTTCTTTGTGTCTGTGTGTGCTGCTGTACTCAGGTGTGACAACGGTGCTTACCATGACAACAATTAACACCCACCTTAGGGAGACTCTCCCAAAGATTCCGTATGTGAAAGCCATCGACGTCTACCTCATGGGCTGTTTTGTGTTTGTGTTCCTGGCCCTGCTCGAATATGCCTTTGTAAATTACGTGTTCTTTGGCCGGGGCCCTGCGCAACAGAAGAAAATCAATGAGAGGCTGAACAAAGCCAACAACGAGCGCACAAGATACGAAGAGAAGCGCCTGAGGGAACAGGTTTGCATCTTCATCTACTACCTCTCTTTTTACTCTCCGTGTCAGTCAGGGTTCAAGTACTAAACGGTCTGCACATAAGATTTTCTAGCCATAGCCGTTTTATCCACAGACACACATGCAGTATTCCCTGAAGTAATCTTCCAGATGCATACTGATGCCACCATAGCCCAATACGTATTCACCTACCATCATCCATTGCTTCTACCTCAAGCACTGACTGCTTTTTAATCGAGCATAGCCCTTTTCATTGAGATAGCGAATTCATCTAGGCTCAACGGTGGTGTAAACATTCTCATTTCTTATTTAGGTTGTTGTCTATGTTTATGCTGTAGGCTTCATTCATTCTCACTCTGCTACCTTGTATTTTAATTTTCAAACTAAACTTGACAAAACATCAAAATGCACAGGCGTCGGTTATTTGATTTGGTAGATGCCGAAGTGGACAGAGTGAATGAAGCCCAACCTGTTTTTTGTGTGTGTGAAGAACTAAATGCTATGCTTACAAAAAAGTTGTTTACTGTTAACTTTATGTGTTATGCATTGTGTAATTTTGAGAAAATGTGCTTATTTGCCAGAATTTTATAGCCGTTTTAATGTTCTCTTCATTTTTCTTTCACATTGCAAGGACTCCATTTCCGTGCCGTTTCAAACCAACACCTTCAGGTCATTTACACAGCGAAGAAATCTGTATCTCGAGGAACAAAGAAAAGTTGGGGTACATGTATTTAGAAATCATATCAGCTGTAGGCCAGCCCTCACAGTAAAGTCAGATGTGTTTTTGCAAGTGAAAAGTCACTAATAGATATATCTGTGTAAAGAAACTTTTGTTAACTATTTTGACGTTCCATATCATCCCTGCATTTTGACAGCTCTGGGGACGGGAGGGGGGGCTTAACATTAAGTTTCATTACTGGGGGAATTTTGGGGCTATTGCTCGACATTTCAGCCCCCCCTGACTCTCTGTGTCTTTCGCCTCTCCTCGCAGGTGGATGCTTACGGAAACATCCTCCTCACCACACTGGAGATGAACAACGAAGTGATGCCTTCTGATGTGGGGAGCAGCGTCAGTGACTCTCGGAATTCAGTCATGTCCTTCGACAGCTCCGGGGTCCAATTCAGGAAGCCCATGGCGCCCCGAGATGGCTTCAGCCACCACTCGCTGGACCGGAGCGCCATGCGGAGCAGGGCCAACTGTCGGCTACGACGACGCTCCTCCAAGCTCAAGTTGAAAATCCCAAACCTGTCAGATGTTAGCACCATTGACAAGTGGTCCCGGGTCATTTTCCCTATCACCTTTGGATTTTTCAACCTAATCTACTGGTTGTACTATGTGAATTGATGTGCATCCCACTAGGAATCATGGGCCATATTTTGAGAGCACATTAAATTGGCTTTGATACAGTTCCAAAATATGTATACACATATACAAGTTGAACATATGTATATGCATATTTATATATATTATATTTATATATACACGTGTGAAATCTGAAGGACCTTTCTGCTGTACAAAGTATTAATAGGATGACTTGAATGTTTAAGAATAATTGTGAGAGAAGAATTTCAAGGCTTTGAGTTTCTTTTTCCGCCCGAAAGAAAGAAAGAAACAAACAAACGAACAAACACGAGACCCCACCTGGGGTTTTTGGAACTAAAGACTGCATGATATTTTTGCTAAAAAAACAAAACAAGAAAAGTGAGAAGCTCTTGAGAGAGAAAAGATGTCTCAGAGTCCCATCGACTTTTTATTGATACTTATTGTAATCAAAAATCCTCTACTGCAGCTCATGAAATCAGTGGTGGCTCGTCTGTTCAGGCATCAGCTGAGTGAGATCCTTGACACCCCCTCCCGCCCCTCCGCCGACCCAAACCCCCCCACGACCCTGCCCATCGCCCATGGATAACATGCACGGAAATCTCCGGTTCTACTATGTACAGCAACCTTGTTTGGATTATGTGTTGTTCCTTGGGTTTTTTGAAGTGATATCGTTCTCTTTATCAGACATCAGCTCTGGCCTAATGGGCTCCATTAGAGGGGTTGTGTGGATGGGATGTTTGACCGCCGCATTCCCGCGCCAGAGTCAACGCAAACTTGTGTTCCTTTCTCTTCTCATGTTATTTTTAGAAACACGTCCTTGCAGGTGGGAGTGGGAGGGGGGGTATTTTTCATTATGGTTGAAAACAAGTGCTGATTATTGTAGATATGATTTTGTCTTGAAAAATACTGTGATTTCAGAGAGTGTTGGAACATGTTCTAGAGCTAGGGCATTATGAGATAAAAGAGTCAAAGGTATGCATTACTCATTTTGATTGTGTGAAAAAAAACAAAAAAACATATTCTATACATTCTATCATTCAGTATTCTCATGAAAGTATACTTGTACTGTTTATTTCCTCCTATTGATTGATTCTCATGCTCTTTAGACGCAGAGTTCATTGACGTCATATCCTGCTTTGTGTTTTCGCTAATAGGAAAATGGGAGGATTGCTTTTGTGATTCGTTTGACCACAGCAAAAAGATGTGAGGACATGTATTTATATTCAAAAAAGAGTCAACATATCAGCCCGCAGTTTGACCAGTTGTCATTCGGTATCTCTTTGTTCGTTCGTTGAGCATTCGTGTTGGAGTCGCAGTTCGTGAAGGCAAGATTATTTGATTGGGATAGTGATGTGGCAGAAGACGTGAGCAGAAGGAGTTAACATTTCACACTCAAAACGCGATCAGTGCCGTCACACAAATGCTCCGAAACCCCCGAGGATCAGAAACATCAACCTAATCAGGAACGATGTAGTGATTCTTCGGGGGGGGGGGGGAATGTGTGATAAATAGCCATGAATTGAAATAACGACCAAAAGGCCTATAATCCATATGCATTGATGTTTTGTTTTGCTCTGAAACACACACACACAGACACACACTGCATTTCCACTGCTCAGGTTCATTTGCAAAGGAGGAAAAAAAAGTACTGTAGGACCTTGACATTTTTTTGGGAAATTAGACTGGATAATCACATGTTTATAGGTTGTGGAATCCAAATCAGCCACCAGATAACAGTTGAAGAACTTAAGGCCCAGACACACCAAGCCGACGTCAAAGAACTAGCGGCGACGAAGGTCACCAGTTGCGTCGCCTCACGTCGCCTTTGTCTTTTCCAAAAAGTTGCACACCGCAAAGTCTACAGCCGACGGCCAACAACCACGTACGTTCTGCGCCTTGGTGAGATGAAATAACTCTCCACACCAGCAGGTCGGGGTAGTTCGTCATTCAAAAAGGGAAACCGGATGATTGAGGACTGCGGATATACAAGCCGTTGTTATGATACGTACAAGAAACAAAGTGACATTTGCCGACCATTTTCTCACCACTTTCACTCACCACTTAGCTTCATTCCAAATGTTGTTGAGAAAATATCCGTGTATTGGAATGATCGGATGAGATGAAGATGAAAAGTGAGAAGAGCCTTCTGTGCTTGCTATCTGTTTCTCTTCTCGCGCATTGATTCGTTTAAGCTGAACCGCCAATCAGAGTGATTTCTCTCACTGACGGACGCCGCTGCCGCCGATTCAAAATGCTGAATCGTCCGAAAAGCCTCCAATACGGGCAGACTAGAGCCAACAGTGCGGGACGCACTGAAAAATCTCAGGCGATGGACGTTCACTGACGGCCCCAAACTGTCCTACGGTCGACTGTCGGCTTGGTGTGTCAGGGCCTTTAAGGTGAAGTCAGAGCACTACCATGACTGAGGCAGATGGACATTGTAGGGAATAAAACACATTTAAAAAATCCTCCCGTGCCTGTTTAGCATCAGCTGAAGTGCAGATCAGCATCTTCTTCAGTGTCATCTTCACTTTAGGCACAACAGACTCTACTGGGAGGCTCTGAGCAAAACTTACACAACCAAATCTAGCATTGGGTCCCGTAGCAACAACAAAAACGATTGACTCATTAGAATACACAGCGCAGCATGATCCCTGAGAAATACGAATTGAAAAGAGGACATTTTCATATACAGTACACAAACACATGGGGACAAGAGGAAGATGGAAGGGCTGCAGAGCAATCAATTTATCATCAGAAATATCCACTCCCCTCTGGAGCGCAGGGTGTAGTATGCATAAGATGTCTTGAAAAAGGAATACTGATCAGAAACCAATTTGTCTCAGTAAGTCAGAGTGAAGGGTTGTGCAGTGATGTGGCCCAAGTTTAGTATTTATTTTTGTTTAAATTTGATGCATAGTCATCATTGTACTGTAGAAGCAAAAGGAAAAAAAAAAAAAGAGACAAAAAGATCCCCTTTAAATATCCAGTAATCTCAAAAAATGTACATGAAGACGGGATGAGAGTAATAGGCCGACATACTGAGCTGAGTGTTATGTTTCTGTCTGCAGCTGAACAATCTGTCGTTTGTCTCTCAGTCAACTGTGAGGTCCAAAGGATTACATGACCAAAACATAGTGATAAATGTGAAGAAAGTCAATTTGTTGTTGTTTATGAAAAATGAGTCAACGAGTGCCACAATTTAACTTTTCTATTGTGTTATATAGAGAATACATATTCAGTATTATATGCTGTTAAGTGACTGGTTAAAGCTGAAACGGTGGCACACGTGCACAAATTCAGAGTTCTTCAAAAAGTTGCCAAAAGGAAGCGAGTCGAGATTGAAATGCAATGAACTTGAATACAGTAGCATCCGTTGTTTCGACGTGGACGTGTTATGCTAGTAGCGGCTAATGTAGCCTCGAGCGCGATAGCCTCGAGCACAGCTGAGGAGCGGTCCGGTGAGCTCACCTCTTTCTAACTCCACAACCCCAGATTTATTTCATCGTCAAACCTGCAGTCTTCACACCCGACCGGCGCTGACTCAAGTGACATCACTTGAGGACATTTATCAGACTTCACAAGGCTCCATCTGGAGCCACAAAAGGCTTTATACCACTTTTGCTTCCACATATGCAGTCCCCCCCAAGACCTGTAAACAGACTTTGGCGAGTGAAAACGGAGGAGTTCCCCTTTAACTAACAATCGACATCCCTGAGATATGCATGCTGCAATTCTAACTTCTCATTTGAGACGCTGCAATGAAGTCATTACGAGATGTGATTCTCTTTCTGCCAATTGGTTTTTGCAATAAGATAAAGAGTAGATTGTGTTCCCACAGTATCTATTACTCCATGGTTGGCACAAGGGTGTATAAAGCTGGGGACACACCAAGCCGACATTGAAGAACTAGTGGCGTCGAAGGCCACCAGTTGCGTCGCCGCACGTCGCCTTTGACTTGGCCAAAAATTTGCACTCGAACACACCGCAAAGACTACAGCCGACGGCCAACTACATCGTATGTTCTGCGCCTGCGTGAGATGAAATAACACGTAATCGTGAACCAGGAAGTATAAACCAGAAGACAAAGGACAGCGGATATACAAGCCGTTGTTATGATACATATATGAAACAAAGTGACCGACAGGCGCTGCCATGCTGAATCGGCCGAAAAAACTTTGACACGGGCGGACTAGAGGCGACGGTGCAGGACACACCAAATGAAAGTTGTCCGACGGACTCGCACTGACGGCCCCAAACCGTCCGACGGCTGACCGTCGGCTTGGTGTGTCAAGGCCTTTAGATGTGGATAGAAGCGTCTGAGTCAGGGGTATTCAGGCACTTTTGAGGTGGTGATTACCGAGGTGCACATTCACACTTTCAGGTAACCTTGTCCTTTAGAATAAAAATAATGGAAAGCGGTAATAGTTAGTGGATAATGAATGCAAGTTCATTCAAATAATACCCTTTACAAAGTAGTTTTTTTGCATCATTTCATCCTGGTCTGCACACTAACAGTTTGCCAAACTGTTCAAAGGCAATATGATGGTAAGAGTAGAGTCACTAGAGGATACTATTTGTTCCAGTGCAAGACAAGCACAGATTATTTGTAAAGATATGGGCAACCATAATTGTTATTTTACCTAAAACAATGGAACATGTTTGACCAGAAAGAAGCCTAATCCATCTACTCTGTGGTTTCAACTTTGCACTTAACATTTTGTAACGCAAACTAACACAAGTATCAGATTCTCATTCAGGTCGGATTATTCCCAGAAATGAATACAAACATGCCTATTCAGGTATTAACTTTTGTTTTTTATATATATATATATATATATATATATATATATATATATATATATATAGTTGATGCATATCTTTAAAGTACTCCAAACACATACAGAGGAGAAACATAAGCAGCCCTTTGCATTGCTCGCAAAATATACTCACCTCTCATTTCACTCAGAACATGTATTACTTGCTTTATGGACATGAAATCAGCACATTCATCCCAAAAGCTGTGAGGATCTTCTGTTCTATGCTTTTCCTTTAGGATATTTGCTTATACAAGAGAGAAGACCGATTTCTTTTGACACATATGTTCAAGGAGCAGAGGAGGAGAAAAAAAAGTGTTGAACTGATTTCAATGTGAATTTTCTTGCCTCTAGTGTATATGTGTAATTACATGTGAATTGTACTGTAAATATGATATCTTTCACTTAATAGTTCTTAATGCATGAACAAAAACATGGCAGTTCGTAATACCAGCTAGCCTCACTGCTAATGGCATGGACAGCTTCTCTAGCATTGGCATACTTCTGCAAACGAAACCTGAAAAAAAAAAAAAATGAAACACAAGAAATACATGGTGTGAACAAAATAATGGAGAAATCAATGCAAAGTCCTCTCACAGTGAAGGAGTTTCTGGTGGCTCTGAGCTCGCATTGGTTCACCTGCTCCCTCGAGAACAAGGCTAATGCTAATGCTGCCGGAGATCCCTGGAAATTACACTATGCCTTGGTTCACTGTCAGCAAATGGGATGGTGCCATCTTGAATGAAATTCTCTAGTTGGGCTTTCCCGTTTACCATACCCGAATTTAGGGTTTGCGGCGGATTTCAGCACAGTGTACCTGCAGCGTTTACCTCAGCCATCAACCAATCACCAAATCGTCCAGGAATCTGCGACAAATATTAAGGGCATGATCGGCTAGCTGGCTTATAGAGGCTAGAGGAGCAGGATAGCCTTAAGAAGGCGAGTGGGATGTTCTTTCCTGTTCCTCAATAAGACAGTCACGTGTGCCCTTGAGCAAGGCACTTAGCCAATTGCCCAAGTGCAGCTGCTCACTTGCTAACAATAGAAGTCGATGTCTGTGCGGTCTTGTCCCCGGGAAGTAAATCAGGCTGGTCTCATGCACTGTTCGTAGCTACGAAAAAGTAATGCACTGTAATTCGTATATATCCCACAAAATCAATTTGTATGTAATCCACGTAATCGAGAACAAGGAAGTATAAAGAGCGGCAAACGCGGAGGGGAAGAGGTCGGGGTCAGGAGAACGCTGTTCGTATCTCGTGTGAAACCAGAAGTTCAATGTTGATTTATTTGTCACATAACTTCCGTACTTAATTTACGTCACTTCCAGAGTTATTTTAACCCAAACCACAATCTTTTCCTAAACCTAACCAAGTAGTTTTGTTGCCTAATCCTAACCAAATTGTTTCCTGTGAAGACGAAAGTTTATTTTTTTAAATGTATCGAGCAGAAATTGACACATAGCTTCTGTACTTAAGTTACGCTACCTCCGGAGTTATTTGAACCCAAACGATGATATTTTCCTAAACCTAGCCAAGTAGTTTTGTCTCCTAATCCTAACCAAATTGTTTCCTGTAAAGACGGAAGTTTATTTTGAACAGACTGCAAGTTTATTTTGAAATTCTTTAATTGATTTTATCATTTATCGAGCAGAACTTGAGACTTGTTGCGGGAAATTCGTAGGAGAACGCACGGAAAGTGAGGGAAAACTTTTCATAAGACACCATACGAACCATTGTATGAGGATACGTTGATGTTTAGCTATGTGAGGGTATCGATAGGAAATTGTCCCCTTTGATAAATGCAAAGATAAAAACTCCCCCGATAAAAGATATGCATGATGGGCCGATCCTGTGAACACAAAACCGTCCTGTGAGTTATGAATAGCACTGAGGCTAACCCCCTAACAAAAGAGTGGGCCGCAAACATGCAAGACAATTTCATCCACCAAACACCAGAACAAGGCTGACAGACTCCTCGCTGTTGGAAGAACTTTTGCTGGTGCATTCATTATTTTGTCTGTACCTTGTAGGTTTTGTTTTGCATGACCTGAGTTTTGAAAGGTTTATTTTCATATATTTTTACTCCACGCCATCCGATTCATCTCCACAGCCAGGAAAAAGAAAGATCCAGTGTTTACATGCTCAAATTGCACTTGTTTTACAGCCAGCTCTATAAATCTTTGTGAAACAAACTGTTAGTAAAACTGGAGGAAAAAAAAAAATGTAAACGTAGAGGACGTACATGGTGTGATTCGTACGAATTATGAATATGTACAATACAATGTATTTACTGTAAATCACACAATTTGGAATAGATGCACCAAGTGCATGCTGTAGTTTTATCAGGTTCAGCATAAGCATTAACATCAATCGCCCTTCAACTACAAAGGATGTAAAGGATGCTCGCCAGTAGCATCTGAACGTAAGCCATGTGATTGCACACTGAGTGGGTGTTCCCTGTATTTTCTCTTTAATAAGTTGCCTCTGATTATGGTCTGTTGTTGATTACTGTATGATGAGAAGCTGTGCTGATTCCCAGTTACACATCAGTACACCTCCCTCTTTGGAAGAGCATACCAGGGAGACTATCTCATGTTTAACCAGAAAGATTTTCCAACACTTTATAAAAATTGGCAACGTAAAGAAGGAAAACCCACAAGACCAACAGCCCATTTATTTTTCAGTATGAATTAGTAAAAATGATTTGATTCATTTCTGTGTTCATTTCTGATTTTCTTGTATTTGTTGCATTTGTTATGGATTGTTATTCTTACTGTTGTTGTTGTTTTATCATAAGAAGGAAATGTAATTCATCTGATATACTGGCACTGGAAGAAAAAATGCATTTGGTTTTTTGTACTGTAATTGTTTTGTTCACATTGGGCGCTTATTTGATTCAGTTGTTTAATAAGGTGTTTGATTTCATTTGGAGTATCAGTACTCATGGAATCAACATTTGTGTAGTATGAAGTTGTATTCTTTTTTTTGTCAGTGCAAATTAATGTTATAGTGTCAATCAGCTTTTTTAGGTGTTTGAACAAAATGTGTTTTTTACAAATACAAGGTGTTCAAGTATGTGGTATAAAAAGGGTTATCATTCAAACAACAGACTTTTTACAAATAAAGGCTTATACAGTAAAGAAAGTTAATGTCTTTTCATTTGCCCTTTGAGGACTAATATACTACATTGTTTTATTTGACTCTTTATTAATTTATTTTCAAATATTAGTCCGCAAAAGGTAAATAGCATAAAGTACAATGTTGCAAAAGAAGAGGATAAAATCAGGTATTTCCCATTGCTATTCCCGGTTGTTGTCAGAGCGCTCACCTCTTAGTTGGTGTCTTGCTTTTGATGAGGACTGTTGAACATGAAGACAGTCCGAAAACTAAATTTAAGAAAAATCTAGAATAGTTCTTTTAATTTGATTACAAAACATTGCGCGTTTATGAGAATATACCTCCTTTCATACCCTATTTCCTGAATAAAGATGCAAAGTGACTCCTGCTGACAAGTGTAATATTTGCCCCCTTTTCAATTCAGGAGTTATTAAAAAGTATATTTTTTACATTGTTGGCATATATAACATGAGCAAAAATGATATACTGTAGTACCAATACAGTCTCACGGCAGTTCGTGAAATAGTCACAAAATTGTATCTATTTGATTCATGTACAAAGACACAAATTTCCTTTTTTTTCGTGACGCGCAGCACGACTTGCAATGTATTTTTAGTGTTTTCCTATGAATGTCCAACAACATGTGATGCACGTGTCAATTTCCGCTCCAGTCTTTTCAAAATAAAACTACTCAGATTTAGGAAAAGATCGACTTGGTTAGGCTTAGGCAACAAATCTTCTTAGTTAGGTTTAGGAATAGATCGACTTGGTTAGGCTTATGCAACAAAACTTCTTAGTTAGGTTTAGGAATAGATCAACTTAGTTATGTTTAGGCAACAAAACATCTTAGTTAGGTTTAGGAAAGGATTGACTTGGTTAGGCTTAGGCAACAAAACTTCTTAGTTAGGTTTAGGAATAGATCGACTTGGTTAGGCTAAGGCAACAAAACTGCTTAGTTAGCTTTAGGAAAAGATCACGGTTTGAGTTGAAATACACTGGAAATGGCGTAACTTAAGTACGGAAGTTAGGTGACAAATAAATCAACTCTAACTTGTGGTTTCACATGGGACCCGAACACCGGTCTCCTAGGCAAAAGTCCAGTGTTTTTTAACCTACCCATCCACCCTGACCTCCTCCCTACACGGCATTCACCTATACTTTCTGTTTCAGAATTACATGGATTGCATACAAATTGATTTTGTGCTGACTATCACGCAAAAAATGGGAAATTCATGTCTATGTACACAAATCAATACATTAAATTTCTTGACTTTTTCACGAACTGCTGTGCAACTGGGATGGAAGTACAGGTTTAGGCTTGTCTGGGGCAGTTTGAGTTCTGCATCTACAAAGCACTAGATAATTAATGTGTTTTGTTAGAAGGACAGATGCCGTTGAAAGACATTCCGTCCTCTGGTGGAGGACATGACGCTATATATGGTAACACATTTGGATTTTTATTCTGGATGCACTCTGGCCTTGAACCACAGCAAATGTTTAGGTGGTGAAGGTGACGAGAACAGTGACTGCACCTGGAGCACAGAGAACAGTAATGATCCAGTAAGACATTTGACATATTATGGTCCCCACATATGCCTCTAAGCATTAGGAAGCATTGTATTACTGTCCAAACCAGCTCATTGATTTTATAGATTCATAGCAGAGGTGGTTTGGGGGGCCTTTGGGTGCAACCCATGGATGTATAAAGGGAACTGGATACAGCGTTGGAGGCGGGCTCCCGTTCATTCCTATGAGAGTTGCTCAGTGGCGCATGAAGCCAAAATGGCTCGACTGCCGAGTGATAAAGTACCCTGATCTTCTGGCGATCTTCCGCAGCCCATAGAGCAAGTGCACTAGCATTTTCCTTTAACCCCGCCTTCCAGCCCTCGGTCTTGGGCTCATTCACATGAACGGAGGAAGGAAAATAACTAGATTCGGGTATTAGTGCATTTTACAACCTTTAGGACCTAATGATTTAAATAAGGGTTGTTCAAGTGTTCGTTCCGGGACGTTGATTTACCTCGAAAAAATTATCCGCCGAGTTACAGACATCTCTTTCCCACTGTAAGTCTATTGGAAAAAGTATTTTTGGGCCCAATGGCATCACGTGACGGACATGGAACTTGTAGTACCACCGTTTGGCCACTGGTCCTGGTAAACCTCTGCCCAACCTTTGGGTCCTATATGTGAAGCAACAACCTGTTTAAAAGCACAAACTGTGGTCTAAAAAAATCACCACCAAAATTCAAAACACAGGACTTGCATCTGTTTTCACTTCCAAATAAGCTTTTAATACAAAAATATGAATGCCATCTGATGCTGTTTAAGGTCTATTCACATCAGTTGTAGACATATCTGGAAAACAGGCATTTAACAGTTAACGTAAACATCTCATCTCTCACATACTCTGCCATATATGGATGGCAGAAGGCCTCTATGTGTGGTGTTAACATGTTCACCCCCATGTCTGTTTGGATGTCTTCCGGGTGTTGTGGTTTTTCCAGTCCAAAGGCATGCAGGTTAGGTCCACTGGAGACTCTAAATTGCCTGTGGGTGTGAATGTGTGTCTACATGCGTATTAGCTATGTGATAGACTGGCAACATGTCCATGCCTCACGCCAAATGCATGCTGGGATGGATTCTAGCCCCCCAGTGACCCATAACAGCATCAGCAGTAAAGAAAATGGATTGGTGGTTGTACCTTACATGTCTTAATCTTCGATTCCTTTGTGAATATCAGTGTATTTGTAATTTATATGTTCAGAAAAAAACACTGATCAGGCTTTAACCAAATTCAACACATACTAGAGTTGGTTGTTAATTGTGCATTGATGGCTTTCAATAGTAATCAGTACCAGGCACCACCATCAACGATTTTTGAGCGTTGACATCCCCAGACACTAATACTTCAATGTCGTCAGGAGCAGGACCTGCGGGGCCTCGTGTGTGAACGGTGCACATGCATACAAATGACACACATGTAGCTCGATGTGCAACAACGTTTAGGATTTATTACGTGGAAAGAAAAGTGGACGTGAGTGCACATTCTACACATCATCTGTATGCAGATTTGGGAAAGGATTCAGGTGTGGGATATAGGCTAGTTTCTGTGTCTCAATTTGCATACTTCTGTACTTGCTATTTTGAGTGCATAAGTGCCTTCACACTGACAAGTATGGCAAAATGCAGTGCACTATGAGTACCAGGATGGTGTACTCATTACGGTCAAAAAGTTGAGTGTGGAACGCTGGGCACTTCCCATTCTCAATGGTCGCCATCTCGGCTACATAGTGGAAGGGGAGGTTCCAGCGGCGGTTGCAGTTTCTCCTGTGAACTCTGCAATATATAATGTAAGTTAAGTACCACTATACCGATGTCCGATGGAATCCATCCGTATTGTTTATTGGGTTAATTTACCAGTCTGTAATGATTTGGTACCACAAAAGGGTCGTGTCTAGAAGGTAACACGCAAATTGTGAAATTCTGGAGAGATGGTTAAAGTTAGTCATTGACCTTGAATACAGCAGTTAAGGTTACGATAGGTCGTCGGGCAGAGAGTCTCGTGAGTGTTCTCGCAATTTGCGAGTTACCTTCTAGACACGACCCCGCAAACGATAACGCTGCTTGCTAGCTAACTAACGGCGGTGATCGGCATTTCTGGTGAGTGCACAACAGCCATGTTTGATTTGAGACAACACTACCCTGTCGAAATTCACGCAATATGCAAGTAAGTACATAGTGTACACAGTGTATTACATTGAAGTATCTGAGGAAAAGCAAAGGACACCAAACAACTTTTTGTACAACTGAACAACCTTTGGTGAAAAACGAAAAGATAGGTTGATGTTGATATTCCCAAAACAGCACTACTAAATCCACTATATCCTGACAGTAGTGCATGAGACGGATAATCTGAAAAAAATCACATGCGCCTATGTCCTCCGGTACTCCTAATGGCATCTGCAAGATTTCACAGACTGGAGGAAAACAACCAATCAGATCCGAGCTGGAGTCTGCCGTCCAGCTGCCATCTCTGAGCAGCTGTCAATCACTCGCCAATCACTTCTGTTACTCAAATGCTTATTTCTCAAATATTTTCAGAAATATCTTGTAGTATACTGTTTAGCAGTAAAAGGAGAAAATTTGTGACCCGGCAGCCATGTTGAGATCTGTTGAGGAAATACCAAGCACCGCCCACCAGCCGGAGCACAGCGAATAGGACGCTCTATCTCTCTGAAATGACCTGTGATTGGTCAAAGTCTCCCGTCACAAGTTAGATTTTTTTAAAGCCTGAAAACAGAGCCATGAGGAGGTGCAGAAGTCTAGTCATCTCTCAGAACATTTGAATTACAATATGCTGAAAGGTTATTATGGAACTTTTGTCCAACCATGCCAAAAACTTTCTGCCTACTGAAGCTTTTTAACTCAGAATGCCAAATAATATTGTTGCTCGAGTTAACTGTAATAGTTGTTTTTATTTTGTGTCAAGTCTTGAATAAAAATTCATTTGAAAATCTTTTAAGGTATTCAAAAAGGGATTTAAAACAAGCCGTCGATGTAAAAAAAAATGATGAAAAAAGGACTACGTTTTGGTTAAGCTGGATAGCAGCTGTAGGCCTAACCTCAAACATGCATAAGAGCCATTAATAGCTGCAGCCTACCTCGCTCTTGTTTTTCTCCAGTTCCGCTTTTTTCTGCTCCATATCAGTTCTTTTTTGAGACATGGCTGTTTTACTATAAATAATGCATAGGGGCAAGAAAAGGCATGCAGCAGCACAGTTAAGAGAGGAGAGAATCATTCTCTAAATTTCCAGTCTATACAGTACACAGTATGTACCAATGTACACAAAATGTTCAAAATGCGTAGTCAGATTCGTGGTGTTTCAGAATTCTTTCTCAACTTTAATACTTGAAAAGAAAATTATTTTTTAAAGCAATATTGAATTATTATTTTTTTTCAAGAAATGTACAACATATAGCATGCTCTTATACACCATGTGCATATATAATGTGCGTCATTATTTTTTTTTTTTCTTTTATAAATCTAATGACAAGAGGCTCCATTGTCAATTGTCATTGTCAGCAACTACAATTACTCTTTGGAGAACCCTGTTAATACCAGAACTTACACATATTAACAAGACTGATTTGAGGTCAGAGGTCAAATATTTATTCCAAGGAAACTAAAAGCCCAATATATAACCATTTGGACAGAATCAATGCCGCTAATATGTGACCGGGTCATAAACATTAGTGGTGGAGCAGCTTGTTTGGAATATGAGGTTATTGCAACAACATCCTGAAATGTCTACTGCATCTGTTTTAAATGTGATCTGATCACAACGCTTGAATGTATCATTAAAACTAATACTAGCAGAGAGATGGGAGACAAAATAGATTAGACTTCTAAAGTTTATGGGTTTTGCTAATGCCAAAGTGGCTGAAGATCTATTTGCCTAAACTTTCACGGGGTATATTCCGTGTTTAAGCTCTTTTCTTGTTGTTGTTTGGTGTATTTCATCATGCTTAGCTTCCTCCAGTAGCTGTGACCAGTGTAATTATCCTCTCCTGGCATGTCCTCCTACAGATACAAGGCAGATTTAATGCACAGGTTTGTCTCACCTAATTGATTTCTTTTAATTTACTCTCAGTCGCCTCCACCGGGCACTTTGACAGTTGATTACACTGCTAAGTGAGTTCACCTTGAGAGGAGCTAAGGTATATAAATAATATGTCCAACATGAAAGGATGCACAGAGATCAACCTATTAAATCAAGATCAAATTATACCCTTTACAGCTCATTACAAAAGTCCTTTAAGTCACCTTTGGAAAACAACAACAAAAAGAAGAATGTATAAAAACCACTGCTTCATTTCAACGCTTTTGTTTAGTGTGGATTAAAGATTACACGTACAATCTTGCTGGTTGTGCGGTTACTGAATTTGCCTGTATTTTCTGCATCAGAGTGCATAGCTCTGTTGAGAAGATGGATACGGAGTCAGTGAAGTAGCTCGGCGAAATGCGCCTTCCATTTCTGTGTTCTATTGTCAGCACTCCATATAAAAACATAAAATATTGAAAGGGTGCATTAACATGGGTCAGGAATTGATGGCAGTTACTCTGCGGAGGAGAGAAAAAAAAAAACGGAAAGTGGTCCAAAAGCAACGGATGCTTTGGCCTTGTAGCCTAGAATGCTTTCTGGCACGTATGTGCTTTTAATAAATCGTCTGTACTGATTCTAACCGATGCATTAAGGTTGACCTCCGGTCTTCATGGAATATTTGGAGCATTTAGAAATGATAAAATAGGTCAATACAGTCATGATTGCAATAGCTGTGCAATACTTAAATCCAATCCAGAACATTACTGTAGACTTTACAACATCGTGGTGCCACTGATTCAGGAGCAAGATATACAGTTTCCAAGGGATTTACTGGAACAGATTGTTTCTTGGAATGGCTGGATAGATAACATCCACTAACATCATCAATTATTCAGTCAATAAACAGTTAAATCTGCTGGTGTTTTACCCCCCAAACAAGAATTCTTTAAGCATCATCTTTGACATGATAAAATGTCAAGCATGCTTCTCCTGTAGCGCCGTGCGTCCGTCTATTTTCCTCTTACAGGATGTTCATCGGTGTTGCCATGGAGTTCTTGTTTGGGGGGTTGAAAAGAGAGTGAAGAGATGAAGAAGAGTGGAAACATAATGTGTCTAATAAAATATTAAGACACATCTCTTTTATGCAATGTGACCACGGCTGAACCGCCGAATCCAAACCCCCCTCAGGGGCATCATTTAGAACATCCGAGGGTATATAGCAGAAAAAAGTGGTGGTTGCGGTGCAGTTAAAGGTGAGATTATAATGAAATATATGGGCTGGGGAAAATGCAAACCCTGCACATTATGTGATGAATGTAGCTAAGGAGGTGCACATGCCATCGGTGTCAAAGTCAATTTCCGCTTTTAATTGATACTGCGTGCCGTTGTTTGAGCTCGTCATTGCCCTCCGACATCTGCATTATCCCATGAATATCAATCAGCGAGAGACAAGATCTCATTTTAAGACGCTGAAATCTCTCTCCAGTTTTTTACATCAGCCATATAGAGGAAGCACCGTGAGAATCATTTTAAAACATTAGTTTGGTAGGCTGCGTGGAAAACCCAAACTTGCCAAGTGGAATCTTTCAGTCAAATTGTGATTAAGATCACAAAGTCAAACGCATAAAATTATACTTTCCTGGCAAATCTCAACAGCCTGCTTCTCAATTTATTTTGGCATTTTCCCTGGATTGAAGTCAGTCACTGAAGGACAGATTTTAGATGATCAGAAATGCCATTAGACAGTGTGGATATGGGAACATAATGTGTCTTAGGGAAGCGTAATGTTCCTTTATGCCAATAAGGGTCAACTCTCGCTCTTTTTTTTTTCTTTTTTTTTTACTGCCGGCACTTTATGAAAGTTATAGCTTGAGCGCAACACTGACGGGCTGTCAATTAGACTGTTTGCTGACGTAAACTTTCTCCCTTCCTCTGCCCTTTGTTTCACGCTCACTTCCGCAGACACATTCGTGACAGGTCACCTTCTCCAATATCAGACTTCAGAGATGACAAAAGTGTCAGGAAACGTTACCTCTGACTGCTCCAGTTTTCTTTTTAATATATATATATATATATATATATATATAGGTTTATTTGCGTAGATGTGTCTATCTTTGTGAAAGCAGCGTTTCATGCTTGCATTTGATGCCAATGTGAGATGATAGTTCAGTGTCACTGCATTTGGCTTTGAGTGCCAAGGAGGAGAAAAAAAGCAATGCAAAGGAGACCTTTTCTTCTGTGCGAGTCAGATGATGTTTCACACGATCGTTTGTGGTTGTGTGGTCTTGTTCTCGCATATGATTCGGCTTTGTACCAGCACTATTCTTAAGGGTGGTTTGGTTAGCTGTCAAAGTAAACGCGGTAATGACACGTTAACGCAAATTTGTTTTAACGCCACTAATTTCTTTTACACATTAACGCAACGTGGAATTTTTAGGTTGTAGCGGGCTCAGTTTTAAAGCTACAGTGAGGCAAAGGAGGCTAAATAACGCTCCAAAGTTACGCTAAATTTTGGTGAGGAAAAACTGTCACGGCCATTTTCAAAGAGGTCCCTTGACCTCTGACCTCAAGATATGTGAATGAAAATGGGTTCTATGGGTACCCACGAGTCTCCCCTTTACAGACATGCCCACTTTATGATAGTCACATGCAGTTTTGGGCAAGTCATAGTCAAAAAGTCTTTTTTTTTGTGTTAGAATAATAATAAATATATACATAGATATGAATAAAGCAAGCATATTTGCCCACTCCCATGTTGATAAGAGTATTACATTTTTTTCTTTTCCCAAGAGCAGGAGAGAAGGGTGAGGAGGAGGGAGGCCAGTGTGTGGCGCTCTTGGCTCTGTTGCCATCAATTGTCTCCAGCTCCCTGCACCACACACACACACACACACACACACACACACACACACACACTCTCAACATCTAAAAGCCTGGCCTGTCATCTGCTGGCCAACTTCTGAACTGCATGCCTGTTATGCATGCCTTATAATAACAACACAACAGCAGTTACAGTATCTCAACCAAACCATACTGCTATCATATACACTGTAAATAAATGCATTACTACAATAATCAACTATTAAATATTTGATTGTATGTTGTTGTTGTTGTTGTTGTTGTTGTAATGTAAAAGCTATCTTCAGATAGGTCTGTCGAAAAAGGAAAAGCAAACACCACACCTCCGGTGAGTACTCGCTCTTTCAGAGCCAAAGCTCTGATTCACACCTCCTCTCAGTCTGCTGACAGGGAAACACTGGTTGTACAGTAGTGGGTGGATGAATAAGTGTGTGTGGAGGTATTTCACTGAATCCTGCTGGGGGTTTGTGTGGGACACACTTCCAGGCCCAGCAACCATTTCACTGTGTGAGACAGCTCTCTGGGTTTGTGCGTCATCGGCCCTCCACTCACATTCAAACTAGTAACTACTAATAACTATTAAAGCTAAGGTTGGTAATCTTCTACAAAAACATTGTTGTATTTATTGAAATTCTCATTACATCCTGACAGTAATCAATAAATCAAATACTCTGACCAAAAAAAAAGAAAGAAATCTGGTATCTGTGGCTGTTGCAGGACTGTAATAAGCCTACCTGCCTATACATGTGCGCACTCCGCCCTTGCACTCATTGCGCGTCACCGGAGTCTTCCACAAGCTGTTAGCTTGACAGCTGTGGGTACTAACAATAACCATGTTTACGTTCATTCAGATAATTTTGGGGGAATGGCTTTGGAGGGAGGCCTAAAGCGACGGGCCGTCAGTGTCGCTGACTAAATTAGCCTTTGGAGCTAATGCTGCTAGCTACTTTCATTGGAAAATAGTCACCAACACTGGGCTTGGTTTCTCGGTTGGATAATTTAAAAAATCTTGCGTACTCTTGCTAGTTTCTCAACATTACCGACCCCAGCTTTAATGTGATTGGAATGTAACTAAGGGTATAATATGCTAAGAGGTGATCAATCAGATATTGGCAACCATATATAAACCAGTAGATGTTCTAATGACTTGTCATTCCAGGATGGAACCAAATGGCGGCCATCTTAACTGGATCCAGTTTTACACTTGTTGTAATTGGAATCTATGGTAAAAGATGTTGTCGTTATAATCCTTGTATTTTTCGAACAATACACCAATACTGTTTTATATCTATGATGGCAACAATCTAATGAACAATTAGATTATTTGTTGTCTCCAATTCTAAGCAACCTTTTTAGCCATGGCTCTCTGGATGATACTGTTGGTATACTGGTCGGTTGGTTGGTTGGTTGGTTGGTTGGTTGGTCGGTTGGTCGGTCAACCACATTGGTCCACTGAAATATCTCAAAAACTATTGGATAGATTGCCATGACATTTTACACAGATATTCATGGTGCCCAGAGGATGAATCAATTTTCAATTTGTCCAATAATTTTGGTTTATGACAAATTACCTACAAAATTGTTATTTTGAGATGATCATTTTTTTATTTTGGAAAAATTGTGTAATGTGATGTGCAAGCAAATTATACACCACAAATGGGAAAATGTAGCACATAAATAGGAAACCAAAAAAAAAATTGTATACTGACATACAGCATTTAAAGGGGATCAATTATGCTTTTGTGCTTTTTCCCCTTCCTTTAATTTGTTATATGGTTTTTGGTGCATGTAAAATCTTTGCAAAGGTACAAACCCCGAAGTCCACGCCAAAGGGAGTTACTCTCCCCCACAGAAACACTGCTACTGACCAGCCTGAAACACCTTGCTTGAAGTCCCGCCTTTTTTCCGTAACGTGGTGATGTCACCAAGTAACACACTTAGTGCTTAGTTTGGCATGCGGGAGGAGGAGCTCAAACAGAGCATCTCAGATGGAGGGTGAAAAAAGGTGTTGCTCCACAGCCGGTATGAGAAACATACAGCTTTTTGAACATTAAAGTATGTAAACATGTTCTTGTAGAAACCCAAAATACAAGTAAGCACCTGAAAATAAGCATAATAGGTCCCCTTTAATCAATGTAATATGTTCAATTAGGTAGACGGTTTCATTTTTAAATCTTTTTTCTTTGAATCTGTTTGGAATATGATAATAGATAGATATCAATACGCTGTCCCATGATCAGAAGTATGAACTGCCTTGAAATAAAAATGCCACCATATACCAATAGTGGATCATTTATTGAGCAACTTATGTCAGAATGGATAATCAGCTTTTCCAAAATGTAACCACGGGTTTGCATTATTTATTATTTTATTCATTCTTTTTGGTTTTCCCGCTTGACTTTCATCCTTTCAATCTTATCACTTATTTACTCACGCTGGCAGCTTGATTCTTCAAAAATGTTTCTTGGATTCTGATCAGTCGCTCATGACTCATGCTCATTTATTTAAAGACTGCCTCTTGTTGTTGCGCCGTACAGTTCAGGCCCAAGCAAACAGCTGCCAACGCATGTTGTTTTCTTCAGACAAAGTCCTGAGACTCTGAGATCGTCTCACTTCCCATCCTATCATGTTAGTGTCTTCCGGATAATAGGCTCCACATGCCTCCATCCACTTCTTATCCACCCCGTCCCCCTCCCTCCCTCACCCCTCCAGTCACCCCTGATCAACATTTTTCACATTGTTAATCGCTTATGTCAGCTTCTGGTAATTATAGACAATTAATCATGTGTGATTCACCGTCTCTCTCTCTCTCTCTCCGTCAGCGTTGCGCTCTACGCCGTGTGAGCGAAAAACGACAAAGGTGAAACTGCCTTTATTAAGTAGGCAGCGCCAGGGAGTGAACTCCCCAATGATAAGCAGCGTGTTGCAGTGCTTTGGCTTACACTTCCTCAAAGCGAGCGATAAAGGCCAGGTGGAGATTAAATTACATTAATTCCTTCGCCAGAAGCCCTGACCCAGAATGACTTACAAGACAAGGAGGATGGAGTGATGAGCTGGAGTGAAACTACTGCCAAAGTGCTGAAAAATGAATTAACCATCGGTGTCACAACACACTGTGGTCCTAACCTGCCTTATAAAGTCAACAACCTCAAACACACACACACACTAGGCTACTTTATTTGCTGTAATTTAACCCCCTGAGACCCGTGATCCCGACCCACTTTACTGTCTTTTCTAGGCTGTAGCAGGTGCAGTTTCAGAGCTAGAGTGAAGTTTCAGACAGCAGACGAAACTAGAAAACTGAAGGAATTAATTTGTAGCTTGTCAGGAAGGAGGCTAAATAACGCTCCAAAGTTGGGCTACATTTTGGAGAGGAAAAACTGGCATGGCCATTGTCAAAGGGGTCCCTTGACCTCTGACCTCAAGATATGTGAATGAAAATGGCTTCTATGGGTACCCACGAGTCTCCCCTTTACAGACATGCCCACTTTACGATAGTCACATACAGTTTGGGGCAAAAACCATGCACTTTTTGAATGCAGTATAAATGTGTTATTTTGGCCTATATTCTAAAGATGGTGTGTTTGAATATTTCTGCATACTGGGGTACCTAAACAGTCTTGGAATTGCATAAATTTGGTATCACTGTAAAGCTGAGACTCTTGTGGATCAAATGAGCCCAACGGTATTCATGTGTGATGATGTTAGTCCCCAAAGTAGCCATTTCATTGTTGTGAGACCATTTTTTTAAACTTGACCTCACTGTATAAAATGAGCTGTGGTGACCTCTAGGATAATCACAGCCTCATGAAACTTTACAACAAATCATATACTTCTATCATAATGTACTAAACCCTTATACACTTTTAAAATTTATTTTAGTGAATTAATTAATTCATGTTTATTTCTGATTAACAACTAGAACAACTTGACACACAGGGCTGAGCTGCATCTCAAATTAATCTTTAGGTTCCAGCTTTCAGATGATGTACACCACCTTCTATTGGACATCTACTGTTGACTTGCTATCTCCACCTGTACTCCCCTAAAAAAGACAAAAACGGGTCTATTGTAGTTCTCAGAGGGTTAAAATGCACCCTGTATTTACTCATATACTGTATGTGAACAGGTGAGTTTTCTTCTAGTTTCCATCTGCCCCCACCCAAAATTAGTAACGGCTAAATCTTCGTTTTTTAAAAAACAACAGAGTACACACACCCAGTCTGGCAAACATGGATATGCAAACATTGTGTTATCAACATGCACAGTATCAGCCAGTCCATTACCAAGCATACTGTAACCTTGCCCATGATAGGCCTACTAACGTTTTTATCCTCTCTTCCGGTGCTGCGTGCAAGAGTCGGCGGTGGAGAGTGCCAGAAAGTTCAGTTCTCAAGAAGATCTGTGAGAGTTCTCCGACATTGTGTGAAGATGTGTTCCACGCTGAGCTTGTTGGTGCTTATTAGCACAATAGGTAACTACGATTCTGCTTCTTCTTCTTTTAATTCTGTGGTTTTTTTATATGTAGGTTTGATGGTGCTTTTTGTCATTTTGGATTAAATTTTGTTGTTTTGTAGGACTTGTTGAACTGATCTCAGTCAAGACTCCGAAGAAATATGTCAATGTTACGATGGGTGGAAGTGCCCTTCTCGAGTGCATGTTCGAGACCACTGCAGAGACCACCGGCCTGAACATCCAGTGGGACTTTGTTTCATCGTCCTCCTTGATGCCACAGCAGGTAGACACACCTTTGCACCAAATGTGCTTAAAATGTTAAGTATTATCCACTGCTTTATACTGTAACATCTGGTTTAGTGACTTCCGTCATTGAGCACAAAAGCAACCCTTTCCCCTCTCTCTACGTTGAGTTTCAGTCCAGTCGCTCACAGTGTTTGTTTAATGACTCCACGAGGCTTTGAGTGATACTGTAAAGACATCAGTCATTTTGTGTTTCTTTCAGGTTTGCAAATGCGGGACAAAATCACTGCTCTATCGTTTTAACTTGGTTATTGAAATGAAACACTCCAGTTGAGTGGAATCTAATGAAAGGACTCGAAATTTTGGAAGACATTCAAAGTTTTTGATTTTTTAAATTAACTTCATTACAAAGCTTGAACATTCACCAAAAACACATTTTGTGCACAGGTTAGCGCCTTTTTTTTCAGTATGCCGCCTATTCTTGACCAACCGTCAGGAGACACACCTCACTGAGACAACAAAGCCTGCGACTACGAAATCAGATAAACAACACCATTCTGAATGATTGCAAAAGTGTGATTATTATTCAGAGTTGTTTTTTTTAACAGGACAACTAAGGTTTAATTAGCTATCACTAATTAAACTCAAGTTACTTTTTGAATAAAATGGAAACCATCCATTGGACGTATACACTAAAAGTCATAAATTTAGGCCTAAGAACATATTTATTTATTTCTTTTTCATTATTGACAAATCTCTTTTATGGCAATGCTAATTTAACCAATTGCCTTACAAATGTACAGTTTCATACAACTAAAAGTGCTTTGAAATAAGGAATGTATGTGGTGCCTTGTAAATAGGGAGCAGAGGCTGAATGAAACGTCTCTGAGAAGACACCATACTCTGATTAAAGCACAACTCCAGTGTGAATTTGAGTATCATTGAGTATCTACAGTATATCTATAAATTGTAACAATGTTACATTAATTAGCATCCTAACATCTGGACCTCTTAATCAAACCAGCTTAACAAGGTTTTACAACATAACAGTACACAGAAACATTATCGTGTCTGACTTGTTGCCATCTGCCTCCAGGTGTATTACTATCAGTCAGGAGAAGATGTCATCACAAAATCTTATCAAGGTAGGATCCAGCCTCCCTCTTCTCCCGCCACGACCAAAAACGCCTCAATATTGATAAGGAACATGCAGTCGTCAGACGCCGGAGTCTACACTTGTCAGGTTCACAACATCCCTGATGTGGTCGGACAGTCTGAGGCCAACATCATTGTGAATGTTCTCGGTAAGTTTTGTTAACGCCACACAGTGTAAAAAAAACAACTCTTACTCTTACTCTGAAAACTATGAGTTTATTCACCCATTGGTCGTTACTTCAAGTAGAAGGAAAAGTAGTCAAATAACTGAGTTTGAGTAATAAAGTATATAATAGCAATAATGATCTGTACACATCCTTACAGTCTAATCAGGCAAAACACTGCGAGAGTGTACAATGGGTGTGTAGGGGATTTCATACTAAGCCACACCCGTTAGCAGTATCGGCTGATTATTTGCATTATGAGAGAAAGCAGAAGTAGCCGATTGCTTTTGTGTCCGCATGTTCTGCTTTCATATCGGTGTTCACACTTGGACCAGGGTGTAGTCTGACAGCACGAGGTGCTGGTGCTGTTTGAAACCGCCAGTAAGACAGAGAAAAGAAAAGAACAAATCTGAACCTCGTGCTGGTGTTTCGGCCATTATTCTGCTGCTCGTAAAGGTGTGGCTGTTTGAAATGGGAGAGCCGAAGCACACCATCATCTCTTTGAAGTTTCTGGTCCCTGAGAGAAAAAAGAACTGACACTTAAAGGAGAACACCCCACTTGCATTAAGAATTCAAGTATGTTATTGCCATGGCCTAGGAAAGTTCAATCAATATTTGTGAACATGAGCTACTCCAACCCGTTCTCACTTCCAACTTGTCAAATACCGCCGTTTGGTCAGCACCCCTCGGAAACCGACGCATGGAGACACCCTTTAGCGACAGTAATATATACACGTCATCCCTGCTCCGTCAAAAGTAACACAAGAGGGGTACCCCGTGCGTCGGTCTCCGATGCCGAAGGGCACTGACCAAGCGGTAGTATTTGACGAGTTGGTACTAAGAATGTTTTGGCTACGTAAGCAATGAATGGGAGACTGATTTTATGGACCCACAGAATGTTTGTTTTCTTTTTTTATACCCAAATGAGCTTTATTCTATTGTAGTGTTCACAGTTATGAAACAGAAAATGTTCCCATATACTCAAAACATTCTCCTGGGAGCTCTCAGTGTCATCTACAACATCTCTTCAACATTCATTGTCTATGGAACGGTTCCACACTTTATACCCTATGACGTCACAAATTTGAGTTTTAGCACTCTAGTTTTTGGATTAGGGAGAGTGTTTTTCATGTTTACTTATATTTTTGGACTATCTTAGACCATAGGAATAACATGTATGAATTTTGAAAATGGGCGTAGTTCCCCTTTAAGTTTTGATTTTAAATTGTAGGCTATTTTGTAATCTCAAAGGATCCATTCTGCTTCCTCATTTTTCTTTTTTGTCCTCATCACTATTTTTCATGTGAATGTGGGGCTACATTAGTCATGTCTGAGTGAGCTACTCTTTCACTTTCACCTGAGTTGTTTCTAACATAAAATCCCAGTGTGAACTACTGTAGGAAAAGCAAAAGTACTTTGATTTCAATGTCATATTTCAGTGCTGAGATTACTGTATCCATTACCAGCATTGCAACATTAACAAATCTACTAAAACAGTGGCCCTGAATAGTGTGATTAGTGAATTACATTCAGTTTGAATCCCCTCATTCACTGAGTTACCAGGGACAACCTCGCAGGCCTCAGTATCCTCAGTAGTTTCCATGGTTACTGCAGCAGTCTCCTCATTGTCAGCGTTGGAAATTAGAGTAGGACTGTGACTGCATCCTTGTACCGCATACAGAATATATATCAGCGCCCGCTGCATGCTAAACACACGTCTTGTATTTCATAAGCTTTATGGAAACGTTTGCAGTTCACAGTTTCTACTTATTGAATGTGATGGATGCTTAAGAGCTTTATGAATATGTATGGATGGTCTCAGGCTCATTATCATGGGATCAAAGATGTTCATCATCACTTACTGTTACATAGAATTATGGTAATATTTTAAGCAGAGTGAGTAGCTTATCATGAATTACAAATGAGCGTGTAAGCTTTACCCTTATTGTGAAAACAAAGTAGATATAAAAAATAAAGTTATGTCCTATTAAAGGTGTTTTAGCAGAACTGTCCAATCAATATACTGAAAAGCCTGATGATTAGTAGGCAGGCACCGTGGAGTGTACAGTAAGGCCACTCCCAACACACTTCCTGCCTCGTGATGATGACTCATCACAATGGACAGACACGTGACGCAATGTTTGGTTAACAACAAGAAAAAGATTTATAATTTTAACAAACACGAATCTGTAAGTTGTCTTTGTTACAAGGCACACAGATTTATACATACATACAAGGTGTGGTACAAAGTGTAAAGCAAAAAACATGCATGTGCTTTCTGAAAGGATGGCTGTGATTATACTGTACAAATAAGATAAGATCAGCTGGCAGCATTAACAACCATACTGATGTAGACTTTGACCAATCACATTGCTTAGCAGACACTCTTGGATAGTATTCAATATACAGGATAGCATGAGCCAATCTTAAAGCAGTGGGGGAAAGTAACTCACAAACCACATATCAGAGGAAAATATTGCACTTTTTACTCCATTACATTTATTTGAAAGACATAGTGACTTTTCAGATTAAGACTTATAATAAGCTTATAAAATCCAATGCATTATTACATGGCTTTGTTGAATACTTGATTCTGATTGATCAATCACGGCAGTCTGTTATTTCTTTAACCGTTGCTATGTGTAAGAGACTGTGCTATGGACGCAGTTCTGATCTCAGACTCTGGAGGACCGTTTTTGTTTCAAATTGTTAATTTCTTAACTGAGCAGCAGTGTAATAAGCAGGATAATGAACAGCGAGCCGGTCAATGTTGGGAAATAAACACAACATGCATCCTGCTTGTGCTCCGTCAGAGAGGCCCTCTGTTCCTTATTGCTCCGTCCACGGTGATGTGGAGTCGGGTCACCTGGTCACTCTGACCTGCCACAGTGAGCGTGGGAGCCCCAACCCGACATACACCTGGATCAGACTGGATCAGACCAAGACAAGGAGGCCTGTACTGGGAAGAGGTCAGTACTGCCTATGTGTGTGTGTGTTGTGATACAATTGTTGACATGCGCACATTCAAAAAAAAAAATTATGAAAATGTGTGCACTTGTTTCTTCAGTGACCAAAACTGGAATACTGGAAATCAGAAACATATCCCAGTTTGAGTTTGGGGAGTACCAGTGCAACGCTACGAATGCGGTTGGATTTTCAACTTGCACTATAGAGCTGGATCCTGGTATGTTTATATGTTTATGAGAGTATGTACAAAAAATGTACATCAATACAAATACTGAAAAAAGGCATCCACTTATATTTGTATAGAAGTGGGAGACGGAGTGATTGCCGGAGCAGTGATCGGAGCGTTGCTCGGGTGTGTCCTGATCGCCCTGGTCGTGTGGTTCATCGCTCACCAAGTGAAGAAACACAAATACAAAGCGCTCAAAGTGTCAGAGGCCAACGAGATGAAGTGAGACTTCAGCTTCTTCACGTTTTCATCATGTCATTCCTGCTTCCAACTGTGTGATACCAACTCTCTCTCTGCCCACTAGGAGGAGCACTCGTCAGGCCCAGGAAGCCTCAGATAGCGTTGCCGTGACAACCAAAGGCGGCAACCTCCATGCTGAGGGAGATGAGCCACAGGCCTAAAAAAAGGCCTGTTGAAAACAACTGGAGCGACGTCACTCTGCTGAACAACAGGATGTTCAGTCTCCTAACACACGTCATTCTCACATGTAATCAATATGACATGTTTGAACCTGCGTTTTGTTATTTTTTTTACTAAACATTTGCTTGAATGTAGACAATTTTGGTAGTGCTTTTGTTTCTTTTAACATTTCATATTAGTTATTTGCCATTCAAACCATCTTGATGAGTCCTGCATTGGAAGTTACATAATTTTAGAACAAATACTTAAAATTATTGTATGAAATAGGACATTAAAAAATTCAGTACAATCTGCATTATGAAAATAATCAGTATATTACCTTTTTTTTTTATATAATAAGACTTTATTTTGTTTATAACACAAATTATAGTCCTACATTCAAATGTAGTCTTTTAAATGATAAGATATCTTAAAGGAACAGTGTGTAACATTTAAGGGGATCTATTGGCAGAAATGTAATATAGTATTAATAATGTTTTCTTTAGTGTATAATCACCTGGAAATAAGAATCATTGTGGTTTTGTTACCTTAGAATGAGCCGTTTCTATCTACATGCGGAGCGGGTCCTCTTCACAGAGCTGGCTGCTATGTTTCTACAGTAGCCCAGAATGGACAAACCATAGTTCTCCTACATGTTTGAGACACAGGAGACGTTTCAGTTGGTTGCAATCTGCAACCTCGCAACTAGATGCCGCCAGATCCCACACACTGTACCTTTAAATATTACAATTTCTATAGAAAATGTAATCCTTTTTTTTTTTTTTTTTTTACAGTTATTGGATATTACAGTTCAGATTTCTGTGTTAGATGCTGTTCTCTCTCAAGATAAGGCTTAACCTCTCAACTAGACAGAGATCCTACTTTTACATATCAAGAACAGACTTATCTAGTCGTCAGATTATTCTACAGGTTTTCGGGGTTTTTTATTCACTCATAATGGTTAGAATGGCAATGGTGCAAGGTTATAATAGTTTTTAATTTTCAGTTTGTTTCTATTTTATTTTAGTTTTGACTTTTCGATTTAATTTTAGTGAGTTTTCAGTGTGTGTTTGCTCGTTTTGGTTTTGTGTCTTTGTTTTGTGTTTTTAAAGGGGAACTACACCCATTTTTTAAATTCATACATGTTATTCCTATGGTCTAAGACAGTCCAAAAAAAATTTGTAAATATGAACAGCTCTCTCCTAAATCCCAAAACTGGAGTGTTAAAACTCAAACTTGTGATGTCATAGGGTATAAAGTGAGGTACTGCTCCATAGACAATGAATAGGGAGAGATGTTATAGATGACTGAGAGCACCCAGGGGAATGTTCTGAGTTTTCTGTTTCACAACTAACAACACTACAATAGAATAAAGCTCATTTGGATATGCAAAAGAAAAACATTCTGTTGGTCCACAAAATCAGTCTCCCATTCATTGTCTATTGAGCAGCTCCACACTTTATACCCTATGACATCACAAGTTTGAAACTTACTACTCTGGTTTCGGGCTTTGAGAGAGAGGAGCTCATGTTCACACATATTGATTGAACTTCACTAGACCATGGAAATAACATATTGGAACTCTTAATTTGGGTGGTGTTCCCTTTTAAGAGCGGTTTAATTTTCGTGTTACAGTATAATGTCTCATAAGTAGGTACATATACACACAAAGTACATGGTTGGAGAAGTGTGTTGGAATGGTCATAACGTTACATCTTCACGCTGACATAGCGCCATCTCCTGGAATGTCAAGTCCGTTCAATTTCTGTGGTTCAGTGTCACGAGAGTTGACGGAAAATCATGCCGTCTCCTTTTTTTCGTTTGTGATATATTACAGCTAAAAAAAAATAAAACTGAAATGAATTTCCATTCATTTTTATTTGATTTTTTTAACCAGGCAATATCATTTAATTTTAGTTTTTCTGAAAGGATATAGTTTTTAGTTTCAGTTTACTAACACTATTTTTCACTGCTTATTTTCATTTTAGTTTACTATAATAACCCTGCTAAACCTCTTTATTCCAGAGGAGAGAGTAAAGGCCAGAAATCACTGAGTCACTGGTTTGAAAACCAACTCTATTAACAGCTGCAGATGAATTATGGACATTTTATAGTCATGTCAATATTATTTATCTCCCCTTTAATAAAAGCAAATATTTAACAGCTCCTTCTTTGGCACAACCAGATCCATAAATTGGATACCCCTCTGGCCTCTGCTAATGCTAAGCTATAGTATCCAAGAGCAAGAGCGGAGGCAGCACAGAGACCTTCAATATGTTTCCTTTAACTGAGCTGCTTGACATTAGCCTTGCATGGCAGATGGATTCTGGTGATGTCACGAGATCACGCGAAAATCCATCTTGGCAAGCTTCAACTACAGACTGTATATAAGAAGTGGACGTACGTCACCCATTGGTTTGTGGACTGCTGTTTTGAAGCCTCGAGTTTGGCATTTTGGCCATCGCCATCTTGGTTTTTGTCCGTCTCCATGTTGTTTTTTTGCAGCCAGAAGTGACACGAGAGGGTGGAGCTAAGAACAACCAAACCCTGAATATAGATGTTTTCAGGCAACCAAAAATGTTATAATTGACTTTCATGAACTGAAAACACTGTGAAAGGGTTAAAGTCCTCAGACGAAAACACAGACAACACCCAGACTGTCTAATGATGCTCCACCTTCATTTTTATAAGCCTGAAGGAACTGGCCTTCTACCTCCGAGAGGTCAAGGCCCAGTTACGTGCTGGTTAATCTTGTGTGACAAAGAGATTTTCCAAACAGACGGGTTAAAGCATAATAATACAATTTATTCCGAACAATCAATGTTGCACAAGTAAAAATAAAGAGTTTACAGATATCTGGATCCAACCTACGTGTCCCTGACAACATACAGTGCATGGGTCAGTTCGCGAAGTCTGAACCCCGAGCTATCCCTGATCCAGCGTTTTATGGTTTACACAATATTAATATTCATGAGTTATGGCACGTGATGTTTCTGCTGCATGTCTTCTTCTTCGTTATCTCCTTCTGGCTCCGTCCTCTCCTTGACCTTGCAAAAGAAAACAGCACCTGCCACCTCCCTTTTCCTCACAATCACTCTATTCATAACAAATCCAACAGTCAGGTTATTGTAAACATTCTTGTACATAATAAATCCAACAAGCCTTAGGTTAAACTTTAACTGAAAATAAATCAGAGTGTGCTTTCACACATACTGTACCACAACCCGTAGTAGAACTCAAATACAATGAAAAGCCAAATCACCAACTTAATGAAAAATATATTAATTTGTAAATAAATAAGCATCTCAGCAAATAGATTCTTATCTAATAATTTAATTTTAAAAATCATCATGTTCAAATAAGTTTGCATTTCGACTGAGAGATACAACTCACTACACACATATAATAAGCTTTATTATATGCACACACCTCACTGTTGAACTTTGAATGCAGATTTCTGCCAAAAACTTCTAATATGTTACTCATTCGGTCCACCACATAGATCAATATATCTCACCTACTACTGGATGGATTGCCGTGATATTGTGTACAGACATTCATGATACCCAGACGATGACTTCAAGTCAAAAGTACTTGAAAAACAACTGACATTCGTTTAAATCGTTTAGTGCTAATTAGCTGAACCTTACTGTGATTTGATAACGTATACATTATTTGTTTCAAGTGTAATTCAGAAGACGTTCACAACTTGATACAGATACAGAAACAATCAACAAGGTTAATTACAAAATAACAAAGATGAGTGAAATACAGCACGCAGCAGGAGTGAGAGTTGTTGATTGTTGAACAAAGAAGGCTTTCAGGGCAAATATAATTAACCAAAGCCGACACAAAGACACAAAGCCCTGTCTACATCAATGGAGACATCATGATCATCACAGAGAACCTGACATGGTCATCTCACATCTCCACCCTGGTTAAGAAAGCTCAGAAACGGCTGTATTTCTGAAGGGAACTTAAAGGTTCTATATATGACATTTTGAACATTAATATCGGAGCAAAAAAATATTTTCTATGTAAAGCTATTTTGGTAGCTGTAGAATTCATAGACTGTATATAGGAGGTGGACATAGTCACCGTGACGCCACCCATTGGTTTGTCGACTGCCATTTTGAAACCTCGAATTTGGCATTTTGTCCGTCGCCATCCTGTTTTTTTGCAACCAGAATTGACACGAGAGGTTGAACGCTAAATAAGACATTTCTAGGCGACCAAATTGTTATAATTAACTTTCATGAACTGAAAACACACTGTCTATTTGACTCTAAATGGGACCATAATTTACTAAATGAACATCATGCTGTATTGAAGAAGACTTGAAACTAGCGATTGAGACCATAACCTCACAATGTTACAATCTTTACTGAGGTAATAAACAAGTGAGAAGTAGGCTCATTTTCTCATAGACTTCTATACAATCAAACTGCTTTTTGCAACCAGAGGAGTCGCCCCCTGCTGGCTATTACAAAGAATGCAAGTTTAAGGCACTTCCACATTGGCTTCACTTTTCAGACCCGGATGTTGCTCACTAGTAGAGTGACAATAAATGAACCGTGAACCTTTAGGCTAACTGATACGGCACACAGGTGAAGGGACCTTCATGTCCAGGATCAGGCCTGCAGACCGAAGCAGCGTGCAGAGCTGAGGATGTCGTCTCTGGTCAGATAGCATCCACAGAGCTGCCTCAGGCCGGTGAAAGCCTCCCTCCCATGCATGACACGCTGGTTGTCTATGAAAATCACCTCATGAAGAAAAGAGAGGATAAAATCCTTAGATTATACTGAATTACATCAGTATCTTTTCAATTGTCCTAAAGCTGTAAAATGAATTGATTGAAAATGACATATGGAGAAGCATTTATACATTTTTGTTTTTCTGGCCTGGGGGCGTTTCTGAATGCACTCCTTTTACTTACTTTCCCTGGAGACAGTTTCACCCACAGCTCGTTCTCTGGCCGCCTTAATTCTGTTGTCAACTCTCGATGCGCCACATACCATCGCTGAATAAGGTCATGGGGCATTGTGTTTATCACTGATCGGTCATAGTTGTTGTATCTGTTGAAAAAAGACACAATAATCTTGCTTTAAACTTAAAACAATTCATCATACCTTTTAAAAGGACAGAATATTTATTTTAAAAACAGAACTTAAAAATAGCCTTGTTATTACATTTACGCAAGGGAAGCAATGAATAACTAAATAGCACTGACATACCGGATCAGGTACAGTTCATTGTTCCATGGATAGACGTTGAGCACGGGGCCGACGCCTATCATGTGGTTTCGGTGGTTGTCGGAGTTTTCAATGTACTCGTGCCTGATGGGCACGCTGGCGAGCAGCTCAAAGTTTTCCGGAGACTGCTGGCGTACTTTTTCCGCGGCGTAGAACCCATCCACAAGTAGCGTCCTTCCCCCAGTTCCCTCATGCTTGAGGCAATGGAAAACTTGGATTCTGCAACAGGCAATTAGAAAATGAGTTAGAAAATGCAGCTTTTCTTGGGTTTTGTTTAAACAACCAGTGTGCATTTTGAAGGATCTGTTAGCATTAATGGAATATATGTTTCCAAATGAGCACCGAACGGTCAAACCAAACACTGGCTCATTTTCAGGTTCCCTGAAGGCCACCGTAGTTCTCCCGAGTGCTAAACCGTGGTTCAGTTCATCTCTGCTGCACCTACCCACATGGTTCCTGAAAGTACGAGGTGTCAGTGTGACGGTCCAGGGCCAGCTGGCTGTAGGCGCTGTCTCCTCTGGAGAAATCTGAAGTAAAAGACCACATTCTTCCATATGTAGTCTCCCTTGTGGATCGGTAACACAAAAAAACACAAAAATAGGATTAGGAATAAGTGGACAGGGATGAATGTCATTGAATGCAATTTACTAATGTCATTAGAAGGAGATCACGTTTCAAAGTAGCAAAAAGCCCAAAAGAAGCTCTTAATACCTGATGAGACTGACTCTCTGGGTCACTGCCTCTGTGGCCTCCACTGTAGCCGGGACGTCATCTACAAAAGCGACCCCGTAAAGAAGATAGTTTTGAAGAAACTTCTTTACTTCAACATCGCAGCTCATAAAAATGTCCCATTTGGCAGAGGGTATGTTTGCGTTTTTATAGATGTCTGAATTCCAGAGGACGCGCGGCTGGATGGTGTTCTGCTTCTGTCCTTCATAGCTGTTCTCAGCCAGCCAGCTAAGGCTGTACTGTGACACGTGACCTCCAGGCCCTGGGATACAGAAATGGAAAATATTGTTATCAGATACAATTAATGGGAATTGCATTAAATACTATGCATGACCTTATTTTGACTCATCTTAATGAATTAATGTTCTCAGAGTGTTAAACACGACAACATCATGTCTGACCTGGTCACTCTTGAGAAGGGTGTTCCACAAGGATCTGTCTTGGGACCCTTGCTTTTTGTAATTTCTATTAGTAACATCTGTGATAAGCTTTCTGCAAGTACCATCTCTATGCAGATGACACAATCATGTATTCCTGTGCCCCCACCGCAGAGACAACATTTTCTAATCTACAGACTGACTTTAACACCCTGCAACATGCTCTGTCGGATCTGAAATTGCTTTTAAACTCAACAAAAACTAAAACTATTATTTTCTGTCCTGGGCGAACAAAAGTTCCAAACCTTTCTATAAACACTCTTGATGGTGTCTCTATTCAGTCTGTTGACAATTACAAATACTTGGGAATTTGGATGGACAAAATTTTAAATCATACATTATCCATCTTGCAAAGAAATTCAAATTCACACTGGGTTTCTGTACAGGCTAAAGTCCTGTTTTTCCATGGCAAAAAGAAAACGCTTAGTTACTGGCCTTATCTTGACTCAGATTGTTTTTTTTATGATACTACTTACAGGTTTGCCTGTAGACTTGAGACCCTTATCTCTTCAAATGATTTTAAACATAGAACCAACATGCTGCCTTGTTAATACACTGTATAATGATGTAATGTATTTTGTCGTACCTATTGTTGCTGTTGTGATTTAATGTTGTCTTTATTTGTTGGATGCTGCTATTTGACCCTGTCTTGGCTAGGTCTCACTTGTAAAAGTGGTTTTAATCTCAATGTGACTTCCTAGTTAAATAAAGGTTATATATCATTATTTATGAAAAGTTAAAGAGGACCTATTACCCTTTTGTGCTTTTCCCCTTTCCTTTAGTGTGATATATAGTGTTTTTCTTCATGTAAAATTTAAGTTTTGTCCGTTGCCTCGTCTAGATTCTATCCACATTGTTTTTTATGTTTATACGGCTTGAGGAGCGGCTTTATGAATCGCCCAGAGAACCTGATATGGGGAGGGCAGAAAAGAGTACTGGTAGCTTGTGCCGGTACGCAAGAAATAGTTACAGTACGGCAATGAGTCAAATGTAGAAGTGCCGGTATTGTGTACCCGTGAGTGCCGGCCCACTTTGGGCACTGCCTTACAAATAAAAGAATGATCCCTGTCTCTTCCACACAGTGAGCCATACAGCTTATTAATTAAACACTGGTATCGGATCGGTACTCTGTATCAGCCGATACCCAAAGCCCAGGTATTGCTATCGGGACTGAAAAAGTCGGATCGGTGCATCCCTACATGTAGCAAACCAAATCTGTGAGGGCCAATGCTCATGGTTAAGATGTGCACCCCTAGACTCAGCTGACCTTGAATATGCACCACTACGCTGTGTATATGCCATTATGACCACAGGAATATGTGCATCATCAACTGTCTTGGGGCTGGCAGGTCCCTATTTGTCCGTTTACGTAAGATTAAATGCCACTCTTTTGTATAAATAAAAACACTGTAACATCCCAGGAGCCCACAGGGAGGCGTCAGTCAGTCTGGGACCACTCTGAGTAGCATAAGCCAGACAGACACAGTCCACAGCGAGAAAGCACGAGCATCTCCAAGCTGCACAGCTATGATATTAAAAGCTCATAGCGATGGTATCTCCCTGTCCATATTGTGCTCCCTGTTTTAAAAACTTAATGTTCCAGCACTGTAATAATCTTCATGCTCATGTCAGACGTGAAACAAACTGGGCTGAGGGGACGCAGAGATTAAAGCTGGGGGTCACACAAGGCAGAGGGAAATGTGAGGCTGAGAGCCTGGTGTGCACATGAATCCAGCAGGTTTCACTGGCTAAAACCTGTTTCATTTTCCACACCTGGCTGCTGCTGTGGGACTGATTATTGTGAGGCAACCTAATTCCTCGTGGTTTATTTTTCCCTTTGTGTGCAAGGGTGTGTACTTGAGACAGAATAAGGGATGGCTCCGGCTAGTCTGGGATTGGTGCTGGGTAAAGCAGCAGTAGGTAGAATTGGAACTGGAGCCTTGCCGTCTCTGAGCAGCTGTCAATCACTCGCAAACTACGATCAAATCTTCAAAGTAGGCAGCGCTGATCAAATATGAATCAATATTCTGTTACTATAATGGCTATTTCTCATGTAAAATGTTTTCAGAAACATATCTTAGTGTACTGTTTAGCTGTAAAACGAGAAAGTTTGTGTTGAGAGCAAATACCAAGCACCGTCCACCAGCCTGAGAAAATATTCTCATGTTACAGCTAAACAGTACACTACAAGATGTTTCTGAAAACATTTTACGTGAGAAATACGCATTACAGTAACAGAATATTAATTCATACTTGATCAGCGCTGCCTAGTTTGACCATTTGATCGGAGTTTATGAGACGGCTGCCTCCGTTGAATGAACAGCCAATAGGAACGCTCTCTCTCTCTGAAATGACCTGTGATTGGCTAAAGTCTCCCGTCAAGGGCTAGATTTTTTAAAGCCTGAAAACAGAGCCATGTGGAGGTGCAAAAGTATAGTTTTCTGTCAGAACACTTGAATTACCATATGCTGAAAGGTTATTATGGAATTTTAACTGATTAACTGACAACACGGTCTATCTGAACTCCAAACACCACCACAACCAGAGGGAAAAGTCCACTTCACTTGTGATGATCATGTGATCTAATGTTTGACTCATTCACAGCTGTTTCCTCCCTCCTGTGTTGTGTGCGACTGAATATTCCTAGAGACTGTAGATGAAATTTATTGGTTCATTAACTTAAAAGTAAATTTGAATCTGACCTACATATAAGGTTACATGTTGCCTTATTTCATATTTTATAGTTTCATTTGTTCTAACTTTGTGTGATGTGCAGTCGACTCCTGTCAGAGGTGCAATGGAGCATAACATTGGATCGGATTCATTGTGTAAAACGTGTTTTTCCTGTGTTACATTGTAAACCAACCAGTACTGCTAAACAGTGTAATATACTGACCCAGGGTTTTCTGTGTCAGTTCATTTGGGGGCAATTTGAAAAAACAACATTTATTTAAGAAGATGCACCAGATGAGCACAAAATAAACTCATATATAGTCCTAAATGCAGCTTTTAACACAAGATCATGCAATATTGCAGGTCCGCCTCAATTGACATTGTTGGATGATCTATTCTGAGTTGCTGACAGTGGAATATGACTGGACAAATCATTAAAATTAGGGCTGTCAAAGTTAACGAGATAATAACGCGTTAACACAATAAATATATACATACATTTGCGTAAAGCAAGCATATTTGCCCAAGTATTAAATACTTGACAAATCTCCCTTTAAGGTACATTTTGAACAGATAAAAAAAATTTGCAATTAATTTGCGATTAATCGCGATTAACTATGGGCAATCATTCGATTAATCATGATTGGACAATCATGTGATTAATCACAATTAACTATGGACAATCATGCGATTAATCGTGATTAACTATGGACAATCATGCGATTAATCACAATTAACTATGGACAATCATGTGATTAATCGTGATTCACTATGGACAATCATGCGATTAATCACAATTAACTATGGACAATCATGTGATTAATCGTGATTCACTATGGACAATCATGCGATTAATTGTGATTAACTATTTGAATGGATTGACAGCCCTATTTAAAATGCTTTGCCTGAACAGAGCCTTTTTATTTCCAGATGTTCAGTTTGGTAGAACTGAACTTAACTTACACGTGAGGACAAGATGGCCATCTTGCACGGTAGTATTAGCAGGACGGATGTTGAGGTCTATGCTGCCGGTGTCCAGGTTCCTCTGGTTAGTCTTGGAGTTGTATTCAGACGCAGAGCGGCAGTGATCCCGCAGCCACACGTAGTTCAGATGCATCCGCGTTCCTCCATAGTTGAGCACTGCATGGCGATTTCATATGCATGAGGTTAATACTGCCTCACCAATACGCATCCATTGAGTTACAATGTAGTGAAACTCACCGAGGCAGTCTTCCAGGGACTGGAAAGTTACCGAGCGCGCAGTACTGGCGCGGGTCTGGTGTCTCCATGGCAGCTGTGAGCTTCTGCCTCCAGACAGCAGCTGAGGCTGAGCCTGTCTGATCGCAAGTCCTAATGTCCTCTTCAACGCGCCCAACATCATGAAAACAACGCGTGATGAACCAAAACAGAATAAACCCCCAAACTTCACAATGATAGCCACCAGAAGAGCAGCACCGAGCCGTCCGAGAACCGTCGCACCTCCTTTAACGTTTCACCTCTTCAATCTTAATCTAACGTTCATCGACATGCCGAGATTAATTATTAAACACATCATAGTTTCTCTAGTGGATTGGGCTGTCTGTTAAAAAGTAAACTAACAGTGTAGGATTAACCATATAAGGACCGTGGAGTTTATTAGTGCTGCTGGAGTAGTTTTGCACATGCGTGGTTCCCCTGACCTCAATACCCGGATGTACAGCTCACATAGAAGGGTGTCAGTGTGTTTCAGAGGTGATTTAACTGTATGGTCCTTTTTGGGGGTGCTGTTGAACTGTATTATATTATAAAGAGAGGTGTTTCTGTTATTTAGCCTATAGCGTTTAGACAAAATAATAGAAGCACCTGTCACCTGTAACAGTGGTTTTCAAAGTGGGGTCCGGGGACCTCCAGGGGGTCCTTGAGGGGATTCCAGGGGGTCCCCAGCAATAAGGGGAATAATTTGATTTCACTATAATTCCATCAATAAGTAACACAGAATGTATGACTATTTTCGTCATACACTTTCTGTAATAAAACATCTAAAAGCAAAAATCCTATCAAATGGGGGACCCTATAGGTGAAAATCATATTAAATGGGGATCCGTCCTCTAATTTTATGACAGTTTCGGGGTCCTTGACGTTAAAAAGGTTGGGAACCACTGGCCTATAACACAATATTATTAATTTGTAGGTTACTTGCCCCCACAATCCAACGAGGAGGTCTAATAAGCAGCCAAAATAAGTGAAAACACCCATGTGAGTGTGGTGTGGGGCCCTTGGTTTAAACTCTTGTTTACACTCAGCAACAAAGAAGCTGACATGTTTTATGTCAGTGGAAGTGATCTTTGTTTCAGGTGAGGTGCCCCACCTCAATTAGAAAACATGTAGGAACCTGACGACTATTTGAATTAGAGGCCGAAGTGAAGCCAAAAGCTTGCTAAGCCTATTCACGAGGAGCCATGCATTAGCAGGCTGCTGGGCCGTGCTGTTAGTGGCGGATGGGATGGCTGATACAAACCTGCATGCTGGCTCCCTCTGGAGTCCTCTCTGGAAATTGGCTGCTTATCACACTCATCACCTGGCTGAATACCGCTTTCATTCTCCTTCAATTGCCAGTCTGTGCTTCACAATGAAGAGCAGTGGGGCACAGCTGTCTGTACAGAATAGCCAATACTGCACACCGGGGTATCCAAAATAAACCAGTAAGTTTAATAAAACAAGAATACATCATGCATAAATCACGAGTATTATGATTTGTTATGAAGTAATCATCAGTATAACACTGTTAAAGACACTTTCATTTCCATTCTGTTGCTTGGTCCATGTTCACTTCCTGTCAGCTACTGCATTAACACACATTGCAACAGAAAATACAAAGGGAATCATTTAGATGTTTATGTCGTCAATAGGTGTACTATCGTTTCACATACTTTAGTGTGAATATACAGTAGTATGAATCTTTTCGGACGCACTGAACTGTAATTTACGACGTGTAACCATGGTAACCCGTGCCAACCTCATTTGACCAAAACGACGGTTTGTGAGAATCAAAGTCTGAGTTCATTTAAATTATATATTACGCCTATAGCAAAGTGAAATTTTATACTTGCAGTTAAATTGAAGCGTTGTTGACGTTACAGAGCTGTCCGTCAACGTACTCACTTACTCATTCGGTCCACCACATAGATCAAAATATCTCACCTATTACTGGATGGATTGCCGTGATATTGTGTACACACATTCATGATACCCAGACGATGACTTCAAGTCAAAAGTACTTGAAAAACAACTGACATTCGTTTACATCGTTTAGTGCTAATTAGCTGTAACTTACTGTGATTTGATAACGTATACATTATTTGTTTCAAGTGTAATTCAGAAGACATTCACAACTTGATACAGATACAAAAACAATCAACAAGGTTAATTACAAAATAACAAAGATGAGTGAAATACAGCACGCAGCAGGAGTGAGAGTTGTTGATTGTTGAACAAAGAACGCTTTCAGGGCAAACATAATTAACCCAAAGACACAAAGCCCTGTCTACATCAATGGAGACATCATGATCATCACAGAGAACCCGACATGGTCATCTCACATCTCCACCATGGTTAAGAAAGCTGAGAAACGGCTGTATTTCTGAAGGGAACTTAAAGGTTCTATATATGACATTTTGAACATTAATATCGCAGCAAAAAACTATTTTACAGCACCCTCTCCTTCACATCCCACATAAAAAACGTCACCTGGACTGCCTTCTTCCACCTCCGCAACATCTCCAGACTCCGCCCATCCCTGTCCCACTCCAGCACTGAAATCCTGGTTCACGCTTTTGTAACATCCCGGATCGACTATTGCAACGCTGTCCTCTCTGGCATTCCCATCAAACTACTCAACAGACTCCAAATCATTCAGAACTCTGCCGCCCGGATCATCACCCGCACCAAATCCTCCGACCACATCACCCCCATCCTCATCCAACTGCACTGGCTCCCTGTTAAATCCCGGATCGACTACAAAAACCTTCTGCTCACCTACAAAGCCCTCCATAACCTCGCCCCCTCCTACCTCACAGACCTCCTTCAGGAGTACACCCCCTCCCGTTCCCTACGCTCATCATCAGCCGGACTTCTGAGCACCCCCACCTCACGCCTCAGCACCATGGGAGCCAGGGCATTCAGCTGCTCTGCTCCCAGGTTATGGAACTCACTCCCCCCACACATCCGGCAGTCTGACAATATCACATCATTCAAATCCCTCCTCAAAACCTACCTGTTTAAACTGGCCTACTCTCTCTAGTACTCATCATCACCCATCCTATGTGTCTGTACAATTATGTCTCTGTCATGTCCTGTTGTTTTTATATTGTTTTATCTGTCTATGTTTTAATTGATTCTTGTAAGGTGTCCTTGGGTGTCCAGAAAGGCGCCACTAAATAAAATGTATTATTATTATATTATTTTTGCAACCAGAGGAGTCGCCCCCTGCTGGCTATTAGAAAGAATGCAAGTTTAAGGCACTTCCGCATTGGCTTCACTTTTCAGACCCAGAGGTTGCCCAGTAGTAGAGTGACAATAAATGAACCGTGAACCTTTAGGCTAACTGATACGGCACAGAGGTGAAGGGACCTTCATGTCCAGGATCAGGCCTGCAGACCGAAGCTGCGTGCAGAGCTGAGGACGTCGTCTCTGGTCAGATAGCATCCACAGAGCTGCCTCAGGCCGGTGTAAGCTTCCCTCCCGTGCAAGACACGCTGGTTGTCTATGAAAATCACCTCATGAAGAAAAGAGAGGATAAAATCCTTAGATTATACTGAATTACATCAGTATCTTTTCAATTGTCCTAAAGCTGTCAAATGAATTGATTGAAAATGACATATGGAGAAGCATTTATAAATTTTTGTTTTGTGGCTTGGGGGCGTTTCTGAATGCACTCCTTTTACTTACTTTCCCTGGAGACAGTTTCACCCACAGCTCATTCTCTGGCCGCCTTAGTTCTGTTGTCAACTCTCGATGCGCAACATACCATCGCTGAATAAGGTCATGGGGCATTGTGTTTATCACTGATCGTTTATAGTTGTTGTATCTGTTGAAAAAATCATACCATCATCCATACCATCATTTCATCATACCTTTAAAACGACAGAATATTCCTTTAAAAACAGAATTTAAAAATAACCTTGATATTACATTTACGCAAGGGTAGCAATGAATAACTAAATAGCTCTGACATACCGGATCAGGTACATTTCATTGTTCCAGGGATAGACGTTGAGCACGGGGCTGACGCCTATCAGGTGGTTTTGGTGGTTGTCCAAGTTTTCAATGAACTCGTGCCTGATGGGCACGCTGGCGAGCAGCTCAAAGTTTTCTGGAGACTGCTGGCGTACTTTTTCTGCGGCGTAGAACCCATCCAGAAATAGCGTCCTTCCCCCAGTTCCCTCATGCTTGAGGCAGTGTAAAACCTGGATTCTGCAACAGGCAATTAGAAAATGAGTTAGAAAATGCAACTTTTCTTGAGTTTTGTTTAAACGACTAGTGTGTAACATTTTGGAGGATCCGTTAGCAGAAATGGAATATGATATGTTTCCACATGAGCACCGAACGGTCAAACCGAACACTGTAGCGCGAGCCATTCGCATTTTCAGGTTACCTGAAGGCCACCGCAGTTCTAAAATATATCCAGATTAAAACTGCTCATTTCATCTCTGCTGCACCTACCCACATGGTTCCTGCAAGTACGAGGTGTCAGTGTGACGGTCCAGGGCCACCAGGCTGAAGGCCTCGTCTCCTCTGGCGAAATCTGAAGTTAAAGTCCATATTCTTCCATATGTAGTCTCCCTTGTGGTTCGGTAACACAAAAAAACACAAGTGGATTAGGAATAAGTGGACAGGGATGAATGTCATTAGAAGGAGACCAAGTTTCACAGTAGCAAAAAGCCCAAGAGAAGCTCTTAATACCTGATGAGACCGATTCTCTGGGTCACTGCCTCTGTGGCCTCCACTGTAGCCGGGACATCATCGACAAAAGCGACCCCGTACAGAAGATAGTTTTGAAGAAACTTCTTTACTTCAACATCGCAGCTCATAAAAATGTCACATTTGGCAGAGGGTATGTTTGCGTTTTTATAGATGTCTGAATTCCAGAGGACGCGTGGCTGGATGGTGTTCTGCTTCTGTCCTTCATAGCTGTTCTCAGCCAGCCAGCTGAGGCTGTACTGTGACACGTGACCTCCAAGCCCTGGGATACAGAAATGAAAAATATTGTTATCAGATACAATTAATGGGAATTGCATTAAATACTATGCATGACCTGATTTTGACTCATCTTAATTAAGTATTTATGAAAGGTTAAAGAGGACCTATTACCCTTTCGTGCTTTTCCCCTTTCCTTTAGTGTGACATATAGTGTGCTGTCCCTTGCCTCATCTAGATTCTATCCACATTGTTTTTTTTGTTCATACGGCTCCAGGAGCAGCGTTGTGAATCGCCCAGAGAATCTGATATGGGGAGGGCAGAATATAGTACTGGTAGCTTGTGCCGGTACGCAAGAAATAGTACGCCAAGGAGTTACATGTAGAAGTGCCGGTATTGCGTACCCCTGAGGGCCGGCCCACTTTGGGCACTGCCTTACACATGAAAGAATGATCTCTATCTCTTCCACACAGTGAGGCATACAGCTTATTAATTAAACACTGGTATTGGATCGGTACTCTGTATCGGTCGATACCCAAAGCCCATATCGCTATCGGGACTGAAAAAGTCAGATCGGTGCATCCCTACATGTAGCAAACCAAATCTGTGAGGGCCAATGTTCATGGATAAGATGTGCACCCCCAGACTCGGCTGATCTTGAATATGCACCACTACGCTGTGTATATGCCAGTATGCCCGCAGGAATAGGTGCATCATCAACTGTCTTGGGGCTGGCAGGTCCCTATTTGTCAGTTAACATAAGATTCAGTGCTGCTCTTGTGCATAAATGAAAACACTGTAACATCCTAGGAGCCCACAGGGAGGCGTCAGTCAGTCTGGGACAACTCTGAGTAGCATAAGCCAGACAGACACAGTCCACAGCGAGAAAGCACAAGCATCTCCAAGCTGCACAGTTCATAAAAGATGTTGCAATTCAACGGTCGCTGATAGAGGTTGACATACTGTATAAATGCAAGTTACATAATGATCAATTTAAGTGTGAATATCTTTTTTATGGCACTCGATGGAAGAAGTCCAGGTAGGAGTGTAGAAAGCAAAACAGTAAAATAAAGCAGATATCTGAAAGTACAAACGGGGACGCAGGAGGTGCACGAGACATCACCGAAACCCGCTTGGAAATTGGTTGGGCGCACTTTGGCCCGACTCCAGAGTTGGTCCATCTTGGTTGCGACTCGGCACAACTCACAGCTAAAGCTGTTAATGGGAATGCAAATCACGGTCAAATGGGAATGCCCTATATGGGTTCCTCCCCACATTCAAGGATATTCATTGTTTTATTTGTGTGCCCCCCACCCTCCACCCCAGTTCTACGCCCCTGGATCTTCTAGCATTATCTGACCGCACCCTCAGGATTAACTGACAACACAGTCTATCTGAACTCAAAACACCACCACCAGAGGGAAAAGTCCACTTCACTTGTGATGATAATGTGATCTAATGTTTGACTCATGTTGTTACATTGTAAACCAACCAGTTCTGCTACATAGTGTAATAAACTGGCCCAGGGTTTTCTGTGTCAGTTAGTTTGGGGGCAAGGCAAGGCAAGGCAAGGCAAGGCAAGGCTTGCACATTTCAACAACAGGGCAATTCAAAGTGCTTTACATAAACATTCAAGAACATTGCGACAAAATGCAAAAGAACATTAAGAAATAATTAAAACAGTTATAAAAACATATAAACATTAAAACATTAAAGATTAGAAAATAAAAAAACAAGCTAAAAATAAAAGCTAGGATAGAAGCTAAAATAGCATAAAACACAAAAGAGTAAAAGCTCTTGTGCAGTATCAGATCATTATCTGGTTTAATAAAAGGCAGCCGCAAACAGGAAAGTTTTAAGCTTTGTTTTAAAAGAAGTGAGAGTTGGAGCGGCCCTGCAGGTTTCTGGGAGCTTGTTCCAGATATTTGGTGCATAAAAACTGAATGCTGCTTCTGCATGTTTAGTTCTGACTCTGGGGACACTAAGCAGACCTGATCCAGATGACCTGAGAGGTCTGGATGGTTCATAATATAGCAGAAGATCTGAAATATATTTTGGTCCTAAACGATTTAGTGCTTTGTAAACCAGCAGCAGTATTTTGAAATCAATTCTCTGAGAGACAGGGAGCCAGTGTAGAGACTTCAGAACTGGACTGATGTGATCCACTTTCTTGGTCTTAGTGAGGACTCTAGCAGCAAAGTTCTGAATCAGCTGCAGCTGTCAGATCGATTTTTTAGGAAGACCAGTAAAGACGCCGTTACAGTAGTACAGGAAAAACATGTTTTACACAATGAATCCGACCGTGCACTTACAACACGGTCGGATTCATTGTGTAAAACATGTTTTTCCTGTGTTACATTGTAAACCAACCAGTACTGCTACATAGTGTACTATACTGGCCCAGTGTTTTCTGTGTCAGTTAGTTTGGGGGCAATTTGAATAAACAACATTTACATAAGAAGATGCACCAGATGAGCACAAAATAAACTCAAATATAGTCTTAAATGCAGCTTTTGACACAAGATCATGCAATATTGCAGGTCCGCCTTGATTGACATTGTTGGATGATCTAATATGAGTTACTGACAGTGGAATATGACTCGACAAATCATTCAAATTAGGGCTGTCAAAGTTAACGAGATACTAACGCGTTAACACAATAAATATATACATACATTTGCATAAAGCAAGCATATTTGCCCAAGTATTAAATACTTGACAAATCTCCCTTTAAGGTATATTTTGAACAGATAAAAAAATGTGCAATTAATTTGCGATTAATCGCGATTAACTATGGGCAATCATTCGATTAATCATGATTGGACAATCATGTGATTAATCACAATTAACTATGGACAATCATGCGATTAATCGTGATTAACTATGGACAATCATGCGATTAATCACAATTAACTATGGACAATCATGTGATTAATCGTGATTCACTATGGACAATCATGCGATTAATCACAATTAACTATGGACAATCATGTGATTAATCGTGATTCACTATGGACAATCATGCGATTAATTGTGATTAACTATTTGAATGGATTGACAGCCCTATTTAAAATGCTTTGCCTGAACAGAGCCTTTTTATTTCCAGATGTTCAGTTTGGTAGAACTGAACTTAACTTACACGTGAGGACAAGATGGCCATCTTGCACGGTAGTATTAGCAGGACGGATGTTGAGGTCTATGCTGCCGGTGTCCAGGTTCCTCTGGTTAGTCTTGGAGTTGTATTCAGACGCAGAGCGGCAGTGATCCCGCAGCCACACGTAGTTCAGATGCATCCGCGTTCCTCCATAGTTGAGCACTGCATGGCGATTTCATATGCATGAGGTTAATACTGCCTCACCAATACGCATCCATTGAGTTACAATGTAGTGAAACTCACCGAGGCAGTCTTCCAGGGACTGGAAAGTTACCGAGCGCGCAGTACTGGCGCGGGTCTGGTGTCTCCATGGCAGCTGTGAGCTTCTGCCTCCAGACAGCAGCTGAGGCTGAGCCTGTCTGATCGCAAGTCCTAATGTCCTCTTCAACGCGCCCAACATCATGAAAACAACGCGTGATGAACCAAAACAGAATAAACCCCCAAACTTCACAATGATAGCCACCAGAAGAGCAGCACCGAGCGTCCGAGAACCGTCGCACCTCCTTTAACGCTTCACCTCTTCAATCTTAATCTAACGTTCATCGACATGCCGAGATTAATTATTAAACACATCATAGTTTCTCTAGTGGATTGGGCTGTCTGTTAAAAAGTAAACTAACAGTGTAGGATTAACCATATAAGGACCGTGGAGTTTATTAGTGCTGCTGGAGTAGTTTGGCACGTGCGTGGTTCCCCTGACCTCAATACCCGGATGTACAGCTCACATAGAAGGGTGTCAGTGTGTTTCAGAGGTGATTTAACTGTATGGTCCTTTTTGGGGGTGCTGTTGAACTGTATTATATTATAAAGAGAGGTGTTTCTGTTATTTAGCCTATAGCGTTTAGACAAAATAATAGAAGCACCTGTCACCTGTAACAGTGGTTTTCAAAGTGGGGTCCGGGGACCTCCAGGGGGTCCTTGAGGGGATTCCAGGGGGTCCCCAGCAATAAGGGGAATAATTTGATTTCACTATAATTCCATCAATAAGTAACACAGAATGTATGACTATTTTCGTCATACACTTTCTGTAATAAAACATCTAAAAGCAAAAATCCTATCAAATGGGGGACCCAAAAGGTGAAAATCATATTAAATGGGGATCCGTCCTCTAATTTTATGACAGTTTCGGGGTCCTTGACGTTAAAAAGGTTGGGAACCACTGGCCTATAACACAATATTATTAATTTGTAGGTTACTTGCCCCCACAATCCAACGAGGAGGTCTAATAAGCAGCCAAAATAAGTGAAAACACCCATGTGAGTGTGGTGTGGGGCCCTTGGTTTAAACTCTTGTTTACACTCAGCAACAAAGAAGCTGACATGTTTTATGTCAGTGGAAGTGATCTTTGTTTCAGGTGAGGTGCCCCACCTCAATTAGAAAACATGTAGGAACCTGACGACTATTTGAATTAGAGGCCGAAGTGAAGCCAAAAGCTTGCTAAGCCTATTCGAGAGGAGCCAGGCATTAGCAGGCTGCTGGGCCGTGCTGTTAGTGGCGGATGGGATGGCTGATACAAACCTGCATGCTGGCTCCCTCTGGAGTCCTCTCTGGAAATTGGCTGCTTATCACACTCATCACCTGGCTGAATACCGCTTTCATTCTCCTTCAATTGCCAGTCTGTGCTTCACAATGAAGAGCAGTGGGGCACAGCTGTCTGTACAGAATAGCCAATACTGCACACCGGGGTATCCAAAATAAACCAGTAAGTTTAATAAAACAAGAATACATCATGCATAAATCACGAGTATTATGATTTGTTATGAAGTAATCATCAGTATAATACTGTTAAAGACACTTTCATTTCCATTCTGTTGCTTGGTCCATGTTCACTTCCTGTCAGCTACTGCATTAACACACATTGCAACAGAAAATACAAAGGGAATCATTTAGATGTTTATGTCGTCAATAGGTGTACTATCGTTTCACATACTTTAGTGTGAATATACAGTAGTATGAATCTTTTCGGACGCACTGAACTGTAATTTACGTTGTCCCTTCCTGAGAGCCCCCTGGCCGGTTGTCGACGTGTAACCATGGTAACCCTTGCCAACCTCATGTGACCAAAACGACGGTTTGTGAGAATCAAAGTCTGAGTACATTTAAATGATATATTACGCCTATAGCAAAGTGAAATTGTATACTTCCAGTTAAATTGAAGCGTTGTTGACGTTACAGAGCTGTCCGTCAACGTCAATTATGAATGTTGTCGTTACTGCCGCAATGCATTTTGGGATATTTATGTCGCCGTAGTGTCCAGCGTTGCATACTGTAATATTTCACTCGAAATAGTATGCAATTTGCGTACTATTGGTTTCATACTAAGGTTTCGGACATACTTAAAATACTCACATGCGTACTAAATAGCCTGTTAGTGTGGAATTTCGGACGCAACCAAGCCTTTCATCCATGATGTTTTGTGTCCAGTGCGTCACGTTACAATCAGCTCGTTCGTGTCCCGTGTTCACAATGTTCAGTTTCATTTTCACTGTACAAACAAGTAGTTTTAAACCCAGTTTTTTCCTAAACCTAACTAAGGGGTTTGTTGCCTAATCCTAAAGTGAGGCCAAGGGTAAGAGGTTTTAATGCCTAAAATAAAGTGACGCCAAGGGGCGGTATGTGACAAGTTGGGGTGTTGGATTAGGCATTCTCTGTATTGAAGTTGAACATGTCATTAATCAATTTGAAAAGCATTCTTGTGTGTTGTTTCAGGATCTTAAAGTGTAAATTGTGTACATTTTCAATCTGAGGTAGGCTAAAGGGACTGGAACCATCAGGGAAAATAAGCAGATTTTTATAGTTATATGTACCCATACACTATAACACTCAGGTCTTGTTGTCAAAATAAAGTCTATGCATATTTTTTTTTATTTTGCATTGTACATCTGAAGCGTCTCTCTTGAAAAGAGATCTTAATCTCAATAAGACTAGATTAAATTAAGATTAAGATAAAATAAAATAAAATAAAATAAAATAAAATAAAATAAAATAAAATTGAATAAATCACGTGATCGGAGTATATATATGATGATTGTTAAAATTAGCACCCAGACAAACATCCTGCAGCCTGGCACGTTGTTTCATAATGGCCATCTCTACAGAACAGCTGCTGGATGACCGTCAGTAGCACTCTGTTATGCTGCTTCCTTGTAGCCGTGCTAGTGCAGCCCTGCTGGGAACGCTGCGGTAATGACGCATTCAGGTATGGTCGGAAATCTGAAGTGTTTCCGTCGAGTGTAAATTAAATTACACTCGTTGAAAGTTGAATTAGTTGCAGCAGATTATGAAATCATACATTGTAAAAAGTGAATTAATAGAGTAAAAAAAAGAAAATAATAAAAGGACTAAAACAGAGCAAGGCAACTGAACAGTAAGTTAAGACAATACAGACATGCAATGCAGAAATTGTACAATGATCTAACTATGCAATACTCAATAATACATAAAACTCATTTATATGGTACATTCAAGAAATATTCTTATTTAAATTCTTATTTATACTATTCTTGCATTTATATTAACACACTTAATCAATCCCACTTGTCTGCATTTTTTATTTACTTATTGTAAGCGTTTGATGTATATACATTTTGTACATATTTCTTATATTTCAAATTTTTTTATTTTATTATTTTTATATTTCATTTCAACATACATTGCGTTATATTTTGTAGCATTTTGTACATAATTTACATGTTATATACTCCTTTATTTCTATTTTCTTATATTTCTTTATGCTTTTATATAAGAGCAACTTATTATGAATGATATGGCTTAAAAGAATACTCTCCTTTTATTCTTTTAAAGATTTTAAAACATATTTGACAGGGATTGAAAATTTAAAAACTAAAAAATTTGAAGTTGGCAAAAAACAATTTAAACCAAAACAAATTTGATTGTTTAGCCATTTCATTTTCTTGTATGTTTTTTTTTTTATTCATCTTTTCCTTTTCTTGCATTTTATTTGTTATATAATTTGTTTTATATATTCATATATATATATATATATATATATATATATGTCAAGGCTGTATATATATATATATATACTGTAAAATATTTTTGCTGATTTTTTTGTAATGGAAAATTTGAACATATATATTTATTTACTTTCAAAATAAAGTATGAAAAAAAATAGTAGCCTATTATGTTGGCCCTTCTAGAAGAAACAGACACCGGGGAAAAAAACAAAAAAAAAACTCATGTTACATGCTTTAATTTCCGTGTAGAAACAGTTCAACGCATAGAGGCTAATAATATAAACAACTGGAGTACTGTGATTTGGGAGCTTCCGGGGCGCACATGAACGCAGCATAAGCCTGCCCCTCTGAGCAGCAGCGGCAGCAGTCAGCTGCGTGTTGACTTGCTTTGTCAGCGGTGTCCCCACAGCACAGATCTCTCTCATGCTCCTCGATCACCTGCTGCTGATCAGAACCTTGGACTTTTATCTCCCGGAGTGACTGATCACACCTTATCGACAGCTTCCTCCCTCGCAGCATATCAGTGCGCCGGCCTCTTGCGGACCTTGATCGGGGGCACATCGGGTTCACAGCTTTTTTATTTTTTCTAGCTAACGGAAAGATGACGTTAAAATCCAATAAAAACGAACCCGCTGTCATCCTGGAGCCGGTCAACAGCGTCCGGACGGCCCTCTCCGATCTGTACCTGGAGCAGCTGCTACAAAACAAACCAAAGTCTGACAAGGTAGGGTTTCCTTTTTTACCTTTTTTTTTGTTGTTTTTTGGCCCCCCAGATGTACATGTTTGCTTCCGGGAAGCAGAGAGATGGTGCACATGACTTGTTGTTTGTTCCTCGACAAGATCTCTAAAAATAGACCTGGTAGTGTTTTCATAATACAGCTGAGAAACACACAACTATAGATGTAGATCTTCTTAAATCAGCAGGTATATATGTTAGTTAGATCTTCTTAAATCAGAGCTATATGTTAGTTAGATCTTCTTAAATCAGCAGGTATATATGTTAGTTAGATTTTCTTAAATCAGCAGGTATATGTTAGTTAGATCTTCTTAAATCAGCAGGTATATATGTTAGTTAGATCTTCTTAAATCAGC